>NC_060120.1:359760393-360068205 GCF_021461395.2 Schistocerca americana | reverse complement strand
AGAAGATCATAGTTCTGTGCTTCATCTAGCACAGCTATTTCATACATTTCCACTTACTCGGCGTATAACATGAATTGTAAAGCTACGCGATGGTTTCTTCTGGTGCATGAAGAGTTTTGCTCGCTATCTCCAAAAGATTGGTCCACATTCTCTTATACAGGGTGTTACAAAAAGGTACGGCCAAACTTTCAGAAAACATTCCTCACACACAAATAAAGAAAAGATGTTATGTGGACATGTGTCCGGAAACGCTTAATTTCCATGTTAGAGCTCATTTTAGTTTCTTTCTCAATGGTGCACGTTATCATGATTTCATACGGGATACTCTACCTGTGCTGCTAGAACATGTGCCTTTACAAGTACGACACAACGTGTGGTTCATGCACGATGGAGCTCCTGCACATTTCAGTCGAAGTGTTCGTACGCTTCTCAACAACAGATTCGGTGACCGATGGATTGGTAGAGGCGGACCAGTTCCATGGCCTCCACTCTCTCCTGACCTCAACCCTCTTGACTTTCATTTATGGGGGCATTTGAAAGCTCTTGCCTATGCAACCCCGGTACCAAATGTAGAGACTCTTCGTGCTCGTATTGCGGACGGCTGTGAAACAATACGCCATTCCCCAGGGCTGCATCAGCGCATCAGGGATTCCATGCGACGGAGGATGGATGCATGTATCCTCGCTAACGGAGGACATTTTGAACATTTCCTGTAACAAAGTGTATGAAGTCACGCTGGTACGCTCTGTTGCTGTGTTTCCATTCCATGATTAATGTGATTTGAAGAGAAGTAATAAAATGAGCTCTAACATGGAAAGTAAGCGTTTCCGGACACATGCCCACATAACATATTTTCTTTCTTTGTGTGTGAGGAATGTTTCCTGAAAGTTTGGCCGTACCTTTTTTTAACACCCTGTATAATCAATAGACATATGGTTCCCAACTTAGTCTACAATCTAGAGCAAGCTAGATAGCATAACTCGCATACGTATTATTTTTAAAAGAGTGCTCCTTAGGATAAGTGACATCTCTGTCTCTCTCGTTATATAGTTTAACTGTCCACAGGAAGCGCCCTGCTGTGATAACATGAACACAGGATATCACTGAGGGAGAGTGAATGTTTCTCTGTGGAGTAAAGCAGAAGTCTGCACTGAAGCAGCACATAGATGAACCATCTCGTCCGGGGATAGTATTACGTTCATGTCACTACATCCACGATTTTCGAATGCCACCACCGGACAGAACTCACTCTCCAGCATCATTCCCACGCTGATACGTTTAGAGCCATTGTTGCTTAAACTGTAATGTTAGACAACATTATTTGCATGTAGGATGGCTGATGCTGCGGTGAGTTGGCCAAATAAAGAAATAATTTTTAGTTAAGTATATGTTTTTTGACTACATTCTTATTCATCAACATCAGCGCTAAATTAGAAGGCAGCTGCCATGCATCTGGGAATGTTGCTGTACGACGAGTTCTCTTTTGAGTGTACTTGAATCACGGGGTGAACGATTTATCGATAGCTGTTAGTATATAATTTTTTAGCGGCAGTATTTGCAACTTTGAAACAAAAAATTAATTTGTAGCATTTTTGATTCTGATAATAAAGAATAAATACTCTGAGCTTTACTGTTTGTTCATCGCCGCCACTCATGCAAAAATGAACAGTGTTATAATCCTCAAAGCTAAATCCGACCAATTTAGGGCAGTAGTTCATGTTGTAAGCTCGTGTGAGGGTAGTGAATGTATTTTTCAAGTTATGACGACTAGCACATGCGCTCATGCTCTGAACACATCTGAAAGGAGAATCGTGACTGCACGATATTAGTGTGTTCGAGACTCTTACTTAGACCGCAACGTCCTATGTATTTTGGAACTAATTATCCCCGAATATGTCACAGCGATTTAGCTGGAGAACCATGGTTTCGATTAGGAAGAAGGAGAGGATTGTGATAGTGTTTATTACATGTCAGAGTGGCTGAATTATAGAAACGTACGTAAAATGTCTTTAGCCATCACTTACGGAAGTACATCGTAGTTTGAAAGCTATTGACTTTTATGTTTCCTACATAACTTATACCTTATTACGTGATATTTCACACAGTTTTAACTGGTTGCCCCAAGTATCTAAGAGTGATGTACTAAATTTGGGAGCCGGCCGCTGTGGCCGAGCGGTTCTAGGCGCACCAGTCCGGAGCCGCGCTGCTGCTACGGTCGCAGGTTCGAATCCTGCCTCGGACATGGATGTGTTTGATGTTCTGAGGTTAGTTAGGTTTAAGTAGTTCTAAGTCTGGGGGACTGATGACCTCAGATGTTAAGTCCCATAGTGCTTAGAGCTATTTGAACCATTTGAACTAAATGTGAATCTTACCGTAAACACTATGATATAAATGCATGTCAGGATTGATGCCGCCCTCCCCTTCCTATTAATCTGCTCTGTGAGGATTATAAAAAAGGAAGAAAAAGTAAATAAAAGATTTTTTCTCAGTGTATTACTTTTTTCTTAAACATAGTGATACGGGGAGTCACTGCAGCTTAGCAGTGTGGTTGGGGAAGCTATTTCTCTTTAGGAATCGAATACCATATCCGCTAAGCTATCTATATCTTTTTCTGTACTCTTTGTTGACACTTGGATACTGAGGAGGGGGATCGAAGAGCAATTTTGTTGGAAATATTTTGCTTTATTCACAAGTATATACTTTATCACAATTTTTTCTTACAGTCTTCGTGTTTCCCATTATTTAGCAAACAAATGTCTTCTAGACACCCTAAATTCAGCCTGTCTAGCATTTAGACATATGGGCACAACAACATACATAGGTACACCGTCCATGAATTCAGCTTCTACAGTCATTATGCTTATTATATCTACAGTTGTACACTCTGGCACTTTGTGAATACAAGCATTTATACACTGTTCTAAATCACTGATATTTACACAATTCTCGTGAAAATAGTTCACAAAGTCATAGTCAGCACCTCTAACATATGAATGCCGGTAGCTCAGTCTGTCTGTCGCGATTACTAATACAAAGTATAAATCGTCAAGATTCACAACACTCCAGTGTTTTATGTGAATGCGGATGTCCCTTGAAGTTAATTCAAGCACTGCTTCTACGTACAGATCGGCTAATGAAACTTTCCTCTCAAACGCCGATGTTAACAGGTGTGTGGGATGGACCGCACTCTGTCGTCACCTTCTTGTCAATGCGCCTCTTCAAGTTCCACAGATAGTGCCATTCATGCCACGAATATTTCTCTCTGATCCCAACACGTTGAACATTTTCTACTTCAATTACTACTTCAAAGTCACCGTCGGGTGCCAGGTAAACATTCACATGTTCGCGAGTACGTATTGGCGAATAGCTGTAGTCTGTTGGCACTTAATTGTTACTCGACGAGCTGAAGAAATTCCGGCGGATGCTGTGATGGCAGTACCACGTCAGATAAATCTGGCACACTGGCTGTGAACTTTTGCTGCTGTCGCGGTGACGGCACAGATAAATGTGTGTCGAACATCTGTGTTTCTTATTCCTGCAGTTAGGCCAATACTGTGCTGCTGGAAAAAATAACAAAGCTTTAGTATAAACGAATATATTAACAGATGAATAATAACAATATTATTAGTAGCCGAGGCACAAATACTTACTTTAGAATCTAACAGTCTTCTTCTGGTTTTCATTCTGGTGGGAGGCAGTGGCTGACAGCGTTTCGTGCTGATACTTCAACTATGACGTACAGACCACGAATGAAAGGCAACTGGATTTTTATAGTAAGGAATGGGAAGGCTTGATTCTTATTGACCGAGAGCAAATTGCTGAGAGCGGTGGAGCCCGGAGCTGCTGGCCAAAAACATGACGTCAGAGACAGAAAGCAATGCGAGGGAGGGGAGGCTGAGCTTGAAGATAAAAAGTACAATTGCCTCAACTGTAATCTGACAGCGGAAGTTGAGTTCCTAGAACGCTGACACCGGAAAGTGCGATTTTCTGGTCAGAGCCCTTCTTGCTACCTAACTTGCGCAATTAAAAATGGTTCAAATGGCTCTGAGCACTATGCGACTTAACTTCTGAGGTCACCAGTCGCCTAGAACTTAGAAGTAATTAAACCTAACTAACCTAAGGACATCACAGACATCCATGCCCGAGGCAGGATTCGAACCTGCGACCGTAGCGGTCGCTTTTTTCCAGAATGTAGCGCCTAGAACCGCACGGCCATTGCGGCCGGCTTTGCACAGTTAACAAAATACTGCTATTTACTGTTTCTGTAGAACATGCTACATGTCATAACTGAAGACCCACTTCATTACTTATTTGTTACTCGGCGGAATTTAACAATTTATTTACAAAATTATACTTAAAACCGTATTTTGTATCACTTGCTTTCAGTTCATTTTCTTCAGTTTCTATTTATCATTAACCGTTCTTCCTGAACGGTCGCAATTTTCCGGAGAATCAAAACATCGGTGTCGTGAATCGAAGTTTGTCCTACATACTCTCATAACAAACCAAAGCTTTCCCATTGCCTCATAAAAAACGGATTCCTCGACCGCTTCGTCTTTGCTCTCTTCCTCTCTCGAATATACTTTGTTCAATATACCTGCGTGATTCAACTGATCAGATTGATAGATATTGTTATTTAACAACTCACACGTATAATATAAGAAATCAGGTTTCGTTTTATATTTCTTCAAAACCCGCCAAACTATGCACGGATAATCTACAAACAAAATAATCCATACCTGGATAATCGGGAGCTTGCTATACATTCTAAAACAGTAAAACCAAATGTCATAAGCCGTAAGAAGCTAGATGAATTGCGACGGCTCATTTAGTAAGGCTCTAATCCGAAGATAACAGAAAGCTCTATACCGCTCATTCTTTGGTGAACGGGAATGTGGGAAACCTACTGCTTTGGCCACAAGGAGAACATCGCCTTGGATCCCTGGGTAACGGCCTCCGGCGGAAACAGGGAACGTTATATATAGTGCTGCATCCCTGGGAAGCGGGAAGGCAGGCTTACCTTTCTTCTTTGGTACACGCACCCGGGGGAACGCCGGACGCAGTGAAGTTAGCCCGTGCACGGTAATATTTGCTATGAAGCCTGTGTGACAGCTGGAGATGTAAAGGAACCACAGCCGTTCCAGGAACTCAGAGGTTAGTAGCGAACACCGAACGGATGAAGGTCGGCAGCTGCAGAGTGTTACTTTCCTCAAAGGTAACATTTGGAGTTTCCAGACGACAGTTCAATCGGGAAATCCACCTCAAAGGAACAAGCAAGACGTCGGGGCAGAAGGGAGCTGAGTGATCAATGTGAGTAACATCCCCATAGATGTTTATGGGACAACCAATCAAAAGAGTGAAGAGGCCAAGAATATGTGTCGGAGTCCTGGAATTGGAACAAAGTGGAGTAACTGATTGTTGGATTGGTGTCCACCGTCCAAGGGTGATTTGGTGAATATGGAGTACGACGAGAGATATGAAAGACTGCAGACGCTGCACGAAGGAAGAGGCTGGAAGTTCCACCTGGAGTAATGGAAAGCCAAGATACGCCATCGACATAACTCAAGGTACAGTTCTGTTACTGTGACTAGGTTTCTGGACGGCCTATGAATTATTTGCGATGTGCCTGCAAAGACTTAGCAAGTACTTGAGTTAAGATTCGAAGCCCAGAATTGCTGGGTATTAATCTAACATTGCAACTTCTTTTTAAAGTATTTTCATATACCTTGTGTTGTCGCTGCATTACAGAGTGTTCTGTAATATTTGTATGCGGCAGATGTAAGTGAACGCAAGAGTTGTTCATTTAATTCAATTTATTGTTGTGCATTTTCTAGCGTTGGCACTCCTATAGTTCGCCGATCCCTTGAAGAGGTCCTGGGTTTTCGGGAAACGAGCAGTCAAAGAAGCCTGGTGAGTCGCAGTTAGTGAATTTTACGCATGACTCGCAGGCGCAACATTTTGCAGTTATGTAGTATTGGGAAGGTTGGTATTAAAGGCATCTGAAAGCACTCAACGTAATTTAGGTAAGTAAATGGGGTAGTGGCTGACTAAACACTCGTTCGACCTATACTTGAGTATTGCTCATGAGTGTGGGATCCGTACCAGGTCGGGTTGACGGAGGAGATAAAGAAGATCCAAAGAAGAGCGGCGCGTTTCGTCACAGGGTTATTTGGTAAGCTTGATAGCGTTACGGAGATGTTTAGCAAACTCTACTGGCAGACTCTGCAAGAGAGGCGCTCTGCATCGCGGTTTCGAGAGCCTGCGTTTCTGGATGAGGTATCGAATATATTGCTTCCCCCTACTTATACCTCCCGAGGAGATCACGAATGTAAAATTAGAGAGATTCGAACGCGCACGGAGGCTTTCCGGCAGTCGTTCTTCCCGCGAACCATACGCTACTAGAACAGGAAAGGGAGGTAATGACAGTGGCACGTAAAGTGCTCTCCGCCACACACCGTTGGGTGGCTTGCGGAGTATAAATGTAATGTAGATGTAGATGTAGATAGTACGTCAAAGGATCATCGGAGACATGGTAAATGCCCATCCGAGTCAGATGTCGCTTATTGACGCCGGACAGAGTGGAGAATGTGACGCAGTCTGGTTAGAAGAACTTCCATTGACGTTAGGGATGGTATTTGACTTGTGGTCCATGCGATCTGAGTTTGTAGCTGAGATACAAATATGAAAGTACAGTGGCTGGAAGTAGAAAGAGACTTAGTTACAAGGCGGATTGTATGAGAATGCATCCGGCTGGTTAGACTTACCTTACTGCTGCTTTATGAGCCCGTAAGACACACGGCTATCAACACTTGAAGAAAAAAATAGAAATAAGATAAATCTCTGAAGGTATCTCTTTCCTGAGTAATTAGAAAATTAGAGTGTCTTATTGTAGTTTCGGAGACTTGGACCTCACCTTACCAGTTCGATTTTACACAGAGTACGCGAAGGAACTTGCCCCCCTTCTTGCACTGGTGTACCGTAGGTCTCTAGAAGAGTGTAGCGTTCCAAAAGATTGGAAAGGGCACAGGTCATCCCCGTTTTCAAGAAGGGACGTCGAACAGATGTGCAGAATTGTAGACCTTCATCTCTAACCTCAATAAGTTGTAGAATTTTGGAACTCGTATTATGTTCGAGTATAATGACTTTTCTGGAGACTAGAAACCTACTCTGTAGGAATCAGCATGGGTTTCGAAAAAGACGATCGTGTGAAACCCAGCTCGCTCCACGAGACTCAGAGGGCCATAGACACGGGTTCCCAGGTAGATGCCGTGTTTCTTGACTTCCGCAAGGCGTTTGATACAGTTCCCCACAGTCGTTTAATGAACAAAGTAAGAGCATATGGACTATCAGGCCAATTGTGTGATTGGATTGAAGAGTTCCTAGATAACAAAGCAGCATGTCATTCTCAATGGAGAGAAGTCTTCCGAAGTAAGAGTGATTTCAGGTGTGCCACAGGGGAGTGTCGTATGATCGTTACTATTCACAATATATATAAATGACCTTGTGGATAACATCGGAAGTTCACTGAGGCTTTTTGCGGATGATGCTGTAGTATATCGAGAGGCTGTAACAATGGAAAACTGTACTGAAATGCAGGAGGATCTGCAGCGAATTGACGCATGGTGCAGGGAATGGCAATTGAATCTCAATGTAGACAATTGTAATGTGCTGCGAATACATAGGAAGAAAGATCCTTTATTATTTAGCTACAATATAGCAGGTCAGCAACTGGAAGCAGTTAATTCCATAAATTATCTGAGAGTAGGCATTAGGAGTGATTTAAAATGGAATGACCAAATAAAATTAATCTTCGGTAAAGCAGATGCCAGACTGAGATTCTATGGAAGAATCCTAAGGAAATGCAGTCCGAAAACAAAGGAAGTAGGTTACAGTACGCTTGTTCGCCCACTGCTTGAATACTGCTCACCAGTGTGGGATGCGTACCAGTAGGGTTGATAGAGGAGGTAGAGAAGATCCAACGGAGAGCAGCGCGCTTCGTTAGAGGATCATTTAGTAAACGCGAAAGCGTTACGGAGATGATAGATAAACTCCAGTGGAAGACTGCAAGAGAGACGCTCAGTAGCTCGGTACGGGCTTTTGTTGAAGTTTCGAGAACATACCTTCACCGAGGAGTCAAGCAGCATATTGCTCCCCCTACGTATATCTCGCGAAGAGACCATGAGGATAAAATCAGAGAAATTAGAGCCCACGCAGAGGCAATCTTTCTTTCCACGAACAATACGAGACTGGAATAGAAGGGAGAATCGATAGAGGTACTCAAGGTACCCTCCGCCACACACCGTCAGGTGGCTTGCGGAGTATGGATGTAGATGTAGATGTTTCTTAACACATGACTGGAATAGTGCTAATTTCTGTTTCACAGCCGTTTTCTAAAGGATGGAGACTGTAACCTGGGATGCTTTGCATTTCGCGGGCACGTACTCTACCGGCTGAATACTGGGCCATCCAAGCTATCACGACCTCCCCTCGCATATTCACTTCCGCCAGTACCTCTTCTACCTAAGGGAGAGCAGTTTCTTTCAGGAGTGCTAGTCCCTGTAGGTATGCAGGAGAACTGCGAAGTTTGGATGGTAGCAGTTTTCACAACAGAAGTGTCCATGTAAAAAGGCACTGAAATTAAAACTAATTTCAAAATTTTCTCGTTGTCGTATTTAGCCGACAAAGGATTTAGCATGGTTAGCAATTTGCTGACAAAGAACTGAAGCTGAATGTCAATCGTGAAAAACGTCAATTTAAGGTTGGTGATGACAAATATGTTGCAGAATATCATAGTGTTAATCCTTCCATGCTGAGGGGGCCTACACCTATCGCTGGATCCCGCATCTCTTTCGCCAAATGCCCCGATCTCGCCATTCTTCCTCGTCCCCTTCCATTCCTCTTCTGTCCATCGTTTCTTGGACACCACTCAGCCACACTGTCTGTGGTCTTTCTCTTCCTATCCTTCCAGAAGGTTGCCATGAAAGTACTCTCTTAGGCTATCTGTCTTCATCCTTTCTTTTGACGTGCCCAAACCATCCTAGCTGCCTTTCTTCTATTCTAACCGTACTACTGTAATGAGCCTGGGTCCTTTCTCTTATTTCCTCATTTCTTAAGTGATCAAGTCGGGAAATTTTTCAGACTCTTCTGAAGTGGTCCATTTCTAAAACTCTAAGTCTCTTTTTATTTCTTTACGTGAGATCCAAGCACTAACTGCCATAACTTGTTATTGCTTCAACTATGGATTCGTATAAATGAATTTTAACCGTTAATCTCATTTTTGACGACCAAAGTACAGGGTCTAATTTTTGGATGGCCGTCCTTCCCTGCCTGAACTGTCGTTGGATGTTTCTGCACATCTTCCGTCACGTGATAGGGTACAATCCAGCTACCTGAACTCTTTACACACTTTAATAAGCTGTCCGTCAATGTCCAGGTTCCTTTCCTCTTCTCCGCAACATAGATATTCTGTCTTCTCAAAATTAATTTTCAAACTCCTCTTTTTATACTCCTCTTGTAACTTCCTAAGCATGTAACAAACTATATCCTCTTCATCGTTTGCTGCAAAATCGTGGTCATCAGCATAGAAACGTGTGTATATTCACTGGTTTCTTACTACAGTCCCCATTCTCATGCACTTTCTACACGACAGATGCAGCGACTTCTGCACATACATCGTGTGGAACACAGACAGCAACATTGCTTCAGTCCTTTAGTTATTCTGAAGACCTCTCTAGAAATTTCTTTTCCTATCACCTGACTTGTAGAGGTTTATGATAGTTATTACATAAAGTTTTGGCAGTTCCCCTAGCCGCAGTACCTCGAACAATAACTATAGTGGCACTGTGTCATATGCTTTCTCAAAATCTATGAAAACCAAATGACTGCTTAGGAGCCTTTCCAGTCTCTTTTCTATGATCTGTCTTGGGGTAAAGATGTTATCTACACATGACCTGCCTCTTCTATGCCACTTAGTTCTTCCACTTTATTTACAAACTTCTTCATTCTTGATTTTAAAATCCTCCCACACAACCTACTAATTGTGCTTGTGACACTTATGCCACCTTTTTTATACATGGGGTTTAGATACGCTAAGTTCCACTTTAATGCAATTTTCTCCCCACTCCACATGCATTCATTAAATAACGTGCTTCGATATCCATACAGAATGCATGGTACTTACCTCACTAATTCTACTACTACATTTCCAGGTCCTGGTGATTTTCCAGTGTAACCGCCTTCTGTACGTTTTTCGTAGTAATTTTCTCTACACCTTCACGCTCTTGATTTTCCCGTATCTCCCACTTTATTTCCTAGTATTCTGTCCTTATCTGTCAACAGGCCTTTAAAATGCTTCTCCCCTCTACCAGATCGATAATAGGGAGGTTTGCTCTTTCTTTTACTTCTTTCCTCAGCCATGCTATCATTTTCTTTGCTGCCGCCGTTGATCGAGACTCTTTGTCTGAGTTTGTACGTACACCAGTACACCATTTACATCTCGATTACTATTTGCGACACTGGGGTTCCACGGGAAATGAATAAGTGCTCCACTAAAAACTATTAATAACATGGCGCTTTTTCGACATTTTGAAAGTATTAATTATTTTTAAAATTTTTATTATGATTTCTGTTTTATTAATTATAAATTTTTAACTAATTTATCGCTGAATAAAACAAGTTTTTTTCATTTCTTAAAATTTTATTAATCTTCAGAATGTACAAATTGTTCCACCAACGTACCAGGATTCTCAAAGTGTTACATGAGAGAAAAAGTTTGGTAACCCCTGCAATGAACTGATTTCTATATCAGTAAATTTACTGATAATTTGAATTTATTCTCGTCCACCTTAAATAAGACGCTCGATCGCATGGAAGTAGACTTCTCCAAAAGCAAAAATCTTTAAAAAAATGACGAGAGAAGAAAATGTGGCTTCTGACTGAAACATTAAGGCAACGTTTACAATGTTATTATGCAAGTGGACATTGTGTTGTCTTCGAAGGAAACAGGTTGGACCCCAAAACAATAACGTTATAATGGTAACTTTTATTTTATTCTCAGTTAAACCCAACATGTAAAACATCAAAGACTTGCATCAGACTAAAGTTTGTTCTTGGACACAGATCTCTGTTAAACTCACGGTGCAGAAGGTATATGAGAACCGGAACCCGACTTACGTAAAAGACACTAGAGAGACATACAACAATGCAGCTCGATTTTATGTTATCCACACTATTGTTATTGTTAACGGTTATTAACCGTTGACTGCACATTGGAAAAGAAACACATATTTGTTATTAACTGCTCAGTCCATGGTTGGCATGACTTGGTACACCTGTGTGGAGTGACACTTCAGCGGAGAGGTATTTCTGCGGAGCCTGTAGAATACATGGTTTTTCGCAGCTTCGGGACGATTCGAGAACATTTGTCCACAAACGTGAAAAATCATTTGCCGCTCCCTCCCCCAGCCTCTCCATTTTCCACACAATCGCTATACGATTTGTCTTCCCTCCCCTTCCCCCCGTCCCTTATACATAACTTGGCATTCGTTGGACTCTTGGAATGACAATTAAAAGTGAATCTAAATCTGTTGAGCATGGAAATGGGTTTTTTCGCTACTGATACACACTATGTACGAATTCTGTGCTAGAAGCGCCAAAGGCGCTCTTATAGTGGAGCCCCAAGTGGTCGCTTGTGTCGCTTGCGACTTAGTCCGGTCCTGCACAGATAGCAAAGGGGGGGGGGGGGAGGTGGCACACTTATAAAGCGTGGTTGTGATGATAGACTGCTCCGTAGCTTAGCCCAGGGCCTAGATTAGATTGGAATGTGACAGCTTGGTTGTAAGTTGAAGAAGCTATCTACCTGAAGTGTTTTGTGCTTTGCAGAAATGTCAACACATTCTGTCTCCGCAACAGTGTCACATCCGCACATGTGTCACAAGATCGGCTGGAGCACCATCTGGCTTAATTCCACACTTAAAGGGCAATAATAATAATAATAATAATAATAATAATAATAAATTCTGGAGTATTTTTTACAATTGGAGAGCTGTCAAAGCACCATTCCTAAAGGAATCGTTAAACAGTGCCCGGCACTTTTGTTAGTCGACGCTCATCGGACCGAGCCTGCTTGTCAGCATTCATTTACAGTATAAGTATGGAAAATCATGTGTCGACTGAATAAACCAATACAGTCTGAATTCTTACGATTTGTTTTCTTTAAACTCTAATGCGTTTTTGACTTTCCTACTGTATTTTGTGCGACTTCGTAAACACTCTTGAAAGTTATGAACCATAGTTCATATGTGATCAATCATATCATCTTTGCCTTTCACAACTAAACTAATAATCAAAAAGAATTTTTCTGAGAGTTTTGAGTATAATATGCAGCGCAGTTTATATGGTACTCCTTTACATTCTTCAGAATGTCACAGAAACTTATATATAACAGCCTATTTACGTATGTATATTACTGGCCATTAAAATTGCTGCACCAAGAAGAAGTGCAGATGATAAATGGGTATTCATTGGACAACTATATTACACTAGAACTGACATGTGATTACATTTTCACGCCGGCCGGAATGGCCTGCGGTTCTAGGCGCTACAGTCTGGAGCCGAGCGACCGCTACGGTCGCAGGTTCGAATCCTGACTCGGGCATGGATATATGTGATGTCCTTACGTTAGTTAGGTTTAATTAGTTCTAAGTTCTAGGCGGCTGATGATCTCAGAAGTTAAGTCGCATAGTGCTCAGAGCCATTTGAACCATACATTTTCACGCAATTTGGGTGCATAGGTCGTGAGAACTCAGTACCCAGAACAACCACCTCTGGCCGTAATAACGGCCTCAATACTCCTAGGCATTGAGTCGAACCATGTCACTAGACATGGCCTGCACCTCAACAGGTATGGGAAGGGGAGGTTGGCAAAGCTTATAGGTGACAGCATAGGTGGGGTTGGTGGGATCACTCATGGGAAAATTCATACAGTAGTGGGTGTTAGAGCTGCACCTTTTTTAGATTGAAGTCAGCTGATATGTATTCCTGCTTAAGGGAAGTCTCTCTAACAAAGGAACCACTTTTGACAAAGCTTAGGTATCCGAGTAATGAGGGAATTAGTATATTTCATCAAAATACACAAGGTATTAGAGATAAAGTTAGTGAACTGCTTATAGATGTTGACTCTGAAATTATTGGTATATCTGAACACTTCTTAAATAAGGAGATGATTCAGAGGCTTCCTTTACCAGGATACAGGTTGGCTGGCAGCTTTTCGAGGAGCTCTTTGCGGTGTGGGGGAGTAGCCATGTATGTGAAAAACGGAATCCCATTTGAGTCAATTGATGTTTCAAAGAACTGCACTGAAAAGGTGTTTCACTGTTGTGCAGGTGTGGTTAAGTTTAACGGAGCTAAACTTCTAACTGTTGTTATTTATAGATCCCCAGACTCCGATTTCACAACATTTTTGCTAAAGCTAGAGGAGGTTCTTGGTTCACTTTATAGGAAATACAAAAAGTTAGTTATATGTGGTGACTTCAATATTAATTGTATAAGTGATTGTGCAAGGAAGAGGATGCTGGTAGACCTCCTTAATTCATATAATCTTATGCAAACCGTATTCTTTTCAACGAGAGTGCAAGGGAACAGTAGAACAACCATAGACAACATTTTTGTTCATTCCTCATTACTAGAAGGGCATTCTGTTAGCAAAAAGGTGAATGGCCTTTCAGATCATGATGCACAAATTTTAACTCGAAAAGATTTTTGTGCTGCAACACGCGTTAAATATAGTCATCAGCTGTTTAGGAAAGCTGATCCAGTTGCTGTAGAGACCTTTGTAAACCTTATCAAGGAACAAGAGTGGCAAGATGTTTATAGCGCTGATACAGTAGACGATAAATATAATGCTTTTCTCAAGACTTTTCTCGTGCTCTTTGAAAGTTGCCCCCCGTTAAAACGTTCAAAATAGGGTACTAGCACAAACAGGCAGCCTGGGTGGCTGACTAGAGGGATAAGAATATCTTGTAGAACAAAGTGGCAATTATATCAGAACGTTAGAAACAGTCAAAATCTAAATGCAGCAGCCCATTACAAACAGTATTGTAAGGTGCTTAAAAATGTTATTAGGAAGGCAAAAAGTATGTGGTATGCAGATAGAATAGCTAAGTCTCAGGATAAAAGTAAAACCGTATGGTCAGTCGTAAAGGAAGTGGCTGGTCTGCAGAGACAAGTCGAGGATATAGAATCAGTGCGTAGTGGGAATGTCCGTGTTACTGATAAGTCGCATATATGTACAGTATTTAATAATCACTTTCTGAATATAGCAGGTGAACTAAATAGAAACCTAGTCCCAACAGGGAATCATATAGCGCTCTTAGAAAAAAGTGTTCCGAGACTGTTACCTGAAATGCTCCTCCATGATACTGACAAGAGGGAGATTGAATTAATAATTAAATCACTAAAGACCAAGAACTCTCATGGATATGACGGGGTATCTAACAGAATACTGAAGTATTGTTCTATGTATGTTAGCCCAGTACTTAGCCATATATGAAAATTTTCCTTTAGGAGTGGTCGGTTTCCTGACCGATTAAAGAACTCGGTAGTGAAGCCACTTTATAAAAAGGGAGACAGGGATAATGTTGACAATTATAGACCTATTTCTATGCCATTGGTGTTTGCTAAAGTTATCGAGAAGGTTGTATATGCAAGGTTACTGGAGCATTTAAATTCACATAATTTGCTGTCAAATGTTCAGTTTGGTTTTATAAATGGTTTAACAACTGAAAATGCTATATTCTCTTTTCTCTGTGAGGTTTTGGACGGATTAAATAAAAGGTTGCGAACGCTAGGTGTTTTCTTTGATTTAACGAAGGCTTTTGACTGTGTTGACCACAAAATGTCACTGCAGAAGTTGGACCATTATTGAGTAAGGGGAGTAGCTTACAATTTGTTCGCCTCTTACCTTAAGAACAGAAAGCAGAAGGTAATTCTCCGCAATATTGAGAGTGGTAGTGATGTTCAGTCCCAATGGGGCACTGTTAAGTGGGGCGTTCCCCAAGGGTTGGTGCTGGGGCCACTGCTGTTTCTTATTTATATAAATGATATGCCTTCTAGTATTACAGGTGATTCAATAATATTTCTGTTTGCTGATGACACCAGCTTGATAGTGAAGGATCTTGTGTGTAATATTGAAACAGTATCAAATAACGTAGTTCATGAAATAAGTTCGTGGCTTGTGGAAAATAATTTGATGCCAAATCACAGTAAGACTCAGTTTTTACAGTTTCTAACACACAATTCAACAAGAACCGATATTTTGATCAGACAGAGTGGGCATATTATAAGCGAGATGGAACAGTTCAAGTTCCTAGGAGTTCGGGTAGATAGTAAGCTGTTGTGGAAAGCCCATGTTCAGGATCTTGTTCAGAAACTAAATGCTGCTTTATTTACCATTAGAACAGTATCTGAAATAAGTGACACTTCAACACGAAAAGTAGTCTACTTCGTATATTTCCATACGCTTATGTCGTATGGTATTATTTTTTGGGGTAATTCTTCTGATTCAAAAAGGGTATTTTTGGCTCAAAAACGGGCTGTTCGAGCTATATGTGGTGTAAGTTCGAGAACCTCTTGTCGACCCCTATTCAATAGTCTGGGAATTCTGACATTGCCCTCACAGTATATATTTTCTTTAATGTCGTTTGTTGTTAGCAATATTAGCCTATTCCCAAGAGTTAGCAGCTTTCACTCAGTTACTACTAGGCAGAAATCCAATCTGCATGTGGAATGCACTTCCTTGACTCTTGTGCAGAAAGGAGTGCAGTATTCTGCTGCATCCATTTTCAATAAGCTACCACCAGAACTCAAAAATCTTAGCAGTACCCCAAACACTTTTAAGTCTAAACTGAAGAGTTTCCTCATAGCTCACTCCTATTCTGTCGAGGAGCTCCTGGAAGAGCTAAAAAATTAAGCAAATTCCAGTGTTACATTGTTGATTTTCTTTATTTAAATTTACGACTTGTCACCTGAATATGTTTTTTTATATTTCATTTTATCTGTTTCTAATATCGTGTTATAATTTCATGTATTGACTCGTTCCATGACCATGGAGACTTCTCCTTAATTTAGTCCCACGGAACAATAAATAAATAAATAAAATAAATAAACAGAGGTTGGATGGCGTGTACAGGTACAACTGCCCATGCAGCTTCAACACGATACCACAGTTCATCAAGAGTAGTGACTGGCGTATTGTGACGAACCATTCCTCGATCACCATTGACCAGACGTTTTCAGTGGGTGAGAGATCTGGAGAATGTGCTGGCCAGGGCAGCAGTCGAACTTTTTCTGTATCCAGAAAGGCCCGTACAGGAGCTGCAATATGCGGTCGTGCATTATCCTGCTGAAATATAGGGTTTCGCAGGGATCGAATCAAGGGTAGATCTATAAAGGCACATTTGCATGCCGAGCGTGAGTTTCCTCGGAAACGCGAGATATTAATTAAATAAATAATCAGTGACAAATAAATAAAGCCTATGGCACACAACTGCAGCGCTGTGTCGCTGATAAAACAAAAGTACATTTACGTTACTCGTATGTTTGAAAAAAAAAAAAAAGAAGAGCTCTGGTTGAAGTGGTGCGAGAAGCACGTATTTTAGTTTATTGTCTGGCACACCGCCATATTTCATGATATAGAAAATTACTGCGAGTTGCAACCATACTAGGCACTCGATTCTGTAAAGAATTTATATTTATAAAAGTAAGTAGGATTATGAACTGTAGGCTTATTCATTGAATATATCTGATTTAACTAACTGTGTAATTTTTTGTTTAGTAGACAATCACCTCTGTACGACGTTTTGGCATGGCTGGCAAATTATTGTAATATTGAGATTTAGTTTATGAGTCCGCACCTACCGCAGCAGTCTTTGGAATCGATTTAATTACGAAGTCCGATTATTTCAGTTTTATTTCACGGTCAACTACGAGTAACATTGCCTTTACGAAAAAGCCATTGTCAAGCGTCTGATACCGAATAATCAAAACCTGACGACTCATAGGAGAGCCAATCATACAGATAAAAATAATTAATATTTTATTTTATTTTATTTTATTTTATTTATTTTATATTGGCGACCGTGACAGGACGTTGTTCAGTTTTTGTCATTTGTTACATTGTTCTCTTTGTTTCATGTGAAAAATCAACCTTCTGGTCCTGGACTTCACTATATGAGAAATAAAAAAATCAGAAGATATTTGCCAATTATAAAATTTTGCGGGAAGACGCAAAGAAGCTTCCAGCAAAATAAGGTAAGACGCAGCATCTTTGCATTAGCAGGCTTGACCAGACGTATAATTCAGTGTATTAGCTTTTCAGTAAAATTCTGTAGTGTTTCTTTTCCGCATAACAGTTTCAGTGATAAATTTCATTCTCAGTACTTTTCCCTAAACAATAACGTATGCAACAATACCAATACACGAGTGTACAATATGGACGACTTCTGTACGATATCATGTAACATGGCCAGCAGCCATTACCAATAATCTCAAATTCAGTTTATATTTTTAAATTAACAGACAGCCATTGTTGCTACGACCGATTCATACTCAACTGTATTTTATTTTAAAATCAGTGTCAAATATTTTCTTGAAACATATATCACGTGTGGCATGGTAATAACTAGAAAACAATACGCAAAAATGGAACAGCAAAGACGTACTATTCAGACGCAATCCGACTCGGACGAGAGACAAATGTTAGAAAATGACTTTACGACAGCAACCGGTAGTGACGATTCATCAAACATTGACGCGAGTGTTGACGAAAATTTTGACAATAGGCCTTCCACCACAAAAATTTCAAAGTCTCAATCAGAGCCCATGTTAATGCATGACGTCACGTCTAATGACGCGGCGGGGGCAGAGACCTTGCAAACGGTAAACATTGCCGACATGTTACAAATGCTAATGAAGCAAAACGCCGAAAACATGGCAACCTTACAGATGCAAAATGAACAGTTAAAGACACAAAATGACGGAATCAAATCTGATCTCATAGCACTCAAGACAGCTAATGACACTTTATGTAAGCGTGTGGAACTTATAGACGCCACACTGACCAAACAGATGACTGAACTCAGTACGAAATTTTCCAAGCTTAATACGAGACAAGAAAAGACTACAAATGACGTAGCACTTTTACAGACACAATTAAAAAACCTTAATGTCACGTGTGAAGCTCTTACTGAACAAATTCAAACATATCCTTCAGTACACGACAACCTTGAAAAACGAATTACTGACGTGCAGAATAAATTTGACGATGTTGAACAACACCTGACTGACATCTTACAATCTGATGCCACAGCTCATTTTCAAAATATTAATAAAGAATTTCATGATTGGGTAGAGAACAAAGACAAACATTTTGATAGATGCATACGTGAAAATTTACCAACAATTGTGCACGACTCCGTAGCGGAATACATCACTAATAACAAACAGCTGATTAGTGACGCAGTACAATCCGTCACTGCACCCATGAGACAATTCACCGATCAACCACAGTCTGAATGTAACGAAAATATCAGTCAAAATGTACAGTTCAGAAATCAATATACATTCGAGTATGACGCACACATACCGCACACAACATACACACAAGAACAAAACACACCACGACAACAACACATACCACAACGTGCAAACACAAACACAAGGTATTATCATGGTAAACCACAGCAACATTATCGTAATTACTCGCCAGCTGAGCATTGCAGTAATTACAGTGGTACAAATCCATATCATAATGCAAAGGAAGAAGAAAGCTTAATGAAACACAGGCAATTTCAGATTTTTATCCCAGAAAAACGAACCATTCATCCGGTGATTTTTCTCAAATCTTTTAGTAACGCATTTCCACGCACTTGGAGTGACCGGAAAAAGATTTCATATATTGTCGGTTACATCCAAGGCGATGCAGCTGTCTGGGCATACAGTCAAGCTGACGTATGTACCACGTACAGTGAGTTTGAGCGTGCTTTTCTGAACAAATTCTGGTCGCAATTCGTCCAGGAGCGACTCAGAAGACAAATTTTAGAACCTGAAACTTTTAACAGAAAAATGGTAACTTACGTAGATATTTTGAAAAATACTTGAACATGGGACATTTTTTAGACGAACCAGTCGCAACACGTGATATACTCCGAGCGTTGAAGGCCTAATTGCCTTTCAACATTAAGGAAAAACTTCTACATATCCCGGATGACGATTCAGATTATTTTTTAACAGCTTTAGATTCGGTTGACATGTTACTTGAAGATCAGCGCTTCGCGCGGCAAAACAGCAGCCACAATGTTTACACTAGTGGTATGCAAAACATGCAGGCTTGCCAACACAATTCTGGCGCGCCCACAGTTGGATACGCGGTACAACAAAAACAGCAAACTCACATGCCGTCTCAGTACGGAAATCAAAATCAACACGCGGATTCCAATACGAACAATAGTTACAACAGTAATAACATTTCATGCGGCAATCCATACAAAAGGCACCGCGGTAATAACTACAACGGTAACAACGGATACAAAGGTAATAACAAAAACACAAACAGAAATAGAAATAATAATAACTACGAGCCAAGACAGCATCAAGGTTGGACTCGTAACGATCAGTACTTTCATTCAAACTCTGCTTTACCACAGCAGCCACCAGGTCAAAATTGGAGCATACCTTACGACCGACAGGTAAGTTATAATGCGCAACAGCAACAACAACCGCAAAAGTTTGGAGATCATAATAGGCAATATCCGAATGTGAATATAATAGAAATGACACCTGATGCACAACCTCAATCTGTGTCAGTACCTAGTACAAATGCTAATCCAACAAACTAGAAACAGTCACTACTTTGCCCCAGGTCGTGGCTGAAGAATCCTTGGGGGGCGGCTTCAATGTTAATCAGTTATTTGACACCACACTTGAACAACAGAATAATGATATGCCGAGTAATTCTAAACAAAAACTACCTGTTTTATTTATAAGATACAACCACAATAACAATATATCAGATGAACTTTTACAAGACAGTACACAATGTCGTTTAAACACAAATGAAATTGTTTTAGCATCCACTACTGGTGTAGTAGGTGGGAGTCCAACTACTATTATCCTAGATACAGGTGCAGCTGTGAGCGTTTTATCTTTTAATTTTTATAAAAAGATGTGTGAATTGGAACCTGTGCCTGAGTTTCCTGCCCAAAACTGTAAAATAACTACTGCACTAGGTAATAAGTCATGTAGGGTTACGAAGCAAGTTTTTGTAAACGTTAAAATAGGTAATGGAACCGTACAATGGCCATTCCTGGTTGTACAAAACCTTGTGACTAATTGCATATTAGGAATAGATATTATGAGCGAGAAGGGCTGCATTATAGACTTCTCCAAAGGTAAATGTATTTTAAATGATAAAAGCAGGGTAATTATTATTGATTTGGACAGGAGAACTCTAAAGCATGACAAACACTGTACAGGGTACAAGGTTCAGTTAGTACTTGACAAAGACATTCAAGACATGCAAACACACTCATCTGACACAGAGCTAATGGACTTGAAAACATTGCTTGATCATAAGATAAGTGAAGCTACAGCTCTCAGTGTACATGAACGTATAAAACTACAGGAAGTGTTATCCAAATATTTACAAGTTTTTACCAAACGATTTGGTGTTATCAACACGTATGTGTACAAGATTGAAGTTAAGCCTCACAAGATCTTCTACCATAAGACATATAACGTACCGTTATCTCAACGACCTGCTGTGTGGCAAGAATTAAAACAAATGTTAGACTGGAAGGTCATTGAACCATCCACCTCACCTTATTGTAGTCCTCTACTTGTTGTCAAAAAATCAAATGGAGGCATTAGGTTAGTGTTAGACGCACGAGCTATTAATGAAATAATTTTACCGGTTCACACAAAACCTGAAAATTTAGAAGAGCAATTACAGAAATTTCTAGATGCAAAATATTTTTCCACAATAGATCTCGCTAATTCGTTTTGGCAGGTGGGTATCACTCCTGATTCTCGGAAATATACTGCATTTATGTTCGGGGGGCGAACCTATCAGTTTTGTGTTCTACCCTTCGGACTGAATGTCAGCTCTGGGGTATTCATTACAGCCCTGGATACCGTGCTTGGTGACGATTTAGTTGAGACAGTCACACACTATGTAGATGATATACTGATAGCTACACAATCCTGGAATGAACACGTTGACACACTTCAAAGAATTTTAGAAAAATTTGCACAAGCTGGAGTCACAGCCAATCTTAGAAAATCAAAATTTGGTTGCAGTGAGATAAAGTATTTAGGACATATCATTAATTCACAGGGCATACGTCCGGATCCCAGTAAATTAGATGCTATCAGAAACTTTCCTAGCCCTCGAACTAAAAAGCAGTTAAAATCATTCCTTGGGCTATGTTCATTTTTCAGACGTTTTTTGCCACAACCACTTTTGAACAGTAAACATCTGCTAAATCTACTCAGAAGGAATCAAGTTTGGATCTGGTCGGAACAGTGCCAGAATGACTTTAATACAATTAAACATGCTTTAGTGAATGCTAACATTTTGAGCCATCCAGATTTCAATTTAGATTTTTGTATGACTTGTGACGCTTCACGTACTGGCTTGGGCTGTTGCTTATTTCAAGTTGTAAAGAATAAAGAGGAGGAACAGATAAGAATTATTGGGTTTGCGAGTCGCACTCTAACTGAATGTGAGCGTACATACTCCACTACTGAGTTAGAAACACTTTCCATAGTATGGGCATTCAAGAAATTCAATTATTATTTATTTGGAAAACATACGGTAATTTACACCGATCACCAGGCCCTGACATTTTTCTTAACTTGTAAACTTGTACATCCTAGACTATCACGATGGGCAGTTACACTTCAGAACTACTCTTTTGAAATTAAGTACATAAGAGGTAAGGACAACACCATTGCAGACACTTTGTCTAGACTTCCACAAGGTATGAATGATACCAACAGTGACTTAGAAAATATAAATGACTACAGGATTCTCTTAATGCAAGACAAGCAGTATCACCAATATTATATTGATATGTGCAGAAACATGGCTGAATTACAAAAATCTGATCCTCACTGGTATAAGATAATAACATTATTGGTAGAAAAACACAATCATCCTTTGACTAAGTATTACAAGTTACACAATGATGTGCTATTTTACCGCCGACATCCAAATGCTACTAACTGGTGCGTATGCATTCCCAAGGAGTCCGAACGTAATCTAATTTGGCACACACACTTAGTTTGGGGTCATTATGGGACGAAAAAGTGTTTGGCAAAGCTCAGTACATACTGTTATTTTAGCAATATGAGAAGAAAAATTTACAGGGAACTGAAAACATGTGTCATATGTCAAAAATCAAAACCTCAGAATTTATCCACAAAAACAGATTTACATTCTATTTTACCTAGTAAACCCCTGGAAATTCTGTGTACTGACATTAGTGGACCGCATCCAGCAAGCTCTGGAGGCGTCAAATATATCTTAGCTTTTTACGATATAGTTTCTAAACATGTTAAACTTTATGCTTTAAAATCCGCCACTGCAAGTGCTATAATACGAAGATTCTCAAGTGATTACCTGACGCACGTGGGAAAACCTAAAGCAATTCTATCAGATAATGCAGCATACTATTCTGGGTACAAATGGAGAAATTTCTTGAAGGACAATAACATTAAAAGTATATTTATTTCGAGGTTTAGTCCACAATGTAACGCGACCGAGAGACTTTTCCGAGAATTAAACCGTTTCATGAGGACCTATATTTCATCAAAACATACTAATTGGGTGTCCTACCTAAGTCTTTTCGAAGACGTACACAATAATTTAAATATTTACGATACAAATTACACACCTAACGAGATCATGTTCAATTGCAAACAGAACGATCAGTGGATAGAACCATTACCTAAGTTGTCAGACAAGGAAATCACACCTGAACAGAAAATAAAAGAAGTATTGACTACGCTGACACATCACGCACAGATACGAAACAAACATCACAGAAACATAATAAAAAGAAAACAAAAATTCGAGGTAGGAATGCTTGTACTACTTCGTACTCATCATAAATCTGTTGCACTCAAACGACGCAACGCTAAGTGGCGTCTGCTATATGAAGGACCTTATATAATTGTTAACATACCGCACCCTGGTGCGTATCTGTTACAACATCGTAGAACTAACAAAATTATTGGGCTATACGCACACCGAGATCTTAGAGCATTTCATGCTGAATAATGTAAAAGTCATACCCATCAAAATATTGCTAAGCAACTCGAAAAACTCTGTTGCTACAACACAGATAATAAGTAGTATAGAAATTTTCATTTCAGCGTTCCAGAGTCGCAGTTGAAGACAGAAGAACTTTTCTTTCAACGCCGCGGCTCCACCGAGAAGACTGAATATTAAAGTAAAATTTATGATTACGTAGCAGTGAATGACATATTAATTTTTCACGGAACATTTGTTATTGTAGGTACCACTGACTTGGTATGACACCTGACGAACTGACAGACGTCATCTGTGAAGCGATCTTTTACTTTGAGAAATAGATTAGACGCACATCTCTCAACACGAAAAGCATCTATCAGTAGTCAAGGCCACACAGACACTCTACACACACGCACAAAACGCGAGGAATCGAACATTTTCTCTCTCTTACTATTTTGAATATTTATTGAGTAGTGAAAACGCCTGGTCTTGCCTACTGATGTAATGAATGTTGTGTCTAACCTATCTTAATTTCAGATGACATCACAAAAAACATCGATAATATCCCAGCAAAACCGCTAAAGAGGATGTAAATATCTACAATTCATGTAATCAAATGTGACACAATGTAATAACCTATAGCTATGTAATGATGATGTAAACATGTTTATGTGCAACTGTATTATGTTTATGCTAAGAAAATATGTGACGTGTGTATGTATAATTACTTATTTTTTTAACTAATGTATCATGTAAAGATTTGAACAAAACGAGTGCCAAAAAGACATTGCATAGTGAACCTCTGTTCACGGACATTAACGAACATTACTAACTCTGCAACTACGCAGAAACCTATGTGAAGGAAACGGTTAATGCCATTCATTATGCATCGTACCTATGTAAACGCGATGAACGATTTCCTCGATTAATAACTACGAACATTTAGGTGAGCTATATTCAGCAAAAAACTGAAAATGTGAAGTCCATAATTCGTGCATCGTCTAGTGACATTACTACAGTACCTAACTTCAAGATGTTAACTGGATTAAATGGACACAAAGTGCCTGACCAGAAAACAACACGACGGGTGGAAGAATTTTGGTTGGAACTTCAGGGAATGAAATGTTCTCGAAATGTGACGGACACTCTTACCTGGACTGTCCAAGGATCGACGCCAGCTATGTGCCGTCCGAGGTTCTGCAACCAAGCTTCCACGGAATGTAAAAAACGAACTGCACGTGGACCAATTACTCGACGAGTCACGTCTGATCTGTAATAAACAATGCTTTTACTCACAACGAACTGCATCACAACGACTATAATGGAAATGGGAAATGGACACGCTTATGTATTAATCACGTTGTTATACAACGATGTTACTGTGATCAAAAAACTTTACCACGACGATACTAACCTGTAAAAAAAATTATTGTGCAGCAGATGAATATGAACTGTAATAACGACACGATGTGTATAGGTCAACGCACCTGAAAAATACGGACATTTTTCTTTGAAGTATTTCAAAACAATACTATATAACTAAGAACATTCAACAATCTAAGTTGTATTGTGTTATAACGAATATTGTAAATTTAAAACTAAGTCACCTGTCATAGAATGTAGTCTTCATATGTAATCTTGGTTGAATATTTGCTTTGTGCAACGACTAAGAAATGCGCGCGCACACGAACAATATGAACTGCAATACTGTGCCGCGCGATCTTAATTTACGAAATAACGGCAGTGCCGTAGTTACACAGACGCTTCTGCGCATGCGCGCACTCTATCTGCCAACATAAGAACTTTTCGGCGCACGCGCGTCATTCAAATTTTGTATATAATATACAGTATAATGTAAGTCATGTAAATAGTTGTAGATAACTTAGATTTTCTTGTGCCTTTAGGTGAATTGCTCGCCTGCAGGTGTGTCCTTTCGCCTCGCAATTCAGGGGGCAATATAAAGGCACATTTGCATGCCGAGCGTGAGTTTCCTCGGAAACGCGAGATATTAATTAAATAAATAATCAGTGACAAATAAATAAAGCCTATGGCACACAACTGCAGCGCTGTGTCGCTGATAAAACAAAAGTACATTTACGTTACTCGTATGTTTGAAAAAAAAAAAAAGAAGAGCTCTGGTTGAAGTGGTGCGAGAAGCACGTATTTTAGTTTATTGTCTGGCACACCGCCATATTTCATGATATAGAAAATTACTGCGAGTTGCAACCATACTAGGCACTCGATTCTGTAAAGAATTTATATTTATAAAAGTAAGTAGGATTATGAACTGTAGGCTTATTCATTGAATATATCTGATTTAACTAACTGTGTAATTTTTTGTTTAGTAGACAATCACATCTGTACGACGTTTTGGCATGGCTGGCAAATTATTGTAATATTGAGATTTAGTTTATGAGTCCGCACCTACCGCAGCAGTCTTTGGAATCGATTTAATTACGAAGTCCGATTATTTCAGTTTTATTTCACGGTCAACTACGAGTAACATTGCCTTTACGAAAAAGCCATTGTCAAGCGTCTGATACCGAATAATCAAAACCTGACGACTCATAGGAGAGCCAATCATACAGATAAAAATAATTAATATTTTATTTTATTTTATTTTATTTTATTTTATTTATTTTATAGATCCACGGGTCGTAACACATCTGAAATGTAACGTCCACTGTTCAAAGTGCCGTCAATGCGAACAAGAGGTGACCAAGACGTCTATGCCACCCGATACCATCACGCCGGGTGATACGCCAGTATGGCGATGACGAATACACGCTTCCAATGTGAGATCACCGCGATGTCGCCAAACACGGATGCGACCATCATGATGCTGTAAACAGAACCTGGATTCATCCGAAAAAATGACGTTTTGCCATTCGTACACCCAGGTTCGTCGTTGAGTACACCATCGCAGGCGCTCCTGTCTGTGATGCAGCGTCAAGGGTAACCGCAGCCATGGTCTCCAAGCTGACAGTCCATGATGCTGCAAACGTCGTCGAACTTTTCGTGCAGATGATTGTTGTCTTGCAAACGTCCCCATCTGTTGACTCAGGGATCGAGACGTGGCTGCTGCACGATCCGTTACAGCTATGCGGATAAGCTGCTTGTCATCTCGATTGCTAGTGATACGAGGCCATTGGGATGCAGCACGGCGTTCCGTATTACCCTTCTGAACCCACTGATTCCACATTCTGATAACAGTCATTGGGTCTCGACCAACGCGAGCAGCAATGTCGCGATACGATAAACCGCAATCGCGATAGGTTACAATCCGATCTTTATCAAAGTCGGAAACGTGATGGTACGCATTTCTCATCCTTACACGAGGCATCACAGCAACGTTTCATCAGGCAACGACGGTCAACTGCTGTTTGTGTATGAGAAATCAGTTGGAAACTTTCCTCATGTCAGCACGTTGTAGGTTTCGCCACCGGCGCCGACCTTGTGTGAATGCTCTGAAAAGCCAATCATTTGCATATCACTGCGTCTTCTTCCTGTCGGTTAAATTTCGCGTCTGTAGCACGTCATCTTCATGGTGTAGCAATTTTAATGGCCAGTAGTGTAATAATTAATTATAATAGTACTTCTATATGTCCTTCATCATTTCACAGAAATTTATTTATATCAACCTATTTATGCATGTATAATCAATTGTTCATGCATTGTGAGGTTGTTTCCTTATGTTTAGGGTAGTCACTCTGATCCATAGATTCCCAAACGTTTCTGGCCAACCACCAGCACTATTCGCTATTCTTTTTCAGAGCACACACACACACACACACACACACACACACACACACACACTGAGTTCTGAGTTGTTAACAGACAGTGTAATTTATCAAGGAGTTTGAACTGCCATTGGCACAGGATCTGAGGCAAAATAAAAGTGTTTCGTGTATAGTGGGCTGTATGTTTCTTACAGATAATGGATCCGTCAAACAAAGTTACGTCTGATTTAAATTTGATGAAAATAATAGTTCACAGAACAATAAAACTGACGCCGCACAGTGAGTGGGAACATTGAACAACGTAGCAAGGTTAGAAGAGCATGCCAGAAGATTCAGGAGTTGTACAAAGGTATGGAAACACCGTGAGAAATACAGCTTTAAGACAAACGCATATGGTGGTGAAGCCTTCAGGTTGTGGTGTTTTATTTGACCACGAACAGCGCCTGTGCAGGGTCCCCAATGTGTTGCAAGTGTCAATCGTGATCAGAATAGTGTTCTGTGCAATTATGAGTGCATTATGTTGAAGCTTAGTGAATTATAACGTGGGCAAATTGTTGATGCTCGCATGGTGGATGCTGGCATAAACTAGGTAGCAGAAGAGTTCGATGTTTCAAGAGGCACTAAACAAGATTTATACCGCATATACGGAAAGCGGGAAAACATCATCTGCTAATTTTCAGAGCGGACGAAAGTGTGTGTCGAGTGATCGTGAAGGGCGCTCATTGAAGAGGACTGTGACGATAAATTAGAAGACGACACTGCAAAAGACCCTGCAAAACCGACTTCGCGAATCCTGTCAGCGTCAAAACAACACAAAGGGAGCTCCAGAAGCAGGGAACTGCAAGGCGAGCTGGAATTACAAAGCCGTACATCAGTGACGCAAATGTCCGTAAAAGGAAAACATGGTTTGAAGCCATAAAACCTGCACTATGAAGCAGGGGATGAATGTCAAATGGTCGGATGTCTATTAATGCAAAATGTTTCCAACTTCTGGTCGAGTGTAAGTCCCAAGAAAGAAACATGGCGGCGGTTCGGTGATGATTTGCGCAGCCATATCGTAATATTCCAAGGACCTCTTGATTACCCTTCAAGGTCACAGTAAATGGTTCAAATGGCTCTGAGCACTATGCGACTCAACTTCTGAGGTCATCAGTCGCCTAGAACTTAGAACTAAGTAAACCTAACTAACCTAAGGACATCACACACATCCATGCCCGATGCAGGATTCGAACCTGCGACCGTAGCGGTCACGCGGTTCCAGACTGAAGCGCCTTTAACCGCACGGCCACACCGGCCGGCAAGGTCACAGTACTGTGAAGATGACAGGACACCTGTTCACTCAGCTCGCATTGTCCAGGACTGGTTTTGTAAGCAGGAGGATGAAATGTTGACTCTCCCCTGGCCACCACAGTCATTATACCTCAGTATTATTCATCCCTGGTGGGCTACTTTGGAGATAAGGGTGCATGATCGCTACCCGCCTCCATCATCGTTATCTAAAGTTGCCACAATTTTGCAAGAAGAATGGTTTAAGATTCCCTTTAAAACCGTACAGGACCTGTATTTATCCATTCAGAAACGACTAGAAACAGTTTTGAATGAAAACGGTTTTATTGCACCGTACTGGGTACGGTAACGTGTTGTGTTTGTGGTGTTTCCGAATGTTTGTCCGGCTTCAGTACGTTTCTTGCATAAGAAAATAAACTGTCCTGCGGTTACATCCATCATATAGCGCCGGTCAATCCGAAACCTCTCATTAATCGACACTAAATTCAGTAATGGTGGAGGCAGATTTTATTTTCTGCTAGGTAGATTCAATCCAGCTGTGATTTAAGTCCCTAGCCAAAACTGTCTCACAATTAGGTCCCTAGCGACAGGTTGGCGTAGATTTGCACTCGGAGATCAGTGGCAGTATTTTTAAGACCCTAGTTGACGGTTAGCATCTACACTGCATATGGGAATATACAGCAGTTACTGGAACGTGACTGGCGCTTCTAAACACGTGAAAACTGCGAATATGCAGTATAGCAATCCTGCACCTGGTTGAAAAATTTCGGCATTACTAGTTTGTTCTTTTTTCAAACAGCCAGATAATGTTTACAGCGACCACCGATATTCCGGCGGGAGAACACCCCGCCATTTTCAAGGCACAGACCGCAATGGACAGATGATGTACAGGCAAATTTAAAACCTCGGTTCTTGGAGTAATTCAGGAAAGATACACACATACACTGAACACTAGTGCGACCAAAGATGACCAAAATCAGAGGTATCGATTGTGAAAGACTACGAAATAGCATGTGAGATGTAGTGATTCTCCAGCAGAAAGAGGTTCATTTTCAATGGTCTGAAAATGACCTCGGTAGTGGTCGAAACCGGTCACCTTAATAAATAAATCGTGATCAAGACTCTTTTTAATAGTAAACATTAACTCTGTCCCTCTGTTTTTTTGACAAGGGAAAGAGCAGGATTCCAAGCAAAGTTTAAGCAGAAACCCCTATTCCTGTTTGCAAGGTTGCTCGCTAATTTAATCTCAACAGCCTCCTTAATAACACCGTCCCAATAGTTGGATGTGCATGCCAATATCTCGGTATTGTTATGTAACATAGGGTGACCAGTATCCAAACAATGTTCGGAAATAGCAGATCTACTTGGCTGCTGTAATCGTGTGTGCTGTTTATGCTCATTACATTGGTCCACCACGATCCTGATAGTCTGACCAATATATGCCATGCGGCAGCTACAAGGAATGCGATATACACCCGCGTTAGGCAGACTAAGATCATCCTTAACAGAACCCAAAAGCACTCTATATTGAGGTGGATGTCGGAAAACACATATAACATCATATTTCCGTAAAATACGACCGATCTTGTTGGAAGTGCTTCCTACGTAAGGCAAAAAGGCAGGTGTCAACCCAGTATTATCATCAACCACCCTTTGCACAATTGGTCGATAGCGCAACGCACGTTCAATTTGTCTTTTACTATGATAGGTGGCATGAGCCCCCTCTCATATTTCTATCTTACTCTGAGTAATTCGATTTTCCTCTCTAATTGCATGCGGTGAAAAGTCGCTATTCCTTCACACGCGGACTCCTCACGCAGCATCTCTCGTCAACCGGGTGGTCCGGTGACAGGCGGGTTCTGCTGAACTTGAAGGGGTTAAGCCGATGGCGTGAGGGAGTCGAGTGGATGCTTTCCAGAGGCCAACATTGTCATAAGAGCGGGAGCGACACGCCCAGAGGGGGCAGAAGGAGCGGCTGGGCTAGAGATTCCGTTACTTCGCAGAAACTTAGTGAAAACACTTTCTGGCGGGCTACCAGCGAGGCGTCGGAATGACTTGTGTTCCCAGGCAGTCTTGGCGGGCAAATTCCCGCATTTTCTGAAAAATCATAATTGTGATTCGCATGCTCAGGGAATAGCTCCGTGACGTAGCAAAATCGGCGCAGAAATTGGGGCCAAGTATCTCCATTGGTGGAATAGTACTGCGTCGGCAATAGAGGGGAATTTTCCGCCGGTTTTCCAGTTGCTGGTTGGCACGTTTAACCACGACCACTGTTGTGGGGGCGGGAATGTTCTGTGTTCGGCTTGTACGGGTGCTCTTGAGAGCGTCGGCTCTTGCCTTTCGTTCGGAGTAGGTTACAAGACTGAGCTCTCGCTGCTCTGGACAGCCTGCCTTCCGTTGGCTGTTTAATATACTTTTATTTAATTGTAACTGCTTGACGAAGTAATTTCCTGAGTACAGTTGGCAATTGAGCGTTCTGCATACAAGCGGCCTATGTTGTCTGTCTTGAGCAGTTTTGGCTAAAGTTGACTGTATCGGAGTTACTGTGTGACTTCGCTTGTTAAAATCAATCACTGTACCGTCAGAGATTGTGTGGTGAGCCTTCTTCGTCTCCCTCAGAGGCGCATTTGTATTCCTAGGAAGTCTTTAGTCTGGAACAACCAGTCCAGGATAATTTGTTTCGGATTATACTCACGACATTATCATCAGCACGACGGGACGTCGAAGCAATCAGCCATCGCCTCCAGTACGCCAGATCATGTTCCTGCAGTTAAGAAGACAGCTTGGTAATGTATGTACGCAGCACTGGCAGATTAGGGATTTTGCTAGGTGATAATCAGAGCTCATCAGAGCATGCCTGTTCGTCTTTTCTAACTTTGTTCTGTCTTGGGTGTTCATTGTCTGAGTTCTCACTACTGTAGCAGCAATTAATGTTGGTTTGGCTATGTGTTTCTCTTAAGATTTGAGTTGAAAGGAATTGGCTCCACATACCACTTCGTCATAAATGTCACAATCTAGTAGGGACAACTTCACCTTCACAGCATTTATTTGAGTACCCAATTTGAGCCAATTTGATGTATTGTAAATGTTTCATGTGTTTTGTTTATTATTTTGAGTTTAGTCATAATAAATCATATTGTTATTTTGGACAGAACCTTCATTCTGTTATTCAGTAGAGCAACCCTTTCATTTCTCACTACGTTAATGAAACTTTCCTTTATTTAATTAATTTCTATCAAATTAAATTACTGCATGTGCCAAACTCTTTTCTACTCCACTTGCATGGTCGATTACAGTCAGTTCGCGTTTCTTCTTAATCCATGTGCAACAGCAAAAGTCGGAGTTAGAATAGGGTGGGGGGCTTAGAGCATCATTTACATATGAAGATTCTAGAAGAATTTAGTGTTAAATACGCTGCTAGCCCCGGCACCTCGCAACTATACCCATTTTGATGAAATGTAGCTTCAAGATGGACCAGCTCAGCTGGCAAAGTCTCATTGTCGGAAATGACATGTGCCCTGTGAACCAAGGTAGGAAACACCCCTTCACGCTAAGGAGGATGCTGACAACTGTCAGCCTGTAGCCGGCCGGGGTGGCCGAGCGGATCTAGGCGCTTCAGTTTGGAACCGCGCGATCGCTACGGTCGCAGGTTGGAATCCTGCCTCGGGCATGGAAGTGTGTGATGTCCTTAGGTTAGTTCGGTTTAAGTAGTTCTAAGTTCTAGGGGACTGATGACCTCAGATGTTAAGTCCCGTAGTGCTCAGAGCCATTTGAACGTTTTACGATGGAGGTGGAAGAAGATGGTTGCCTTCCCTTTATTGATGTTTTGGTTAGGAGGAAGGTTAATGGATTATTGGTACATGCAGTTTACCGGAAACGCACACACACTGACTTCTTTTTACAGGCTGATAGTTGTCACTATCCGGCTCAGCGTGAAGGGGTACTTCGTACCTTGGTACACAGGGCATATGTCGTTTCCGACGCAGAGGTACATTTCGTCAAAATGGGTATAGTGAAAGACAGTTTGAACGTGCGTTGCGCTATCGACCAACTGTGGAAAGGGGTGGTTGATAATACTGAGTCGACACCTAAGTCTACTGCCTTTTTGCCTTGCGTAGGAAACACTTCCAACAAGATCGACCGTATTTTACGGAAATACGACGTGAAATGTGTTTTCCGACCTCCATTTTAAAACAGAATGCTTTTGGGTTCTGTTAAGTATGAAGGATGATCTTGGTTTACGTAAGGCGGTTGTATATCGTGTTCCTTGTAGCTGTGACGTGGCATATGTTGGTCAGACTATCAGAACCGTGGTGGACCGATGTAGTGAGCATAAACGGCACACACGATTACAGCAGCAAAGCAGATCTGCTATTACCGAACATTGTTTGGGTACTGGTCACCCTATGTTATATAACAATACCGAGATATTGGCATGCATATCCAACTATTGTGACAGCGTTAGGAAGGAGGCTGTTGAGATTAAATTAGATAGCAACCTCGTAAACAGGGATGGAGGTTTTTGCTTAAACTCTGCTTGAAATCCTGCTCTCCCCTTGTCAAAAAACAAAGGGACAGAATCAATGTTATCTCACATGCTACGTCGTAGTCTTTCACTACCGATATCTCTGACTTTGGTTATCTTTGGTGGCACTAATGTTCAGTGTGTGTGTATCTTTCCTGAATTACTCCAAGAACCGAGGTTTTAAATTTGCCTGTACATCACCTGACCGTTGCAGTTTGTTCCTCGAAAATGGCGGGGTGTACTCCCACCGAAATATCGGCGGTCGCTGTAAACATTACCTGGATGAATTCCTGTTAGTTGTTTGAAAATTCTATACGCCAGGAGAAACTCAGGTCTTACTTTTTTCTAAAGAGGCAGTTGCTGAGAGCTAGTTAAGCTACGTACAGATAATGTCATTTGAGCGAAAGGTGACTAAAAAGAACAGAGGAATCATAAGACAGAATAATTACTGACAAGCAGGAAATGCAGTTAGGTCTAGAGATTGCTGCACCCAGTGGAAGGGCGATATTCTGTGCTTTTGGCTTCCTACGGATAGTGTGCACACAAGGGCGGCAAGGGACAAGTATCGCAGTGCCATTCCAAATAGAGTCTGCTCTTGATGCAGGTGATATTACTCGCTCATTTTTCCTGAAAATGACGTGCGCACATTGTGATTAGCCTACTATGTACACTCACTGCTCGCCGAGGTGTGGAGTCTTTGTGGGCTTATCATCGACGTAAACACTGGACTGCAAATGGCTCTGAGCACTATGGGATTTAACGTGTGAGGTCATCAGTCCCCTAGAACTTAGAACTACTTAAACCTAACTAACCTAAGGACATCACACCCACCGATGCCCGAGGCAAGATTCGAACCTGCGACCGTAGCGGTCGCGCGGTTCCAGACTGTAGCGCCTAGAACCGCTCGGCCACCTCGGCCGGCCACTGGACTGCAGATAATGGATTATTCATCGTAGCTGCACCCCAGTTTACCTTAATTTTTATAGGTTAGTATTACATTACATAGACTCACAGACCTCTCTGTCTTTCAAATGCACCTGTAACTGTAGGTGAACACAGTGATGAGATTCTTTGTGTTTATGTGTTACTATACCGTTGTTCTAATAAGACAACTATCGGTCACACAGGGCTCGATGTGTGGATGGGTATCTTCAACAGAAAAAAATTCATCGAATGTTTTAGTGGGCTTGATTTCTCCCATAGGGTACACAGGGGATATTTTCGGTAGGTCATTACTCCTCAAATTTCTTCAAGACTATCGGCGGAGTGAGATTGTTCTAGCGCTCTTAAATACCACCCTTAACTTCATAATATGTCACTGTCTTTGTGCTAGGGGTATCACACTTCACGCTGCTGTTAACAACACTATGTCTACACAAAAAATCGATTTAAACATTGAATGTGTGATTACAAGAATGAGTCAGCATTCCTTGGTGGGTTTCCAGAAGTATGTGGCCCCACATATCTATGCACGGGTCACCCAATTCCCATAAATTACGGGGATGCTGTTTGTGAGTACCTAACCTGAAGCCTTCAGTCACATTTTGTGTAAATATTAAGTGGGGGCTGTAATCTTACTCTCCCACACATCACTATTAAAATTCTCTGTCTCTGCACAAGTTTTGAAAGCTTAGTGAGGCGTAAGATATGCAAAAGTAAAACTTTTTACTTATTTCTCTTGTTGCCTCCAGTTCTTGTGTCTAGGGGCACATTCTTGAGGCTGTAATTCTTTTGTAACGTTGTGGGTTCCAGAAGACTAAATACCTGATGAAATATTATCTTTTGCTATGATTTTCTTTTACTTTGTCCCATCCTTCTAAATCACACCTACTTTACTGATACGCCCGCTAAACCCGCTGGGCAGAACAGGTGATTAGGACTGTGGAAAGGCCAAATAAGGTTGGGGTCAGTTTCACCTTAAAATTGTAATTTATTTTAATTTAAACAAACCTTTAAACGAAAACGGCACATAGCCGAAACTCTAGAACTACTAATTTCAAAAAGGTAATTATTTTACTGTTAAAGGCCTCCAAAGAAGAAATCTTAAAGCAACAAGATAAATCTCAACTGGTAAAAACGTGCATTTAAAATTAAAAATAAAATAATTAACATATATATACACAGAGAGGCTGAGAGCCTCAAAGCAAGGGTGAATAGACAAACATAAACAAGATACAATACAAACGGCTGAAGGCCCACAATAAAATTTTCATGATTTTAAAAATAAATTACCATAACTTTTCAAAGGCAGAAGGCCGCAATATTTTTTATTTATTTTTTTTAGAATAAGGATTTAAGTGGCTAAAGGCCCACAATTGATGTTCCAAAATTAAAAAATACATAAAATCCCGTAAAAACAACAATTTTTAAATCATTGGCTATGATAGATTATAAACAGACAATCAAACACTGGTGAGAAGGACAATAAAGAAAACGGCAATCAGAAGCCTCCACGGAGGTCGGTCTGCCCTCGTTCACTTAGGTGAGACAGGTGGTGAACCCAACTACACTTGATCCGTTGGATCCCAACCAAGGGACAGCCAAGGACTGACCAACAAAACGACTTGCTTGTCACCAACCAGTACATGAGATCTCAAACACAAAAAGTTATGAACGTGATTATCCATAATGAAATATGTATTAGCTGCCAAAACTACACACCATGTTGGACAGCGACAACAGGTGAGGAAAGGATGCTGCCTGAAATTACGTTAGTGACCAGGGCAGGTAATTGGAACACTAACGGCCACAAGGCAGAATATTCCGCTGGTACACTTGAATTTTAAATACGGTAATATAGTTAACTTCACCCAAAAGGAACACTGCCTGAATTTACGCCAGTAGCCAGGGCAGATAACGAAAACACTAACGCCCACAAGGCAGAAAATTCCGCTGGTGCACTTGAATTATAATCAACCAATACAGTTAATTGCACCGCATGGCGGCTATATTTCAGCAATAGAAACACTCAGTGCTGCACACAGGAAAACCTCCCCAACAGCGAACCACCAAAACGAACCACACAACATCAATATACGTGGCTTGGGTAGTTGAAACCCCTACTCAACTTTGACGTCCTGGGTCGGCGAACCACGAATCTCGTAGCGATCGGACAGCTCCACACACGCTCCGACACTGTGCAGGGACCGCCAGCGGACCCAGCCGACTGCACCGCGTGGAGGTAACTTCCCTGGTCCGCAGCAACCGACCGACTCTCTGCAGAATGCCGACAACATCTAAAATAGTCGTCAGTGGAAATAAAATCAACTACACACAAAACCTGACAAACACTTGCAACGATCTGAAGACGGTCACTAAGCACACACGAAGACAAATCGGGAGTTGATGCACACACGCACAGCTGACACATGAACGATCGGCGTGCCAAAACGCGTCGTTCGGTAGGACGACCGACCGACGATACACCAAGACTGTGGCCCGGCTCAAGTGATGCGTGGCGGCAATGGTGGGGCGAGCCGTGTCGACGCAGACCTCACTGCTACTCGAACCCGACTGCACTAGCTCCGCATTGCAACTCCCGGACTGGCACGTCCGGACTGTGCTCCTGACAAGTTCCTACTGATTGGCCGACCCGAACTCGTTTACGACAGACAGCGATCGGGAAGTAATAGCAGTCGAGCAAAGATACTGCGAGAGGGGATATATCGATACGCGCTGCTAGCGCCGGTCACGGTCAGGCAAAGCAGCAACTCAATGACAGTAGTAATTTAAATTAAGGTAGTGAGGTGGAAGTACATTAAAAAAGGGTGTAAAATAGATGAAGGCGGGAAAACGAGCCACGCACGGCTCATTTGCAATTTCCAATTCATAACATAAATTCATATTGTTGCTGACAAGGTTAGAAATTCGACTACATCCATCAGAGGCATGCCCACTGCTACTTACATTCTGCGGTACTCAACAATATTCCAGAGACCTTACAAAGTAAAAGAGTTTACAAACTTTCTTGACAAAAGAAGAATCATCGCCAAGATATAACACTATTTCATAAATGAATCCAGAAATAAATTTAATAATTAGCGTTAGATTGTGCAATTAATAATATGAATTTCAAGTATACCAGAAATTTCGTAATTCCAAATATTTCTAAAAGAAGAATAATTTTAACTGTACATACAGAGTGTAACAACTTAATTTCTTTTTATACATTTTAGTACGAAATATAATACATTGCATACAAAATCACATGAAACAGAGAATGTAACGGAAGAATTGATAGTATACTTGGTATCGGTTATTTTGATAAAATAGGCAGTGTTAGAGGAGGGTGTCCCATTACATGGCCCACAGCTGCGTGTTGACCATTGAACAAGATCTCTCACCTGTGTTTGGTTAGTATCTAAAGAGAATTCCGCCGAAAATGCAGGATTTATTTTCGTCGGGCTTGTCAATCATTTGTAACTTTCAGAGAAATGTCACGAGTGGCGAATTTTGACTAAAAGCTATACAGTTCTCTTGTTGCCATGTTAAAATCTGCTTCCTTTGCCAAAATACAGCGGAGTTTACACCGTCTTATCTCACTAATATGTTCTGCAGACGCAATTGCGAGAGAATTCTGAGACAGCGGTTTATTATGTTTATTAAGTGCAGAACGGAGGAAAAGTAAGGGCAGTATCTTATGAAAAATCACATATTTAGTAAAAATAAACTTGTAAAGTCTTCACTTATCTTGTTCCAAAATCCATAGCATTTCTCGTTTCACCAGTCATTGAGAGCCTTTAAAAATTTCGAGCTTTCGTCGAAAAAGTCTGTAGTTAGTGGAACAACATGATAGACTATGAAGTTTTGCATGATACATGTAGCAAAACACTCTCCCCTTTGCATGCTATAAATTTTTCAAAATCTCATTTCGCTATCTCAAACTGTTTATGAAATATGAGGAATGTTGCGGATATTTCACTCTGGCCGTAACGCTGGCTCGGCGCGATCGCAAGTGAGTGTGCTACGTCAGATCAATATTCCTCGAGATTGATGACAAAATAGAGACCTCCACCCAAGGCTAAAGAAAAATTCAATATGTTAGCTAAACTTCATGTTCACCGCCATATTATGTAATATGCACCAAACGCAAAATCATAGTAAACTCTATTTTTCATTAGATACTTTTTCGAATGTCGCACAGCGTCTTACTTCCACGTAAATATCGCAATAATTATAACCTTAACGAAATGATGGACACCTCAAAATGAACCTGACATATAAAGCTACAAGTAATGCAAAGATATTTTTTTTTACCTATTAGTTTCTGTAAATGAATCAGGCAAAAAGGAATACAAACGTCTCAAAAATGAGATGGACAGGTAGTGCAAAATGGCTAAGCAAGGATGGGTAGAGGACAAATGTGAGGATGTAGAGGCGTATATCTCTAGGGGTAAGATAGATATTGCCTACAGGAAAATTGAAGAGACCTTTGGAGAAAAGAGAGCCACTTGTACCAATATCAAGAGCTCAGATGGAAATCCAGTTCTAAGCAAAGAAGGGAAAGCAGGAAGGTGGAAGGAGTATATAGAGAGTCTACACAAGGGCGATGTACTTGAGGACAATATTGTGGAAATGGAAGAGGATGTAGATGAAGATGAAATGGGAGATATGATACTGCGTGAAAAGTTTGATAGAGCGCTGAAAGACCTGAGTCGAAACAAGGCCCCGGGAGTAGACAAGAGTCCATTAGAACTACTGACAGCCATGGGAGAGCCAGTCCTGACAAAACTCTACCGTCTGGTGAGCAAGATGTATGAGACAGCCGAAATAGCCTCAGACTTCAAGAAGAATATAATAATTCCAATCCCAAAGAAGGCGGGTGTTGACAGATGTCAATTTACCGACCTATCAGTTTAATAAGTCACCGCTGCAAAATACTAACACGAAGTCTTTACAGACGAATGGAAAACCTGGTCGAAGCCGACCTCGGGGAAGATCAGTTTGGATTCCGTAGAAATATTGGAACACGTAAGGCAATACTGATCCTACGACTTATCTTAGAAGAAAGATTAAGGAAAGGCAAACCTACGTTTCTAGCATTTGTGGATTTAGAGAAAGGTCTTCACAATGTTGACTGGAATACTCTCTTTCAAACTCTGGAGGTGGCAGGGGTAAAATACAGGGAGCGAAAGGCTATTTAATATTTGTACAGAAACCAGATGGCAGTTATAAGAGTCGAGATACATGAAAGAGAAGCAGTGGTTGGGAAGGGAGTGAGACAGGGCTGTAGACTCTCCCCGATGTTATTCAATCTGTATATTGAGCAAGCAGTAAAGGAAACAAAAGGAAAATTCGGAGTAGGTATTAAAATCCATGGAGAGGAAATAAAAACTTTGAGGTTCGCCGATGACATTGTAATTCTGTCAGAGACAGCAAAGGACCTGGAAGAGCAGCTGAACGGAATGGTCAGTGTCTTGAAAGGAGGATATAAGACGAGCATCAACAAAAGCAAAACGAACATAATGGAATGTAGTCGAATTAATTCGGGTGATGCTGAGGGAATTAGATTAGGAAATGAGACACATGAAGTAGTAAAGGAGTTTTGCAATTTGGGGAGCAAAATAACTGATGATGGTCGAAGTAGAGAAGATATAAAATGTAGACTGTCAATGACAAGGAAAGCGTTTCTGAAGAAGAGAAATTTGTTAACATCGAGTATAGATTTCGAAATGTGGTGCTACAGAAGAATGCTGAAGACTAGATGGGTAGACCACATTACTAATGAGAAGGTATTGAATGGAATTGGGAGAAGAGTAGTTTGTGGCACAACTTGACTAGAGGAAAGGATCGGTTGGTAGGACATGTTCTAAGTCATCAAGGGATCACCAATTTAGTATTGGAGGGCAGCGTGGAGGGCAAAAATTGTAGAGGGAGACCAAGAGATGAATACACTAAGCAGATTCAGAAGGATATAGGTTGCAGTAGGCTTTGGATGTGAAGAAGCTTGCACAGGATAGAGTAGCATGGAGAGCTGCATGAAACCAGTCTCAGAACTAAAGACCACAACAACAATATTAGCTTCTGTAAAATCGTTTGAGAGAGATTGCAGGGCGTGCGCCTCGATTCTGACATCGCTGATCAGCCGAAACGTGGCAGACGGTGTCGGCCTCCCCTTCCGAACAAACGAATGAAATCGTCCAGCGCTTTGGACTAAAACTGGTCAGTGCGCAGCGGCTACGTATCCTGCGCGAACTATACTGTGTCGTCAGACATGCAACAGTTCGTCGCCTACCCTGCTTTACAGAGCGCGCCACCCTCCCACCTCCACGTTCGGTGATGGAAGTCCGATACACTGTCGCTCAATTGTGGTTCCACCGTCATTGTACCACTTTCCAAAGATGGTCGTTACAATAGCATGGAAACAGCTGAACAGCTTCACCATTTCTGAGATGCTCCTTCCCAGACGCAGGACCATAAATCTCTGCCCATTGTCGAAGTCCCTCCTGTCAGTGGATTTCCATCCACATTTGTGATCCGATCGTCGATAGAAGGATATACGCCACTTTACTAGCAGGGCATTTATGCCCGCTTGGTACCAGTCTACTCATCTACGTCAGAGCCAAAGTCTTGGTACATCAATAACCTCCTAACTATCCACGTACTGTTTATCGCCCAGTGCATCCTTCATCGGGCGAAACAGATGGAAGTCGGAAGGTGGCACATCCGGCCGGTAGGGTGAAAGAGGTAGAACCATCCGATGAAGTTTTGTGAACTCATACTGGTAGTCAGATAATCTGAGGATCTCCGGACTATAAGACACTTTCAGTAAGAGTTATGTCACCAGACAGACCAAACGGCCCTTCTCAGGTCCCTCTGACCAGGAAACTCGGACCTGTGGTTCGAATTTGTCGCATAAACATAGAAGGCATAAGCTATGCTAAGTGCCAGTTTCTATCAAAACTATTAAAAATGACAACATTGACTTGGTTGCTATACAGGAAACCCATTGTGATACAGTGCAACAACTAAATAAAAGGGGCAAAATTCCAGGCTATGAGCTGTTGGGAGCGACCTGTCATAGGTCTTATGGAGTAGCCACATATGTCAAACAAGAGATTGAAAACGCTTTCCTGATTTCTTCATCCACCAACGAAGACATTCATAACGTTGTCACAAAAATCGGAAGCATTACCGTCTCCAATATTTATAAGCCACCTGCTACTCCTTGGCCAGTCCACGTTCTTCAAACTCAGCCACATCCTGCTGCATACGTTGGGGATTTCAATAGACATCATGAACAGTAGAAGTATAAAGACGATGATGCAAATGGAGAAGCACTTGCAAAATGGGCAGAAGACGAATACTTATACCATGTATTCGATGCTAAGGATCGATTTACGTTTAGATCAGCTGACTGGAGACAGAAATACAACCATGACCTGTGTTTCGTCACGTCCAACAACAGAGACCAACCTCTCATGGCCTCGTGTAGAGTTCTGCCCGACTTTCCGCACAGTCAACACCGTCCAATCATAATAGAGGTAGGAACTCAAATTACCCTAATTACCTCTATTCTTCGCCGACGATGGAATTTTAAAAAAGCCAATTGGACTGGGTTCTCCACAGATTTGGACAAATGTTTGGGATGAATATCACCTACTAGCAAAAATTACCAATGATTTGTTGGTGCCATGATAAGCACGGCCAAGAAGCACACACCAAGAGATTACTGCAAGGAATACATCCCTGGGTGGTCCCAAACCAGCGAAGAACTATACCAGAGCTTCCTTGAATCCGGAGATCAGGAAATAGCGGATGAACCGCATCACAGCTTGGATGCTGCCAAAAGACAAAAGTTGACGGAAACAGTAAAAAGCCTCTATTTCCAAACATCTATCAGGCAAGCATGGTCACTGCTGAGAAAACTAGGTAGCAGCCCACCAGCACAACGACAAAAAGCAGCTGTAAGACCAAATGCCATACCTGCACATCTAGTTAACACTTCTAGGACACCAAAGGATAAAACACATATAATCCAAGTGAAGCGAGAACTCAAAATCTTAAAAAATGAAGCCACAGAAACTGAACACTCTCGCCCTTTCTCTAGCGAAGACATAGAAAAAGCTCTGAAAGATGTCAAACCAACAAAGGCACCAGGTTTCGACAACGTTCACCCTGAATTCATAATAAACTGTGGCAAGTATGCAAAAGCACGGCTGGCTCAATTTTTCACGAACATCATGCAAACTGCCAATATCCCACAAGAACTCAAACGATCTAAGGTAATAGCTACTCTAAAGCCTGGGAAGCCAGCTGACAACCCAAAAAGCTGCAGATCAATTGCCCTGCTGTCTGTAATTTACAAATTACTAGAGAGGCTTATATATAATAGAATTAGCCCAGAATTGTTCAGACCGATCCCAGTTGAACAGGCAGGCTTTCAGCCAGGTAGAAGTTGTACTGACCAGGTGTTGTCACCCACTACTTACATTGAGGCTGGATTCCACAGAAGATTGAAAACATCAGTCGCCTTTATTGACCTCTCAGCAGCTTACAACACTGTGTTTAGAGAAGGCATCATGTACAAAATTCTTCGAGTAATTCCTTGCAAATCTATAGCACGCTTAATAGACAGCATGCTCAATGATAGGGTGTTCCAAATAAGTATGGACACTGACTACAGCTCCATCAAAAAACTAAAGAATGGCTTACCACAAGGATCAGTGCTCGCACCACTGCTGTTTAGACTCTATATTGCAGACCTGCCGGAAACACAATCAAGGAAGTTCGGGTATGCTGACGATTGGGCCCTCGTTACAAGATGTAGCACAATTGAAGCATCTGATGATACGCTAACGAAAGACCTGAAGAGAATGGGTGAATATTTCCGTAAGTGGACACTTCAACCAAATGCTTCCAAAACAGAGGTTAGTTGCTTCCATCTCAACAATAAACTCGCAGGAAAGGAACTCAACATTCGATTTGAAAACACCGTTCTCAGGCATAATAAAACTCCGAAGTACTTGGGCATGACACTGGACAGAACACTATCTTTTAAAGAGCACCTAACAAAGACTGCCAAAAAATGAAAGACAAGAAACAACATTATTCAAAAGCTCTGTGGTACTACCTGGGGAGCAACGGCCTCCACTCTCCGCACCTCTGCTTTAGCAATTGTATTCTCGGCTGCCGAATACTGTGCTCCGATTTGGCTAATCAGCCCACATGTAAAAAAGGTGGATGTCCAGCTGCATAACACTCTAAGGATGATTTCTGGAGTAATTAAACCCACTCCAACGCAATGGCTCTCAATATTAAGCCACATCCCTCCGCCACACCTGCGACGTACTGACGCGCTTGTACGTGAATACAAAAACATCATGGGAAATCGAAACCTGCCGATCCACCAAGACACTGAGGCTGCAAACACTAAATAGGCTTCGATCTAGGAACCCACCAACAAGAACAGCAAGAAACTGTGTACAAGAAGGTTTCAGTATCACAAACGCATGGTCTGAAAAATGGAACGCATGGCAAAATCATAACATGCCTTGCATCACACAAAAACCACCTGGTTTTGACCTACCACGCAAAACATGGTCCACTCTAAATAGGATTAGAACTCGTCATGGCAGATGTGCTTACTCCCTGTATAAATGGGGTAAAATACTATCCCCTCAGTGTGACTGCGGAGAAAGTCAGACCATCAGCCACATTGTTGAAGAGTGTTCCAGAAGAGCCTATAATGGGAGCCCCGACGACTTCCTGTGCGCAACTCCAGAGTCGATAAATTATATTAATAGACTTGATGTTTGTTTGTAATCCTTAAACTTTGTTATATTAGTAATGTTTGTTTGTAATTATTAACGTTTGTTATATTAGTGATTTGTCTGTTTCTTTCTTATGTGTCTGTATTGCCATACGATAAATAAATAAATTGTGAACTCTTGTCGGTTGCGCACGCTTGGGTAAGACTTTGCGTTGTATGGAGAAAGAGAAGTTCGTTCGCATATCTGTGGCGACGAACATGGTGAAGTTGTTTCTTCAAATTCCTGGGGGACGCACTCACATTGGCGTGCGGTCGGCCAGACGCAGAACATTGGAGAAGTTTACGCAACGACTCACTTTTCTTTCGATCACTGTCAGGTCTCCGGAGACATACTGCAAGCGCCTATGAACATCTACGATGGGCTGGTTTTCCCAAAAGAAATTCAGCGACAGCTCTCTGGTTGGAACGCACCTCCGTTACAGACGCCATTTTGAAGACTGCGTTTAGCACCGCCTACTGCCAGAACTTCATGAAATTACAGGGGCTGAAGCGGGAATATTCCACAATATCCAACAACAACTTCCACCTTTTTCCAACCGAAACTGGCCGAAAAACAATGTGATGCGTTGTTTATTGAGCGCCCCTCACGTTATTTCAGAAAAATTGGAAGTAACGGATTGTAGGTGTTCGTGCGAACGTTTCTCGAGTGGTCAGCGTGACAGACTGTCAATCCTAAGGGCCCGGGTTCATTTCCGGCTGGATCGAAAATTTTCTCCGCTCAGGGACTGGGTGTTGTGTTGTCCTAATCATCATCATTTCATCCCCATCGACGCGCAGGTCGCCGAAGTGGCGTCAAATCGAAAGACCTGCACCAAGCGAACGGTCTACCCGACGGGAGGCCCTAGCCACACGACATTTCCATTATACCAAGCGAGGTACGCAGTGGCATGACACTGGATTCATATTGCGGAGGACAGCGTTTCAAATCTCTGTTCGGTCACTTAGATATAAGTTTTCCACGATTTCCCTAAATCACTTCAACTGACCACTGCGATGGTTCCTTTTAAAAGGTATGGCCAGTTCCATTTTCGAAACCGACCTTCTTCACCGTTTGGAGCAACCTCGTTACCGCTAGTACATTAAATTCGCATCTTGAGTCTACTCTGTTTTTTTTTTTTTTTTTTTTTTTTTTTTTTTTTTTTTTTTTTTTTTTTAAATATGGAACGATAAATGAAGCATCAGAGTGCGAAAAAGGATTTCTAATACGTGCTGTGAAGGGTAACGATAGGACTTGACATAACCTCTGGAGAGCACTGTGAAAGGCCTTCAAAATGGTTCAAATGGCTCTGAGCACTATGGGACTCAACTGCTGAGGTCATTAGTCCCATAGAACTTAGAACTAGTTAAACCTAACTAACCTAAGGACACCACAAACATCCATGCCCGAGGCAGGATTCGAACCTGCGACCGTAGCGGTCTTGCGGTTCCAGACTGCAGCGCCTTTAACCGCACGGCCACTTCGGCCGGCAAAGGCCTTCGGTACAACATTTTTTTTGCTGCTTATGACACACTGAAGCGACAAAGAAACTGGTATAGGCATGCGTATTCAAATACGGAGATACGTAAACAGGCTCAATACTGCGCTGCGGTCGGCAACGCCTATATAAGACAATAAGTGCCTGGCGCAGTTGCTAGGTCGGTTACTGTTGCTACAATTGTAGGTTATTAAGATTTACGCGAGTTTCAACGTGGTGTTATAGTCGGTGCACGAGCTATGGGACACAGCATTGCGAGACAGCGATGATGTGGGGATTTTCCCGTACAACCATTTCACGAGTGTACCGTGAATATCAGGAATTCGGAAAAACATCAAATCTCCCATATTGCTGCAGCCGGAAAAAGGTCGTGCAAGAACGGGACTAACGACGAACGAAGAAAATTGTTCAGTGTGACAGAAGAGCAACCCTTCCGCAAATTGTTGCAATTTCAATGATGGGGCATCAACAAGTGTCAGCCAGCGTGCAAATCATTCAACGAAACATCATCTATATGGGCTCTCAGATCCGAAGGTCCACTCGTGTATCCTTGGCAACTGCACAAAACAGAGCTTTACGCCTCATCTGTGCCCGCAACACCTACATTGGAGCCGGCCGAAGTGGCCGTGCGGTTAAAGGCGCTGCAGTCTGGAACCGCAAGACCGCTACGGTCGCAGGTTCGAATCCTGCCTCGGGCATGGATGTTTGTGATGTCCTTGGGTTTAACTAGTTCTAAGTTCTAGGGGACTAATGACCTCAGCAGTTGAGTCCCATAGTGCTCAGAGCCATTTGAACCATTTGAACCTACATTGGACTATTGATGACTGGAAACATGGGGTGGCCGAGCGGTTCTAGGAGCTACAGTCTGGAACCGCGCGACCGCTACGGTCGCAGGTTCGAATCCTGCCTCGGGCATGGATGTGTGTGATGTCCTTAGGTTAGTTAGGTTTAAGTAGTTCTAAGTTCTAGGGGACTGATGACCTCAGATGTTAAGTCCCATAGTGCTCAGAGGGGTTTGAACCATTTGAACTGGAAACATGCCGCCTGGTCGGACGAATCTCGTTTCAAATTGTATCGAGCAAATGGACGTTTACGGGTATGGAGACAACTTCATGAATCCATGGACCCTGCATGTCATCAGAGGACTGTTCGAACTGCTGGAGGCTCTGTAATGGTATGGGGCATATGCAGTTGGAGTGATATGGAATCACTCGACCCGTGATACGTCTAGATACGACTGTGACAGGTGACACGTACGTAAGGATTCTTTATGATCACCTGCATCCATTCGTGTCCATTGTGCATTCCGACCGACTTAGGCAATTCCAGCAGGAGAATGCGACACCCCACACGACCAGAATTGCTACAGAGTGGCTCTAGGAACATTCTTCTGAGTTGGATCACTTCCGCTGACCACCAAACTCCCCAGATATGAACATTATTGAACTTATCGGGGATGCCTTGCAACGTGCTGTTCAGAAGAGATCTCCATCCCCTCGTATTCTTGCGGATTTGTATGATTCATGGTGTGAATTTCCTCCAGTAATACTTCAGACATTAGCCGAGTCCACGGCACGTCGTGTTGCGGAATCACCGGGTGCCCGCTGGGGCCCTACGCGATATTAGGCAGATGTACCAGTTTCTTTGGCTCTTCAGTGTTTAACATTCGACGCAAAATGAATGGCACCATGCTAGGGCCAGAGTTTTCTCCACGAAACTAGAACTTTCCAGCAGCAAGTTCTCAGCTGCCCCAGCCGCGGGCGGCTGGCACTTTGCACGTGGCTCACGGAGCCGCAGTAACCGTTAGGCCGGCGCAGACGTATGGGAGGCTGCGTGAGGGCGACGAGCGAGGGCGGCGGTGAAACCACGCGGCCAGAGTTACTGCGAGGCCGCGGAGTATCACTTTCGTTGAGCGCGATGTGTGTGGGGTCACCCGCCGGGACGCCCACACGCTCCGCTGCTTGCTAGGTCTCTCGCCGAGCTGCTCATTTGCTTAACGAGACGGAACGAGACGCGAATGGAATACGCAGATTCTGTCTTTGTCATAGGCGGTGAAGCAACACAACCACTCTGTTTCCCAGCTATTATAGATCCCATTACTGTGAAATAGATGTATTTTCGGCAGCTGCAACTTGAAACAAGTCTGTACCTGCGAAGGTCCAACACGACGGACAGACAGTTGACCTCGCTCGACACAGGCATGCAGAGATCGTATAAAAGATCTCACATTTTATGTGGACTTCAGTACGAGAGAGTACAGGAAATGAAGTACGAGTTTCTCGTGATGAACTGGGAGCCCAATCTCCCAGCAGAAGAAAATTTTTTTTGAAGGCTGAAAAATCTGAATGTGAGCTGTTACATTGGCCGTATTGAGCTACCTTCAGCCTTTCTATACTTACTTGTACCCTTACTGGTCGTAACATCAGTACTTTCCGTTTTGGGGAGAAGAATGAGCAGCAAAATGTTTCGTTAGACAGCCACAATGGCAGTTTTACAGACAAAGAATGTCATTTACCAATTTATGCTTCACATTTCATACCTCTATAGGTACACTTCATGTATGAGTAGTCCTGTGTCTCCTTTTCCCATTTGTCTATGATGTTTCCGTGTTATATCCTGTGTTTCCATTTCCTGTCCCTTGCCTCGTCTGCTAGATAGAGTGTGTGAACGCCTATGTATGTTGCTTCCATGTACTTTGGTTTTTGGGCAAGAATTCTTTGACTGGTGTTGGCAGTTTAGTCAACTTTTGTGTAGAGACAACGTAGCTTCTAGTGCAGGGGTCTCCAAACTACGGCCCCCGGGCCGAAACCGGCCCGCGAGAGCCGGCAAACCGGCCCCCGTTAGCTGGCTGGACATCCCCGGTATCCGGCCCGCCAAATATTTGAGGTGGTACCTATACTGTCAACAATTGAGTTTCGAGGCCTATCGCGACCAATACACCGCGACATTGGCTCTGCTACTCGCTACAAGACTACATAACTAAACTTATTGTTGCGCCACTTGAAACAACAATGCGTTGCCATACTCTACCTCTGTTACGTCTTGCGGTAATAGTGTTGCTAACAATGATTTTGAGATTTAGTTAACTTTGCAGGACGCTTTCGTGAAGATTATGCAGTGACATACTTTTTTGTCGGTGAAATTCGCCAGAATAAAATACGCCAGAATTCCGGTCAGGTACGTCCACCAATCAAAATTATGTAATTAAATAAAAATCGTAGTTTGTTTCAGTGCTAGCTATTCCCACAACCTTCGATTTTTGCGACTTCATCTTTCCTTTAGCCTTACATTACGGTGATCGTGGAGTGTTAGGGTGCTTTAATCCCACTAGGTAGATCTTGACCCTTATGACTTCGTTGAGGAGTCAATGTGGCCCGCGGACTAAAAAGTTTGGAGACCCCTGCCGGCCGGGGTGGTCGAGTGGTTCTAGGCGCTACAGTTCTAGCGTTAAAAGGTTTTTGCTTTTCGTATTTAACCAAATATAACATTGATGATGATAATTTATGGCAATGTTTGTCGACAAGATAAAGAATGCAACCTTTTAACACTAGATTGCGTACTCACGGCAGTTCTCCTTGGCCATTTTTTTTTTTTTTTTTTTTTTTTTGGTACGACTTGGAAAGAGAGAAAATTTAATGAATGATCGACGATGCGTCGGTTCTCGATTGTGTTCAGGAGACGCACAGATTGATTGCGTGAAAATACACTCCTGGAAATTGAAATAAGAACACCGTGAATTCATTGTCCCAGGAAGGGGAAACTTTATTGACACATTCCTGGGGTCAGATACATCACATGATCACACTGACAGAACCACAGGCACATAGACACAGGCAACAGAGCATGCACAATGTCGGTACTAGTAGAGTGTATATCCACCTTTCGCAGCAATGCAGGCTGCTATTCTCCCATGGAGACGATCGTAGAGATGCTGGATGTAGTCCTGTGGAACGACGTGCCATGCGATTTCCACCTGGCGCCTCAGTTGGACCAGCGTTCGTGCTGGACGTGCAGACCGCGTGAGACGACGCTTCATCCAGTCCCAAACATGCTCAATGGGGGACAGATCCGGATATCTTGCTTGCCAGGGTAGTTGACTTACACCTTCTAGAGCACGTTGGGTGGCACGGGATACATGCGGACGTGCATTGTCCTGTTGGAACAGCAAGTTCCCTTGCCGGTCTAGGAATGATAGAACGATGGGTTCGATGACGGTTTGGATGTACCGTACACTATTCAGTGTCCCCTCGACGATCACCAGTGGTGTACGGCCAGTGTAAGAGATCGCTCCCCACACCATGATGCCGGGTGTTGGCCCTGTGTGCCTCGGTCGTATTCAGTCCTGACTGTGGCGCTCACCTGCACGGCGCCAAACACGCATACGACCATCATTGGCACCAAGGCAGAAGCTACTCTCATCGCTGAAGACGACACGTCTCCATTCGTCCCTCCATTCACGCCTGTCGCGACACCACTGGAGGCGGGCTGCACGATGTTGGGGCGTGAGCGGAAGACGGCCTAACGGTGTGCGGGACCGTAGCCCAGCTTCATGGAGACGGTTGCGAATGGTCCTCGCCGATACCCCAGGAGCAACAGTGTCCCTAATTTGCTGGGAAGTGGCGGTGCGGCCCCCTACGGCACTGCGTAGGGTCCTACGGTCTTGGCGTGCATCTGTGCGTCGCTGCGGTCCGGTCCCAGGTCGACGGGCACGTGCACCTTCCGCCGACCACTGGCGACAACATCGATGTACTGTGGAGACCTCACGCCCCACGTGTTGAGCAATTCGGCGGTACGTCCACCCGGCCACCCGCATGCCCACTATACGCCCTCGCTCAAAGTCCGTCAACTGCACATACGGTTCACGTCCACGCTGTCACGGCATGCTACCAGTGTTAAAGACTGCGATGGAGCTCCGTATGCCACGGCAAACTGGCTGACACTGACGGCGGCGGTGCACAAATGCTGCGCAGCTAGCGCCATTCGACGGCCAACACCGCGGTTCCTGGTGTGTCCGCTGTGCCGTGCGTGTGATCATTGCTTGTACAGCCCTCTCGCAGTGTCCGGAGCAAGTATGGTGGGTCTAACACACCGGTGTCAATGTGTTCTTTTTTCCATTTCCAGGAGTGTAGTTTCTCAAATGACCTCTTAAGCCGGATTGCTTTCACGCAATCAGACTCTTCAATGAAATTACCTAAGGGACCTATTTGAATAATAAAAAAAATGCAAAACAGTGAAATTTTATAAAAAAAAGTTGTCAGATCGGAAACTGAACACATTAATGGTCTCCCAAATACAATCGAGACACCGCGATAAAGAGCGAACCTGTAACAAAGTTCATTAAACATAAACATTATTTGTGGTTAATTTAAAGAAAAGAATAAGCATAGATTTTCTGTACAGTGAAGCATCAATATATTCTCAAAGAACAAAGGCGTTAAACTATAAACATTAACAAATTTACAATGAATACAAAACTTACATTTTTTAAGTTTTTCTCATATATAGAGCGGTCCAACAATCGCTGCTTTTGTATGTGTGATATAAATTAAATGTCCTGGCGTGCGCGTAAGTATTTTTTATCGTCACAAGGTTTACAAAAGCGTTTCTGTTTTCTTGGTGATAACGTGGTTTTTCACACTAAATGAAATATAACTTGTAGCGGTGCTACACAACACGTCTTAACAAGTCGACGACCAAACATCAAAGGTAATGAAGTACATGTTAACATATCGGCGACCAGAAGTACAACTAACTATAAAGACTCTAGAATTTTCCTAACAAGTGATAAATTGTTCTTTCTTCTGTTTCGCAGCTTCTTGCTATCAAACGCTGCGACAATGATTTTAAATATCTGCGCCCAGCGAGTCATAGTGTTTAAAAGTACCTTTTAAACGCTGGGCGCGCGTCTTGGTATAGGCGCACGTTATAAAGAGATTTCGTTTCTTTACTCTCGCGTTGTCATGCTTAGTATCATTACAAACTAGAGCTCGAAGGCTGTCCTTTTCTCATATGCAAAATGTCTGAAATCCAATAACATCACATTGCTTCCCGCGTGAGGAGCGATGACTCCGTCAGGATCATCGCGACTCACGCGTAGTCGTGATATTATTGCTTTCGTGAAACAAGTTAGTATTACTTTCAAAAATTCTTTACAATAGATTTTACACACTACAACAGGCAAAGTGGTTAACAATCAGAGTATCAGGTAATTACACTCCTGGAAATGGAAAAAAGAACACATTGACACCGGTGTGTCAGACCCACCATGCTTGCTCCGGACACTGCGAGAGGGCTGTACAAGCAATGGTCACACGCACGGCACAGCGGACACACCAGGAACCGCGGTGTTGGCCATCGAATGGCACTAGCTGCGCAGCATTTGTGCACCGCCGCCGTCAGTGTCAGCCAGTTTGCCGTGGCATACGGAGCTCCATCGCAGTCTTTAACACTGGTAGCATGCCGTGACAGCGTGGACGTGAACCTTATGTGCAGTTGACGGACTTTGAGCGAGGGCGTATAGTGGGCATGCGGGAGGCCGGGTGGACGTACCGCCGAATTGCTCAACACGTGGGGCGTGAGGTCTCCACAGTACATCGATGTTGTCGCCAGTGGTCGGCGGAAGGTGCACGTGCCCGTCGACCTGGGACCGGACCGCAGCGACGCACGGATGCACGCCAAGACCGTAGGATCCTACGCAGTGCCGTAGGGGACCGCATCGCTACTTCCCAGCAAATTAGGGACACTGTTGCTCCTGGGGTATCGGCGAGGACCATTCGCAACCGTCTCCATGAAGCTGGGCTACGGACCCGCACACCGTTAGGCCGTCTTCCGCTCACGCCCCAACATCGTGCAGCCCGCCTCCAGTGGTGTCGCGACAGGCGTGAATGGAGGGACGAATGGAGACGTGTCGTCTTCAGCGATGAGAGTCGCTTCTGCCTTGGTGCCAATGATGGTCGTATGCGTGTTTGGCGCCGTGCAGGTGAGCGCCACAATCAGGACTGCATACGACAGAGGCACACACGGCCAACACCCGGCATCATGGTGTGGGGAGCGATCTCCTACACTGGCCGTACACCACTGGTGACCGTCGAGGGGACACTGAATAGTGCACGGTACATCCAAACCGTCATCGAACCCATCGTTCTACCATTCCTAGACCGGCAAGGGAACTTGCTGTTCCAACAGGACAATGCACGTCCGCATGTATCCCGTGCCACCCAACGTGCTCTAGAAGGTGTAAGTCAACTACCCTGGCCAGCAAGATCTCCGGATCTGTCCCCCATTGAGCATGTTTGGGACTGGATGAAGCACGAACGCTGGTCCAACTGAGGCGCCAGGTGGAAATGGCATGGCAAGCCGATCCACAGGACTACATCCAGCATCTCTACGATCGTCTCCATGGGAGAATAGCAGCCTGCATTGCTGCGAAAGGTGGATATACACTGTACTAGTGCCGACATTGTGCGTGCTCTGTTGCCTGTGTCTATGTGCCTGTGGTTCTGTCAGTGTGATCATGTGATGTATCTGACCCCAGGAATGTGTCAATAAAGTTTCCCCTTCCTGGGACAATGAATTCACGGTGTTCTTATTTCAATTTCCAGGAGTGTATATTCGTACGACTGAAATTGATAGTAATTTGTCCATAGGGTAACTACATGACAATTGAACTGTGATCTTTCTAATGTATTGTACAAGGATAACAAATGTTCATTACTCGGTAAAAGTTATTGAAATTAAGATAAAGATACACATACATAGATACATTGTATATGGCATAATAAATATTAAAAAATGACAAAGAGATAAATTACTTGACTTCACAGGAAGTCTGGGTGCTGTGTGCACTCGTGGAAAAAATATGTTACAAAAAATTGACATTCTTGTATTACAATGACATATTACAGGAATATTTTTGTCATTGTTTCGTCGAAGATTTCTTGCAGTAAATACGTAGCACTTTACTTATTTGTGGCTTTCATGGCCTGCAAAAAAAATGTTTCACTACACTTGGGTAGGTATGAGTTGCACTGGGAGTGGTAGAACTTCGGGTATAAATGATAGCACTGCACTTGAGTGGGGAAATTGATTACACTTTCACAGTGGAGGAAAAGTAGGGCATCACTTTCACTGCGGAAGTTGGAGTAGTTGTCGGGGTGTGATGTTGCGTTGGAAATACGTCGTGGGTCAGGAACTGGAAGATTGTTTCTGCAACATGTTGAGCCGTATGGTGGCGATCTCTATTTCACTTGACACATGTCCGTGCTTCCATTTATGTTTTCGTGCATGAAAAATACAGAAAAATATCTGTATTAGAATGTGCTTTCTTACTAATAACTTAGTCTATAAGAAAATTGTATTAGGTAAGGATAACAATTATTTATGTACATAAGGTCTCATTCTCTTAGGAATGCTTAATTCTCACATTTATCTATTTTTCTGGTTTTATTTGGTTCGACACGTTTTCGTCATTACTCGGCCTCGTCAGTAAATTCGGTAGCAGTTGTCAAATTTGAGCTTAAGACTCTTCCGATTAGTGTCTTTATAATTTCACAAGGTACATGAGTGCTTAATTCATTGCTATATCATATTTTATTTTGAATGCATTTCAATCACATTTGGCATCCGCGCTCGTTGTGCAAAGAAAAATTGATTGTTGAGCGCTCAGCGTACATAGTGTTACGTCCGTTGGTCACAATCACGTGATAATAACTTGACAGTTCCACAACGCTAGGAGCATTACTCTGCGAGAAGCAGAGCGTTTGGTGTCTACTAGCCGTGGTGTGAGTTTTTACACAGTTTTTCATCAACTCTGATTTACGGAAGCAGCCAGATGCGGCGACTCCCGCAGCTGTTTCGAAGAATGTGTCTGTGGAAAGGCGTACAGTACCGTTTGTGGTAAGTACAACACTTATTCACTTTCACTCTTCGGCTTTCTACATCGTGGCTTCGTGGTACAAGTACTTATAACATTACTTCACACGTGGTATTTCACACGTGTCCTTGGAGTTATCATCTTTTCAGTTCACACGTTATTGTTAATTCGTGTTCACATTTATTTTGTCGTCATGTTAAGGTTTACACGCACCACTTTTATGCGTGTCCATTAATTACTTGTCTATGGTCGATTCACACGCAGCAGCATATACTTGTCCATTTATTACTGACGGCATATTATTACAAAGTACAGTTAACATTTAGTATATATGTCATGTCTAAAAATTATTTACAAAGAAATATTTAGTCTGTGACTACAAGGCCGGACGAAAAGCGTGTCTCTTGTTCGTAGTTTGTGCTTCCTAGGCACTTTAGGTTTACACTTTGTTCGAAATCTTGTTATTCTTTTCTTTTTAGAATAGTTACTCTTTTCTCAAGTTCAGCTCTTTTATTTTCTCTCTATTACGTCGTTAGTTTGAAGACATAGTCAATGTGGCTTCGTTTACGTGATGAACAGTTCGTGTTCAAACTACCACTGGGAAATTGGGAAGCTTGGTGTTCCCTGTCGTGCAATTGCTCATAACAAATCTTAACTGAACTCGCAATTTGCGGAGAATAAGCATAGCCCGTCGACAACCAATGTGTCACGACTATCCATTCGTATAGCCTGTATGTATCAATCATGCAACCAGCCTGTAAAATTCACTTCTCTACTGGATAAGGTAGGATGGTAAGGATACTGGTTAGAGGAAAACACAAAAGACTTTTATGGAGTGAAGAGATTTGAAGACACAGTGTTAATGACGTATAATATGATGAGCTTAACATAAATTATTATCACCTTAGTTTTTCATGACAAATAGTATAATTAAATCGATACAGTAGTTTCAGTGTCGTCTGATCCAGCTCTCTAAACAATTTTCTATGCATGTCTAAAATTACTTAAACCATGCATTAGCAGTGAACTGTGTCTGTTAACTATCTTCTGTTCCATGTATCGTAAAATTGGTTTCCTAAAAAAAAAAAAATCGTCGTATCTCGAGGACCTGAAATAGACATTTCTAGTACTAAATTAGTTTATTTATAAATGATCTTTGTAGGTATTTCAGCTGCATTGTGCCGTAAAATTGTTATGAGCGTATACGGTTTTCTCCGTATTATAATAAAACAATTGAGTTGCGCACTTCTTTCCTGCTACCTGGATCGTTATTGACTTACTTGATTCTTATATGCTAAGCTGCTGCTTTTTGCCTGCTGCTTTTCATAGGTGGTCTCATAAAATTTGTTGTCACACACTCCTTGTGCATAACATAACATTCACCTCATTAGAGTAAGCGACCTTAATCAAAAATTTTTTTTCTTCCTACGAGCATTCATTCTGGTCTGAATGATCATTTTCATTTATTTCATTCAAGAGGAGAGAGCTTTGCTATACTTAAAACTAGTGATAGCAGGTGGTACTTAGCACGTCCCTACTATAATATTTGTCAGCTCTTTCGGCTGTGGCCGTTCATGGCTCAATTAACTTAAAACTAACTTACATCTAAGGCAAATCTTGCTCTCCTAGAATAAATATGTTTTACTTAAGGTGCTCATATAAATTACTTATCTTGCTGTGGCAGATCGACAGGGTGTTAGTCCTGTGCATTACTCTTACATACGTTGGTACTTCACACATAGTATGACAACTTATAGTGTGTGTGTATATTTTATTTTAGCGGCTCAACTTAACATATATTTTCAATGGTTGACTCAGTATTTCTTCAAGTCTGCGTGATGAAACAATCCTTTTATTCGTCCAGATACAGGGTCAGCTAATAGATAGCAACCAATGTGCGGCTTTCTTAATATAATATATGGTCCTTCATACAAGTGCTGCCACTTGCGATTCTTATGATGAATCAAAGATGGTTTGAAGTGGGTCTTTAATAGCACTCGTTCATTTATACGATACGATAAGACTTTGCTAATGTGTTTGTCATGCGCCTTTTTTTTAGGTTGGCATGAGTGGTTAAAGATTTGAGTTGTCTTAACTTGTCATCTAAGGTTACTTCAGGCTGTTGTAATTTCGGTCCGCAGCTTCTCCGTGGAGGCATGAAGAAGCTACTAATGGTTTTCCGACTGGGGTGGAGCTGAAATGTCAGTTATTTTTACTTGACTAGTATTTTGCGACCTACCAGGTCGAAAATTTGCGTTCGTATCCCATAAGACTTGTGCATCTCTTGATTGCGTGTTACTTGACATCGCGTTTGGTGCTTGGTTCGCTTGTGTGTAGAAAATGGTCGGATTTCCTTGGCTATTATGACCGGCGGTGTCAGGGAAAGCTTGCGACGAATTGTCCTGACTATTGTTCCTGAACTGTTGGTTAGGTTGGTGAGAAAATGTCGCATTTTTCGGCTGTGCAAAATTCATTTGGTGAGAGGGAGTGAAGTGACTTGGCTGACTGTACTGTTGTGGTCTGTTATAATTGTTCCATTTCTTTCCCTTGTGACGATTTCCATTATTCGTCTTGTTGTTCTGGTACTGGTAATTACCGTTGTGATTTATCGGTAAATTACCGTATTGTTGCTGTATGTTTTGATAAATCGGATTGTATCTATTCTGGTGTGGATATTTGTTATATTGTTTTCCATTACGGCGGTTGAAACTGTTATGATTGCCGTAAGGCTGAGCGTTTGGTTGTCCCGTGTTATTTTGGTACGATATTTCATTGACGCAATTTGTTATGTGCTGCTGCGGAGCGGGCGGTCCATTATTATAATTATACCGCGCGCTCGCACGCACGTCCTCATAGATCATATCCAAATTGTCAAGAACAGAAAGAAAGGCTTCTAGGTCTTCTTCACTCACATTAACTAGTTTTTCTCTTATTGACACAGGAAGTTTTGACTTTAAGATCATGATTACATCTTTGGTTGAAATGGGCGTGTCCCAATACTGAATTTTACGTAGATATTTTTCAAAATAACGTCTCAAACCTCCTCCTTTGGTGTTGAAAGGTTCGGCGTTGTAAACCTTCTTTCGGAGTCTTTGTTGTATACCTGAACTCCAGAATTTATTCAAAAAATGCTTTTCAAAATCTGCATTGGTGTGACATTTGTCCATTATATCTATACCCCAAATTGATCCTTCACCGTGTACATAGCCTAAGATGAACTGTATCCGCTGCCTGTCGTTCCATGATTCTGGAAAAGCACCTGTGAATTATTTTAGAAATACCATGGGATGTATATTTCGTTTTTCAGGTATAAAAGGCTGAAAAACTCTGTGTTTTAGCACACTCTCGTCTCGCATTAGTTCAACGAGTGTTAGTTGATCGGCATGACTACGTGACGTGGAAGTTTCGTCACGTGTGTTATTTACTGTTGGTGAGAATTGTACCTGACACTCGGGATATTGACTATTGTCGTGTTCTGGCGGTAGAGAATACTCACTTTGATTGTCACCTTGCAATTCTGTAACTTGTCGTTTCAGTTGATCTATATCATTGCTTAGCTGACGTTTCCATTCCGGAAGATCGTGGCTAAATGCTCGTCTGATTTCACCTAATTCACTGGTTAGAGTGTCACCAGAAGTACCGGGAGCGGTTAAGATTTCTGCTGTAGCAGATTTAACCGTACCCTTTAGTTCAGCGTGTACCTTGCTGACAATGTACTGTTCTTTGGATTGCATCCACTCTTCAAATTCCCTATTAAGTGTATTGCTTATACCGGTGTTGACATCTGCGATCTTTTTGTCAATATTGACATCGCATATTTGCTGAGCAAGGTCTTCGACTCGCTCGCCAACGTGGTTGACACTTTCTGTCAATTGGCTTACTCTCTTTGAAACATCACTGTAATGTTTCAAAGAGTCACTCGCAGTTGATTTACACACATCTATTTGGGCCTGCATATCTATGAACTTGCTACCAATATTGGTCTCGGCGGATTCCACCATCGAAAGAACACTATCAATTTTTGCGTGTACGCTTGCGTTTAGCTCGCTTGCATAAGCAGTGGTAATGGCTTTAATTTTTTCCTCCATGGTGTCATTCGAATTTTTGATTTGTGCTTGTATGTCCTCTATCCTTGATTCTAAACTGTTGAACCTACTGTCACTTTGATTTGCTAACTGACTGATTTGCGTTCCAAGATTGTCACTTTGGTTTGTAAGCTGTGCCATGTTTGCTTCAAAACTGGTTTTCATATCAGCAAACAATTTTAGTATATCTGACAGCGAGCATTCACGTGACTGCGACGCGGTCTGTGGCGTCGACAGCTCACGTGTCGCTTCGTCGTCTGTTGTTCCCTCACTACGAGATTCAGGTTTGTTTACACCCGCGCGTGGTCTAAGTTGCCTTGGTTGCTCATCAGCCATCGTAAATTTAAAGTAGTTACACTGCACGAGCTAGAAAAGATATTTTTTTTTTTTAAATTATGATTTTCACTTGTCAGGTGCGCCAAGGATTTCGCGTCCTGATTTCTCAGATATTGCTTGCGCGTTATAAACAGTTGAAACTCTGAAGCACGAAAAATCCAATATGGCAACGGGAGTGATAAAATAAATGAAAAACACTTATAGAGCACTGAAACTGGCACAGATAGCGGCCATTGTGATTTACTAAAATGCACAACAATGGAAATTCTTGCTAACTATTTCTAACTATTGTAAGTGAAATGATGTGATAGAGGCGGATCTAATAGCAAAAGGAAACAGAAATTTGGAAATTAAATTGCTTGAGGAAAAGGAAAAAAGCGTAGAGAGTGAATGTCACGAGCCGACCGAATGTTCGGTACGCAAAGCTTCAAACGTAATGAAAAATCGTACTCACATTAGTTGTCTTGCGCGCTGCTATTTATTGCTGTTGTGGATTCTTACTGCGACTTTCTGCATATGCGTTCTTTTTTTTTTAATCACTGGTTTTGGCTTCCAATTTTCTCCAGATGGTAGCATGCAAATAAAAGGAACAAATTAGTTTTTTAGTTAGGTCCCTGTTCGGGCGCCACATCTAGCGTTAAAAGGTTTTTGCTTTTCGTATTTAACCAAATATAACATTGATGATGATAATTTATGGCAATGTTTGCCGACAAGATAAAGAATGCAACCTTTTAACACTAGATTGCGTACTCACGGCAGTTCTCCTTGGCCGTTTTTTTTTTTTTTTTTTGGCACTACTTGGAAAGAGAGAAAAATTAATGAATGATCGACGATGCGTCGGTTCTCGATTGTGTTCAGGAGACGTACAGATTGATTGCGTGAAAATAGTTTCTCAAATGACCTCTTAAGCCGGATTGCTTTCACGCAATCAGACTCTTCAATGAAATTACCTAAGGGACCTATTTGAATAATAAAAAAAATGCAAAACAGTGAAATTTTGTAAAAAAAAGTTGTCAGATCGGAAACTGAACACATTAATGGTCTCCCAAATACAATCGAGACACCGCGATAAAGAGCGAACCCGTAACAAAGTTCATTTAAACATAAACATTATTTGTGGTTAATTTAAAGAAAAGAATAAGCATAGATTTTCTGTACAGTGAAGCATCAATATATTCTCAAAGAACAAAGGCGTTAAACTATAAACATTAACAAATTTACAATGAATACAAAACTTACATTTTTTAAGTTTTTCTCATACATGGAGCGGTCCAACAATCGCTGCTTTTGTATGTGTGATATAAATTAAATGTCCTGGCGTGCGCGTAAGTATTTTTTATCGTCACAAGGTTTACAAAAGCGTTTCTGTTTTCTTGGTGATAACGTGGTTTTTCACACTAAATGAAATATAACTTGTAGCGGTGCTACACAACACGTCTTAACAAGTCGGCGACCAAACATCAAAGGTAATGAAGTACATGTTAACATATCGGCGACCAGAAGTACAACTAACTATAAAGACTCTAGAATTGTCCTAACAAATGATAAATTGTTCTTTCTTCTGTTTCGCAGCTTCTTGCTATCAAGCGCTGCGGCAATGATTTTAAATATCTGCGCCCAGCGAGTCATAGTGTTTAAAAGTACCTTTTAAACGCTGGCCGCGCGTCTTGGTATAGGCGCACGTTATAAAGAGATTTCGTTTCTTTACTCTCGCGTTGTCATGCTTAGTATCATTACAAACTAGAGCTCGAAGGCTGTCCTTTTCTCATATGCAAAATGTCTGAAATCCAACAATAACACACAGTCTGGAACCGCGCGACCGCTTCGGTCGCAGGTTCGAATCCTGCCTCGGGCATGGATGTGTGTGATGTCCTTAGGTTAGTTAGGTTTAAGTAGTTATAAGGGGACTGATGACCATAGATGTTAAGTCCCATTGTGCTCAGAGCCATTTGAACCATTTGAACTGGGCCGAAGAAGCGTTAGGGGAGAGTGGTCGGCAGCTATTGGACCGTTGATGAGGGTAGCGTTAATACGTTGTTCGTGTGTGTTATCCGTTTGTAGTATTAGGACCCCTTTTCCGTGTTTTTAATTTCAAATTCAGTTCTAGAGTTCGGCGTTTTTTCGTGGTGGTTAGAGAATTCAAAGATCATGCAACCTCCCGCCATGCGGAGAGCCTTCAGCTAAACGTTACTTTTCAGTGAAGCGGGCTGTTTCAGTTGAATTCCAATCGAATGAGAATTTGACTTCATTCTATAGATTTATATATACTCTGTGCCTCCGTGATGGAGGCTTTCTATGCAGACTACCGATCACGTACTTGATCAGCAGAACTAACGTTTCTCTGGGTCAGCGTGTTTCAGTCTGGTACACGAATTGATATTTATGTTCTTTTCTTTTTGCGTGTATTATAAGATGAATGTGCGGGGGCATCCAGATGAGACGAATTCTTCCTTGTATCAATCTGAGGCCTTTTCCACGTGTTCACAAATAGCCAGTCAGTAGTTAATGTGTCATGCATACGGTATCAAACAATCCCCTAGTGACATTTACTGTTTGCAATTTGATTTTCTTGCAATCTGATTCGTCAAATAAATGTTAACTCTGTACTAAATTGTGCTTGTAACGTTACTTGAGCAAGCCGTCCAACTTTTAGTCTGGCTCCCTCAGAGTCGTCTGATTTCATTAATAGTTTTATCATATGTTTTTTTTATGTGCGTACGAGAGTAATTCATTATAAACGTAGTTCACTTGACTATTAGTCAGTTCTTAAATTAGTTGATTGAGACTTACTTCATTCAAATGAGCATCAGGCTCACTTTCAATCTAACCTGCAATAGATGTGAGAAGGCTCCGACTCTAAGGCGTATAGCCCATTCCAAGCTCGTCCGGTAGCTGCTTTAACGGCTCCGAATCACATGCTGCTGCAGCAGTTTCATATTTTTATCCTGTTGCTGTTGTGCTCGCAAAGCACGGCAGTTCCCTTCATTTTATTTTATCTTGAGCGAATACTAGCATAAGTTTTAGTTTATCGTCGTTTAAAAAGAAGGAGAACGAAAATACAGAGGATTCATCTAGTTAATTTGAAAGGGAACGGATGCGGGACATTTCATTTCCTATTTCGATAGCTTCGTAGCGATCCTGAGAAATTCTTCAAGTACTTTCAAACGAGTATATCAACAATTTCAGTAAATAATGTGAAGAAATTAATGATGGATTACTTTTTGACATCATCTGGATCTGTAAACTGGCAATTTTTTAAGATATGATTTTTGGAAAGGGTGTTATAATTCCATTCAGTTTAAACACTTTTTTGAAACTTGTACAATAAACACGTTTAAGTGGTTCAACAACTTGCTTGCCATACTCATATTTTATCTTTTCGTTTATGTTTTCCTTTGATCGACACAGTTCCTTGAATACCTTGACCCACGCACATCTTTTGTATGAATCCTGTCCTCATAATTTTCTGGAGCTTTGTCTTATACAGCTGGTCGTCCTGCCACTAAAGAAATCGTTCGCTCAGTGCCTGTTTGCCAGGTCATGTGTAGACCTACGAGAAAGAGCTACGAAAACGAGAAGGAAGACAACCAACAGTAGAAGGAATTTACTGATGTACACGTTGCTGTTCCTCGAAGACTGCGGTACCGTGCCTAGAAGATGTGAAGGCGCCGATGTTTACTAAGCCCCCGTTACGTTATACACCACTGCGCTAACGGCATCGCAGCCGTCCACTACTGTGGAAGTGCCCGGCGGGGTCACGGCTGCCGTGCGCCATTTGCACGGCAACGGCATGTATCGCGTGCAAGCCACCGTATTCAGGGTGGGGCCCGGAGAACGGCGTTCCAGTGTACAAAGAAATACAGCGGAGGAGAGGAAATACAGTACTAACCTGACTACAGCAGATGTTGAAAATGACCACCATTCATCTCGTGGCACTTTTGGGCCCTGTTCAGCAAGTTTCTGAAGGCGAGTCGAAGCTGGATGAGGGTTGTTGCGATACACCTTAGACTTGAGGACTCCCCACACAAAGTAATTGCACACTGACGATCGGCTGATTTGCGTGGCAGCTAGAGCCGCGATGAGACAGACTTCTGCTAACAAATCTGCTAGGCGTGAAGATCTTGTAAATGTGCTCCAAGGTTCGGCCGGCTTTATGGGCAGTTGTTCCATCCTACTGGGGTGTGGTTGTAGTATACTTTCACCTCCAGTCGTGCCCAGTTACCCGGGCCGCTTTTAGTTGCGCCATCCTGTTATTTCCCATACCACTGCCGCGTACACGGTGCCGTATAGCCGCCTGTCGGGTAAGTGTGAAATGGGCATTAGGCTTGTGTACTCAAATGTAGTGTCACTGAGGTAAACTTTTAGCAAAACGTTACAAACGCATTTTTGCGAATTGTATTGGAAGTTGTCCATGTGAGCTTTATGCATCACCATCATTTCAGTTTTCTGTGTGGTGACTAATTAATGATTAATAGTACTCGATAGAGGATATTTTAGTTGTAAAAAACCCAGAGAGTTATAATTTTTTGTTTGTTTTTGACTGTGACTAATAGTTAATAATGTTTTTCAAGACGCTACAAGCAGCTGCTCGAAAGAAGATTTTTTTACCAAATATCTTTTTATAAAGCACCCAACCTAAACACTATTTTTCAGTATATTAAACATTTTCGAATATATTCGTTTTTCTTCTGCCTTTTCACTTTTCCGGCCAAATCTTAGTACATTAAGAACGAAATGTATTTCTTTATACATTCACAGAGCTGATCACGTACTAAGGCAACACAACACTGGAGTCTTATAAAGTAAAAATTCAAGGCGCAATGGTTTAAATGATTTTACCGAGCCATCTTGCACTTGAAAATGACACGCCCTCAAAAATATTTCGGGTTTTAAAATTAGGTAATAATGATAAGATAATCTTGACCGTAACTGTTCAGTTATACCCGTGTCTTCTATTCCCCTTAAATAATTAATTTAAAAGGACAGAGGATATACAAAAATGAATCCGTTGCTGAATGATAGGCGAAGGAGGACAAACGGGGAAATTTCTTTCATGAACCTGTGCATTAAAATATGTTTGACATTACTGAACCATACCAGAAGCTGAGTACCCACAAAGCTGATGAGGATATGGTGGACGCTGTGAGGAATGGGCTCAGAATACGATGAGACAACCTTCACACCCAGCAGTTGTTTCCAAATAAAGGAAATTTAAGTTGTATTGTTAGAAAGTCAGTCGCTGCTTTGTATTCGAACTGAACTGACGACTTTTGGCTGCGCCAGACTAGGACTGTATTGACTTACTGCTTTATTTTCAGAGCAGAGGTTTGGTAAGGGAATACAACAAGTACCAGTGTTTATACTTTTACTGAAGAATGTACTAATTGTTCATTTTCATTGAGTAACAGTATCGTAAGGAATGTGAGTGAACAGAAGAGGAGCCGGCCGCTGTGGCCGAGCGGTTCTAGGCGCTTCAGTCCGGAGCCGCGCTGCTGCTACGGTCGCAGGTTCGAATCCTGCCTCGGGCATGGATGTGTGTGATGTCCTTAGGTTAGTTAGGTTTAAGTAGTTGTAAGTCTAGGGGACTGATGACCTCACATGTTAAGTCCCATAGTTCTTAGAGGCATTTGAACCATTTGAACAGATGAGCAAAGTATACTTTCAGTCTCTAGATTTACTTTTGAGGGACATAAAGTTTTAAAACGAAAAATCTCGAGCGTTGCTTACTGGCTAGTACGGTTATTTATTCTTCGGGAAAAAAGAGCTTTTCCATGGAATTTTTAGCTGGGCTCCTTAAAAGTGGGTTTCATCAGTACAGCGTTACATTGACAGACTTACTTTTTATTCCTGTGGTATCATGTATAGATAACACCCCAAGGGCACCAAATTTGGCAACGAAATTGTAGGTTTCCGCCGGCGGCTCCGACTACATCGTTCGTGCTTAGTTCAGAGCGCCTCTTTCTTGTTTACATTGTGAGTTGGACTCTTATTTCTTGCTGCATTATTTGCAACGTGCCTTCGTATGATTGGAGAAATACAAGTTAAGTTAACATAGCCCGCCTGGTTAGCCGTGCGGTCTAACGCACTGCTGTCCGGGCCGGAAGGCGTGCCGGTCCCCGGCACGAACCCGCCCAGCGGATTAGTGTCGAGGTCCGGTGTGCCGGTCAGTCTGTGGATGGTTTTTAAGGCCGTTTTCCATCTGCCTCGGCGAATGCGGGCTGGTTCCCCTTATTCTGCCTCCGTTACACTACGTCGGCTATTGCTGCCCAAACACTTTCTCCATGTAAGCGTACACCATAAGTACTCTACCACGCGAGCATTCGGGTTACACACGTCTGGTGTGAGAGGTTCCCGGGGGAGTCCACTGGGGCCGAACTGCACAATAATCCTGGGTTTGGTTTGGGGCGGCGATGGGCTGCGTGAACTGCTGTAGCCTATTGTGGGGTTGTGTACCACTGCGGGCTACAGCGGGGACGAAACCTCTCCATCGTTTCTAAGTCCCCAGTTCCATCAATACAATACAATAAGTAAACATTCTGTTTATTGTGTTAACTTCTCCGCTAATCAACTCTGCTCTTGCCCAGCTTTCCCATGACGACAGTCGTCGCACCACTCTGTAGCTCACCTCTCCTTACCGTTGTGTGCGCAGCTGTACACACTACTCTGGCATTAGCGCATGGGACTATGTCATCTATTTCACTGAGATAGGGAACAGCCCCACTGGCGACATGTCTGCCAGAACTGGATTTGTACTAACGTGAAATATTTTGATACAGTTGCATCGAAAAGTTCAGGAATTGCGACTGGCGCTCCGAGTATGCGCAGCACGAGAGGCTCTTGGGGTCTGTAGAGAACTGCGCGACCTCACCAATACCGGCGGAGGTCCGGTGATCCACTATAGTACTTCGAGGAGGACGCGGGTGCCTTACACTTTACGCGTTCGGAGCTGGCTATGATCTTAAAGGCTGCTCACATGAACGTGGCAACACGGCTGTTTCGGTGTTGTGAACAGGGCTTACCGCAATCTGACGGGCCTCTGACCAGCGACGAAGGGATGCAACATTGCCTCTCCCAGTCACTGGGGCGCGTCGCCGTCAACTCGTCACAGACGGTGGCGCTGCGACCAGCAGTCTGTGCCGTCCATCGCAGTCGAGATCATCCGCAACCAAGGGGGCGCAGCTTTCTTGATTTGACAACCAATGTCTAAACTGGATACTGTTGGCATCACGAAGAAAGAAGATTTAGTTAAGAATGTTTCAGGTTATTCAATTGCATTACAATAATAGATGGGAAGTGGCAGCGTTGAATCTGAAGCTGACAAAATTTCAGCAGGGAATAAGAAGGACGAGACCAGCAGAAGCGGCAGTAATGATTCGTCAGGTGAAATACATACTCGATGGTTGCTGGATATGTTCAGTGAAATGAAGTCTAGTAATTGCAGATTAGAAAACATTTTAAAGAACTGTAACTAAGGTCTACAAATGATAAATCTAATAAAATAGGATCCGATTACACTAACTTAAGAAATAAATCAGAGGCTTCTAACTACTTTAGATAGCAACCTTTAGAAACGTGTTACATGCTGAAAATTCTTTGACGAATCATTTATAAGAGCTACGACTACACTTTCAGAAAAGATATGATAAAAGTTTCCCAATACGTCGTCAAAGATTTTATAAAATGTCTTCTATAAAAGAAATTTCACGAGGAACTCTTTGAATGTAATATGGGGGTTATGAATAATCTTGAAAAAGATGGGCAAGAGATAACACCAACTTGTCGCGAAAATGTCATTAAATTTAAAGAGGAAGTATCTGCAGATTTTAACAAGCGTTTTCAATAACTTCTGTACAATGACCTGTCCTCTGAACTTACTTTTGTCATTATCTTGAGCAAAATGTCACTGAAAGGCGTGTTCCCTTTACTAAAAACATAACTTTGTAAATAGCTGATTGTGGTGTTTTTGGTCCCGTTGTCTTCTTATCAGGAGTATGACTATGCCCACAGGTTTTGTTTGTGCGAAGAACATGTAATGATTCCAGAGTGCTGAATGGGCTCAAAAGTTCAAATGGCTCTGAGCACTATGGGACTTAACATCTGAGGTCATCAGTCCCCTAGAACTTAGAACTACTTAAACCTAAGGACATCACACACATCCATGCCCGAGGCAGGATTTGAACCTGCGACCGTAGCAGTCGCGCGGTTCCGGACTGAAGCGCCTAGAACCGCTCGGCCACAACGACCGGCAGTGCTGAATGTTCGAATGATTCACTAACTACGAAATGAAATGTCTACACTTTTAAGTTTTGTATTTCGAACTCGTCAGGTATCAGATTGACAACATTTAACAGTCATTCGCTTCTATGAGAAGTTCATTACAACTAAGAATGTCTCCTTTCTGAAGCCTCACAAAACGTGAGTTGACTCCATAACAAAGCAACTTTCCGCCTGGTGTCAACAAGAACTTCAAAGATTACATTTGAGATAAAGGGGTTTAAGTGAATTACACCGTTTTCAAAGATATTGTTTCTATTAATTGATACATAATTTAGGAAAAACTTAGTAAAAATTAAATTTACAGATTTTCGTGTTAAAGCTTCAAAATTATCACAATTATCTGAAATACAGATAATTACTCATGGAATAATGAGTTTTGGTTAATGTAATTTTATGCGAATTTCTATACATATTAATGAAACTGCAGATACCCATGGATATCTAAGGTTTCAGAAGGTGTATCGGGCTTTATTATATCACAGATTTCAGCATCAATATGTAAACAAATGAATGACTTAAATAATGCGAGAAACGAAGCTATAAGGGTTGTACCAAAAATGAAGTTCCCAATGAAGGTGCTCGAGGGGAGGTGCTGGGCTAAATCCGACAACAGTACCGTGCGCAGTGGTTCCCCCACTCTTGAGCCCGACCGTCCGCGATTCGCTACGTCGTTCAGTGTTGGCTTGGCAGCCGTCAGAGATGGAAGAGTTGGTCGCCGCTCCCGCCAAGTGCGAAGTTCGAGCAGCAATCCGGTTTCTCCACGCAAGGCAGTTCCACCCGTGGAGATTACTGGGCAACTGACTGAGGTTTATGGTAAAGAGTAGATGTCTGTTCAGCACGTCTGCAAATGGTGCAGCGCTTTTGCTGAAGGTCGTACGGAAGTTCACGATGAAGAACAGAGTGGAAGACCGCCGGTTTCGGATGTGACTGTCCAGAAGATCAACAGTGAGCTGCTCAAAGATCGGAGGATCACTGTCTGTGAACTTGTTGAACGCATTTCTGAAGCTTCTCACGTCAAAATTGAAAGAACTTTAACAGAAACGTTGAGTTATCGCAAAGTGTGTGCTCACCGGATACCCCAGATGCTGACTGCAAGGAGCAACGCCTTGACTGTGCTCGCAAGTTTCTTCAACAATGTGAGGGGGGAAGCAACAAGGAGAAGTTGTTGGACTCTATCATCACGCGAGATGAAACGTGGGTATATCATTACACCCCAAAAACAAAAGATCAATCTCGGCAGTAGCGTCACTCCGGCTCACGGCCACCAAAGGAATTCAAACAAATGCAGTCGGCAGGAAAGGTTATGACGACTGTGTTTTGTGATCGGATGGGGGTACTACTCATCGCTTTCATGCAATCTGGGGCGACAATAAACTCAGACAGATATTGTGAAACATTGACCAAACTCCTGCAAGCAATCAAAAATTCCTGGAGAGGGCGACTGACGGAGGGAGTAGTGTTTCTTCACGACAATGCTCGACCCCATGTCGCTCGTCAAACATAGGAGCTTTTGAAGAAATTTGGGTGGAGTGTTATGCCCCATCCCCCGTACAGCCCAGACTTATCCCCCAGCGATTATCACCTCTACCCCAAGCTAAAGGAACACTTAGGTGGCAAATGCTTCAAGAGCGACGATGAAGTCCGAGCAGAGATCACACGCTTCCTCATAGGGTTGGCGGGAGACTTAATTGGCTTAGGAATACAAAAACTGGAGCACTGTCTTCAAAAGTTTATCGAAAAAATGGAGGCCATGTTGAAAAATAGATAGAAGTGTAGGCTTTTCAACGATGTATAAATTAATAACAATAAACAATGTTTTCCATTTGTAAAAAATATGGGAACCTTTCTTTTGATACAACTCTCGTGTTTGTTCATTTAGGAAAGAGATCTCAGAGTAATAAGTATCTTGTGAGACTGCGCACAGAAATAATCGTAACACAGTAGAGAATATATCTAGTAGTCTTGTTTAAATTGGCTAAAATCAGAGGTCTTGAACAAGTTAATGTACAGAAATAAATTATGAGGCACTATTTAAAGTAGTGAATGTACTGACGTGCTATAAGCTTCAATGGAAGAAGACATCTTACATAGAAAAAATTATCACAGAACAGTTAAATTCTTAATTAAATAGCTACATCTTATGTTATTAGGATTCATAGATACGATCTGCTCGCATTAGATGGGGCTAAAGAGAAAGACAATGAGGTATTTAGAGACGCAGCACAAACGCGGCTTGGGGAAAGAAGAGAAGGAAAACTGGCCTTGTCTGCTTCAAACCAACCACTCCTGTACTTACCTTACTCGATTTAAGGAAAATCGCGTAATATCCAAGTCTGGATGACTCCCTTTACGAGTTCACTGCGCCACAACAATCATGGTCAGATTGCAGATCTGATTCGGGCAAAGTACTTTTTGTGATGATGACAGACGCCTCGTCAAACAAGTCACCGTGCTTTTGTTCACTGCCAGGTCTCCGTGGACATCCTGCAAGGCCTGCGAATATCTGCGATGCTCTGGTTTTCTACCAAAAGAAACTCAGTGACAGCTCTCTGATTGGAACGTACCTCCATTACAGACACCGTTTTGAAGGCTATGCAGAGCGCCCGCCAATATCGGAACTTAATGAAGCTCTAGGGGCTGAAGAGGGAATATTGCACAATGTCCCACATAAAAACTTCGTATTTTTTCAGTAGAAACTGGCCGAGAAAGAGGCGTTGCATTACTTACTGAACGCCCCTATGCCAGCTAAACTTCTTTGAAGTGACGCTCTTCATTTACTTAGTTGTCACGACACAAAACATATTTGTTTCTTCCAAACAACAATACAGAAAGGATTTTTGCACGTAATCAATAGATTTTTCGTGGGCAGATACAGCATGTAGTGAAGCTACAAAGACAACCCTTTCTAGTGACAGAAACAAAGAGAGAAAGAGAGAGTGATATAAAAATAAATCAGGAAATCCAATTACAGATTCACTTTGCGGGCGAAGTAAGGAGTCGATTGATACTGAGCAAGGACCTATTAATTGAGTAGTCAGAAAGTTGCTTAATTAAATCAATCAATTTGAGTATCAAAAGTAATTTTCTCCATTCAAAAAACCACACCTACAAGGTGGAATATCGGGTGGTGAGGGTTAAACATTTCTCCCGTTTACCGTGTAATTAATATTAAAATTCTTAAGATAGCGATTTGGCTTAAAATTTGGAGCCGTCACCTTTCAGCACGATCAGAGGACATGTGGTCCGTAGCGATACCAATTCGTCGCGCACTTCCGAGAGTTGGTGCCCAAGCAGGCCCTGTGATCTAACCTTCAAACGACCGAACCACGCTTCAATTCTAAGACACAGGAATCTTTAGCGGCCTCTCCCCCCTCCGCTCTAGTTACGATGGAAGTGCGTTTTGGAGACAGGCCGAGGTAACAAAAGTCCTGGGAGACCGTCTCCCAGCCCCAGTCGTACGCAGTTTCTTGGAGATGTAAGACGTGTCGCTACGTTAGTAGCTGTAAAGCGTAAGACGCGGACATTTTGGTTCAGTGTTGACTTTTAGTCACTTTGGAAGCAGTCTTGTGTAACATTACTGCTATTTAGTATCATGATTACCAATCGGGAGCTTGCAGCAACCTACGTGGTTGTTCAGGCTCGTCTGGTACAGTGAGTTCGTCAGCAGTACATCTACATCGACGTGATTACTCTGCTATTCGCCATAAAGTCCCTGGCAGAGGTTTCAATGAACCACCTTCAAGCTGTCTCTCTACTGTTCCTCCCTCGAGCGGCGCGCGGGAAAAACGAGCACCTAAATTTTTCTGTGCGAGCCCTGATTTCTCTTATTTTATCGTGATGATCATTTCTCCCTATGTAGGTGGGTGCCATCAGAATGTTTTTGCAATCGGAGGAGAAAACTGGTAATTGTAATTTCATGAGAAGATCCCGTCGCAATGAAAAACTGCTTTGTTTTAATGATTGCCACTCCAATCCACGTATCATGTCTGTGACACTATCTCCACTACTTCGCGATAATACAAAACGAGATGCCCTTCTTTGTACTTTTTCGATGTCATCCGTCAGTCCCATCTGAAGCGGAACCCACACCGCACAGCAATACTTCAGAATAGGGCGGACAAGCGTAGTGTAAGCAGTCTCTTTAGTAGATCTGTTGCACCTTCTAAGTGTTCTGCCAGTGAATCGCAGTCTTTGGTTTGCTCTACCCACAACATTATCTATGTGATCGTTCCAATTTAGGGTATTTGTAATTGTAATCCCTAAGTATTTTGTTGAATCTTCAGAGTTGTGTGACTTATCGAGTAATCGAAATTTAGCGGACTTCTTTTAGTACTCATGTGAATAATTTCACAATTTCTTTATTCAGGGTCAGTTGCCACTTGTCGTACAATACAGATATCTAAATAATTTTGCAATTCGTTTTGGTCATCTGATGACTTTACAAGGCGGTAAATGATAGCATCATCTGCAAACAATCTAAGAAGGCTACTCAGATTGTCTCCTATGTCGTTAATGTAGATCAGGAACAATGGAGGGCCCATAAAACTTCCTTGGGGAATGCCGGATATTACTTCTGTTTTACTCGATGACTTCCCGTCTGTTACTACTAACTGTGACCTTTCTGACAGGAAATCACGAATCCAGTCGCACAACTGAGGTGATATTCCATAGGCACGCACAACTTTTTCGATGTCATCCGTCAGTCCCATTGAAAGGTCTCTGTTGGATTCCTTTCATGTTAATTTCTTAAAACTGTTGTCATTTACGGCATACATTCCACTTCTAAATTGACTGTGGTGTTTATGACTATCTGGGAGGAGACTGAGCAGTGGAAAGTGTTACTCTTACACATAATTAAGAACGATCTGTCACACTATTACACTTTAAAACACAGTTTATATGTAATTCATGTCACACAGTCTCATACGGAACCTACATCCGCTTTCTTTTATATACTGTATATGATAAGATACTGTCATCCCCCTTCCCTTCTGTGTGAAAGGATTAATGATCAAATGTATTTCTAGTTGCATGCTTGATGGTAGCAGACAAGCCTGTATGCTAGAGAACAGTAGGACCAACGTCGGAACAGGTAGCTACGGTTTATAAAAGCAAAGAGGTTTCTATCCTTAGTATGGTACTGTCCGTCCCTTGTCATGTTGTTATAGGAAGCTGCCTCTCTGGTCACTTCCGTTTTGTATCTGGAAGCACCCTCGGTAGGGGCCCACAGGCAGTCTGTCTGCGGCGAGCGTCTGAAGTGGTAAGATCTCCGGCTAAGCGCGTGTCTGCTAAGTCCGTAGGACAATGGATTTCTTAAGTTCAGCCTAACTGAAAATTTAATCACCTTTATTTCAGGTTTAGATCTAAAAAAATGTTATCTTAAATTGCAACGCAGTGTAATTCGAGTGTGAAGTTCAGAATATCTTCCATTAGTTGCTTTGTCACTACTTTGTGAGTAAAGTGGAACCACGTGTGGATGATTCGTAACTCCAACTAAGATCATCAATCTTAAATGCGAATGTGCGTGAGATTATAACGTCTCGTCTTGACAATATTTTTCAATATAGCAACTTTTCCTATGTTCAACCCACATGTGGTGTACTTTGTGAGACCAGTACCACGTGCTTATACAATTGTTTGACCCATCACGTTAATAGTAAGACGATAGTAACCAGTTCGAGGTTTTTCTTTTGTAATTTGTGTTTCGATGTAATTTATTTTAATTATCAATATTATTGTGGAGTTACACTCCTTGCGTGAACCAAGCTGACCACGTGAAGTATGCAGTGTAATCATCAAAGTAGCCCTCAGCTGTTCTTTTCGGGAAGATTTCACAGAGAGTTAGTATGAATTTAGTATACCAGTGTGTGGTAATTTCATAACGGACAGGATTGCGCTACGAACGTAACTTCTTTGGGTGAAAACTGAATCGGTTTGTTGTGGTTAATTTCCTCTTTCATATGTTTCAATGTTCTTCGTGTGTTATTTTATGAATGCAGTGTTGTATGCAGTCTCCCAATCTTGGCTCCATATTTGATGTTTTCCGTAAGATTAAAAACTCTGTGAGCGAGCAGTTGTATATAATTGCTAAATATCGAGCTATTGTATCAGCGTACTCTGAGAGGAACCCGACTTGTGTGCTGTAATGTAGTAAGTTACATTGCGCCACCCCTGTTTCATCTTTCGCACCTCAACTCCCGTGGTTTGCTTTTAGTATTTTCGAGATAAAATTTTCGTAATCACTTTCACTCTCTCTCTCTAGGGATTAGTTCTCGATTTCGTCATACCACTACCATACGCGCATCCGGCTGGGTCACAGCTGTCACGCTTCACATCTTTGTTGGTGAAAGTTCAGCCACCTCCATACTGCGAAGACCACCCAACTGAAATTACAAACCTCAACTACGTGATACCAGGATGTTCACGCTATGACAGTCAACGCTGCAAGTTACGTAAGGTCTTGATCAGAGCAAGAATTCCTCAACCTTCATCTGTGACGGACCTGTTCCTGCACCTGACCGTAACGGACTATGTCATTGTTGCTGTGTCTGCAATATGCAAATATCCAGTTATAAGTCAGTATCAAAGGTTCGAGCATAAGAAGTTGTGATACATGAACTGCGTTGAGTGCGTGGATGTACGTATTGTACCATGAAGTTAGCCTGTAATTATTGTAATTTCTAATGTGTTGTTGTTGTTGTTGTGGTCTTCAGTCCTGAGACTGATTTGATGCAGCTCTCCATGTTATTCTATCCTGTGCAAGCTTCTTCATCTCCCAATATCTATTCCAACCTAGATACTTCTGAATATGCTTAGTATATTCATCTCTCGGTCTCCCTCTACGATTTCTACCCTCCACGCTGCCCTACAATACAAAATTGGTGATCCCTTGATGCCTCAGAACATGTCCTACCAACCGATCCCTTCTTCTAGTCAAGTTGTGCCACAAACTCCTCTTCTCCCCAATTCTGTTGAATACCTCCTCATTAGTTTTGTGATCTACCCATCTAATCTTCAGCATTCTTCTGTGGCACCACATTTCGAAAGCTTCTATTCTCTTCTTGTCCAAACTATTTATCGTCCACGTTTCACTTCCACACATGGCTACACTCCATACAAATACTTTCAGAAACGACTTCCTGACACTTAAATCTATACTCGATGTTTACAAATTTCTCTTCTTCAGAAATGCTTTCCTTGCCATTGCCAGTCTACATTTTATATCCTCTCTACTTCGACCGTCATCAGTTATTTTGCTCCCCAAGTAGCAAAACTCCTTCACTACTTTAAGAGTCTCATTTCCAAATCTAATTCCCTCAGCATCACCCAACTTAATTCGACTACATTCCATTATCCTCGTTTTTGCTTTTGTTGATGTTCATCTTATACCCTCCTTTCAAGACACTGTCCATTCCGTTCAGCTGCTCTTCCAAGTCCTTTGCTGTCTCTGACAGAATTACAATGTCATCGGCGAACCTCGAAGTTTTTATTCCTTCTCCATGGATTTTAATTCGCAATCCGAAATTTTCTTTTGTTTCCTATACTGCTTGCCCAATATACAGATTGAATAACATCGGGGAGAGGCTACAACCCAGTCTCACTCCCATCCAAACCACTGCTTCCCTTTTATGTCTCTCGACTCTTATAACTGTCATCTGGTTTCTGTACAAATTGTAAATAGCCTTCCGCTCCCAGTATTTTACCCCTGCGACCTTCAGAATTTGAAAGAGAGTATTCCAGTCAACACTGTCAAAAGCTTTCAAAAAAAATGGTTCAAATGGCTCTGAGCACTATGGGACTTAACATCTATGGTCATCAGTCCCCTAGAACTTAGAACTACTTAAACCTAACTAACCTAAGGACAACACACAACACCCAGCCATCACGAGGCAGAGAAAATCCCTGACCCCGCCGGGAATCGAACCCGGGAACCCGGGCGTGGGAAGCGAGAACGCTACCGCACGACCACGAGATGCGGGCCTAAAGCTTTCTCTAAGTCTACAAATGCTGGAAACGTAGATTTGCCTTTCCTTAATCTTTCTTCTAAGATAAGTCGTAGGTCAGTATTGCCTCACGTGTTCCAATATTTCTACGGAATCCAAACTGATCTTCCCCGAGGTCGGCTTCTACCAGTTTTTTCATTCCTCTGTAAAGAATTCGCGTTAGTATTTTGCATCTGTGACTTATTAAACTGATAGTTCGGTAATTTTCACATCTGTCAACACCTGCTTTCTTTGGGATTGGAAATATTGTATTTTTCTTGAAGTCTGTTTCATACATCTTGCTCACCAGATGGTAGAGTTTGTCAGGACTGGCACTTCCAAGGCAGTAAGAAGTTCTAATGGAATGTTGTCTACTCCCGGGGCCTTGTTTCGACTCAGGTCTTTCAGTGCTCTGTCAAACTCTTCACGCAGTATCAGATCTCCCATTTCATCTTCATCCACATCCTCTTCCGTTTCCATAATATTGTCCTCAAGTACATCGCCCTTGTATAGACCCTCTATATACTCCTTCCACCTTTCTGCTTTCCCTTCTTTGCTTAGAACTGGGTTTACATCTGAGCTCTCGATATTCATACAGGTGGTTCTCTTTTCACCAAAGGTCTCTTTAATTTTCCTGTATGCAGTATTTATCTTACCTCTAGTGAGATAAGCCTCTGCATCCTTACATTTGTCCTCTAGCCATCCCTGCTTAGCCATTTTGCACTTCCTGTCGATCTCATTTTTGAGACGTTTGTATTCCTTTTTGCCTGCTTCATTTACTGCATTTTTATATTTTCTCCTTTCATCAATTAAATTCAATATTTCTTCAGTTACCCAACGATTTCTACTAGCCCTCGTCTTTTTACCTACTTGATCCTCTGGTGCCTTCACTACTTCATCCCTCAAAGCTACCCATTCTTCTTCTACTGTATTTCTTTCTCCCATTCCTGTCAATTGTTCCCTTATGCTCTCCCTGAAACTCTGTACTACCTCTGGTCTAGTCAGTTTATCCAGGTCCCATCTCCTTAAATTCCCACCTTTTGGCAGTTTCTTCAGTTTTAATCTACAGTTCATAACCAATAGATTGTGGTCAGAGTCCACATCTGCCCCTGGAAATGTCTTACAATTTAAAACCTGGTTCCTAAATCTCTGTCTTACCATTATATAATCTATCTGATACCTTCTAGTATCTCTAGGCTTCTTCCATGTATACAATCTTCTTTTAAGTTTCTTGAACCAAGTGTTAACTATGGTTAAGTTATGCTCTATGCAAAATTCTACCAGGCGCCTTTCTCTTTCATTTCTTCCACCCAGTGCATATTCACCTACTACATTTCCTTCTCTTCCTTTTCCTACTATCGAATTCCAGTCACCCATGACTATTAAATTTTCGTATCCCTTCACTATCTGGATAATTTCTTTTATCTCATCATACATTTCATCAATTTCTTCATCATCTTCAGAGCTAGTTGTCATATACACTTGTACTACTGTAGTAGGCGTGGGCTTCGTGTCTATCTTGGCCACAATAATGAGTTCACTATGCTGTTTGCAGTAGCTTACACGCATTACTATTTTTTATTCATTATTAAACTGACTCCTGCATTACCCCGTATTCACCTGACCAGTAGTCTTGTTCCTCCTGACACCGAAATTCACTAATTACCACTATATCTAACTTTAACCTATCCATTTCCCTTTTTAAATTTTCTAACCTACCTGCCCGATTATGGGATCTGACATTCCACGCTCCGATCCGTAGAACGCCAGTTTTCTTTCTACTGATAACGACGTGCTCCTGAGTAGTCCCTTCCCGGAGATGCGAATGGGGGACTATTTTACCCCCGGAATATTTTACCCAAGAGGACGCCATCATCATTTAATCATACAGTAAAGCTGCACGCCCTCTGGAGATATTACGGCTGTAGTTTCCCTTGCTTTCAGCCGTTCGCAGTTTCAGCACAGCAAGGCCGTTTTGGTTAGTGTTACAAGGCCAGATCATTCAATCATCCAGACTATTGCCCCTGCAACTACTGAAAAGGCTGCTGCCCCTCTTCAGGAACCACACGTTTGTCTGGCCTCTCAACAGATACCTCTCCGTTGTGGTTGCACCTACGGTATGGCCATCTGCTCACTTATTTGTTACATAGTTTAATTCTTAATTTCTCTGCGTGTTTTTGGTATTTGCGTTGTTTAATTCATAAATTTCGGGCGTATTGTAGTTTTTTGAGAGTTGTAGCATCGCATTTTAGCACCTTCGCGTAGTCGTCTGTCTTCTGTTTTTGTTTTGAACGGCCAGTGTCGGTTGGTCACAGCCAGTGTGCTCCCTGCCGCCGTTGGATAAGCAGCTGCAGCAGCAAGTCGTATACTCTTAGCTCACTTATTTGTTACATAGTTTAATTCTTAATTTCTTTGGGTGTTTTTGGTATTTGCGTTGTTTAATTCATAAATTTCGCGCGTATTGTAGTATTTAAGAGTTGTAGCATCGCGTTTTAGTACCTGAATGGTGTAAAATCGCGTAGTCTCCTTCCGCCGCCGAGCAGTGTGTCAGCAGTGCGCAAGTAGCAGCATTACTGCATTTACTAGGCAATCTTGTATTTTAATAACCGTTTAAATTTTGTGTCGAATTGTTTGTGCTCTCTGTAGATTAGTTCAGACGTTCTTTGCACAACAGTTTTTGGCATGGATAGGGACTGCAACTGCTGTGTTCGGATGCAGGCTGAGTTGGTATCCCTTCGCTCCCAGCTTCAGGCAGTGTTGGCTTCGGTCACACAGCTTGAGGCTGTTGCCAATGGGCATCACTGTGGGGATCCGGATGGGGGTTTGTCAGGGACGGCCAGCTCGTCCCACGCATCCCCCGATCGGACTACGACTGTGGCTGTACGGGATACTCCCCACATTGAGGCTGATCCCTCACTTGTGGTAGAGTGGGAGGTCGTCTCGAGGTGTGGCAGGGGGCGAAAGACATTCCGGAGGGCTGAACGGAAGGCCTCTCCAGTTTGTCTGACGAACCGGTTTCAGGCTCTGACTCAGGCTGATACTGATCTTCCGCCGGACATGGCTGCTTGTCCTGTTCCAGAGGTTGCCCCTCAGTCTGCAAGATCCGGGCGGGCGCAGAGGGTGGGCTTACTGGTAGTTGGGAGCTCCAACGTCAGGCGCGTAATGGGGCCCCTTAGGGATATGACAGCAAGAGAGGGGAAGAAAACCAATGTGCACTCCGTGTGCATACCAGGGGGAGTCATTCCAAATGTGGAAAGGGTCCTTCCGGATGCCATGAAGGGTACAGGGTGCACCCATCTGCAGGTGGTCGCTCATGTCGGCACCAATGATGTGTGTCCCTATGGATCGGAGGAAATCCTCTCTGGCTTCCGGCGGCTATCTGATTTGGTGAAGACTGCCAGTCTCGCTAGCGGGATGAAAGCAGAGCTCACCATCTGCAGCATCGTCGACAGGACTGACTGCGGACCTTTGGTACAGAGCCGAGTGGAGGGTCTGAATCAGAGGCTGAGACGGTTCTGCGACCGTGTGGGCTGCAGATTCCTCGACTTGCGCCATAGGGTGGTGGGGTTTCGGGTTCCGCTGGATAGGTCAGGAGTCCACTACACGCAGCAAGCGGCTACAAGGGTAGCAGGGGTTGTGTGGCGTGGACCGGGCGGTTTTTTAGGTTAGATGGCCTCGGGTAAGTACAGAAAGGGCAGCAGCCTCAAAGGGTGCGGGGCAAAGTCAGGACATGCGGGGACCAAGCAGCAATCGGTATTGTAATTGTAAACTGTCGAAACTGCATTGGTAAAGTACCGGAACTTCAAGCGCTGATAGAAAGCACCGAAGCTGAAATCGTTATAGGTACAGAAAGCTGGCTGAAGCCAGACATAAATTCTGCCGAAATTTTTACAAAGGCACAGACGGTGTTTAGAAAGGATAGATTGCATGCAACTGGTGGTGGCGTGTTTGTCGCTGTTAGTAGTAGTTTATCCTGTAGTGAAGTAGAAGTGGATAGTTCCTGTGAATTATTATGGGTGGAGGTTACACTCAACAACCGAGCTAGGTTAATAGTTGGCTCCTTTTACCGACCTTCCAACTCAGCAGCATTAGTGGCAGAACAACTGAGAGAAAATTTGGAATGCATTTCACATAAATTTTCTCAGCATGTTATAGTCTTACGTGGAGATTTCAATTCCCCAGATATAGACTGGGACACTCAGATGTTTAGGACGGGTGGTAGGGACAGAGCAACGAGTGACATTATACTGAGTGCACTATCCGAAAATTACCTCGAGGAATTAAACAGAGAACCGACTCGTGGAGATAGCATCTTGGACCTACTGATAACAAACAGACCCGAACTTTTCGACTCTGTAGGTGCAGAACAGGGAATCAGTGATCACAAGGCCGTTGCAGCATCCCTGAATATGTAATTTAATAGGAATATAAAAAAGAGAGGAAGGTTTATCTGTTTAGCAAGAGTAATAGAAGGCAGATTTCAGACTACCTAATAGATCAAAACGAAAATTTCTGTTCCGACACTGACAATGTTGAGTGTTTATGGAAAAAGTTCAAGGCAATTGTAAAATGCGTTTTAGACAGGTACGTGCCGAGTAAAACTGTGAGGGACTGGAAAAAACCACCGTGGTTCAACAAGAAAATTAGGAAACTACTACGAAAGCAAAGAGAGCTTCACTCCAAGTGTAAACGCAGCCAAAACCTCTCAGACAAACAGAAGCTAAACGATGTCGAAGTTCGCGTAAGGAGGGATATGCGTGAAGCGTTCAGTGAATTCGAAAGTAAAATTCTATCTGCCGACTTGACAGAAAATCCTAGGAAGTTCTGGTCTTACGTTAAATCAGTAAGTGGCTCGAAACAGCATATCCAGACACTCCGGGATGATGATGGCATTGAAACAGAGGATGACACGCGTAAAGCTGAAATACTAAACACCTTTTTCCAAAGCTGTTTCACAGAGGAAGACCGCACTGCAGTTCCTTCTCTAAATCCTCGCACAAACGAAAAAATAGCTGACATCGAAATAAGTGTCCAAGGAATAGAAAAGCAACTGGAATCACTCAACAGAGGAAAGTCCACTGGACCTGACGGGATACCAATTCGATTCTACACAGAATACGCGAAAGAACTTAACTCCCTTCTAACAGCCGTGTACCGCAAGTCTCTAGAGGAACGGAAGGTTCCAAATGATTGGAAAAGAGCACAGGTAGTCCCAGTCTTCAAGAAGGGTCGTCGAGCAGATGCGCGAGACTATAGACCTATATCTCTGACGTCGATCTGTTGTAGAATTTTAGAACATGTTTTTTGCTCGCGTATCATGTCGTTTTTGGAAACCCAGAATCTACTCTGTAGGAATCTACATGGATTCCGGAAACAGCGATCGTGTGAGACCCAACTCGCTTTATTTGTTCATGAGACCCAGAAAATATTAGATACAGGCTCCCAGGTAGATGCTATTTTCCTTGACTTCCGGAAGGCGTTCGATACAGTTCCGCACTGTCGCCTGATAAACAAAGTAAGAGCCTACGGAATATCAGACCAGCTGTGTGGCTGGATTGACGAGTTTTTAGCAAACAGAACACAGCATGTTGTTATCAATGGGGAGACGTCTACAGACGTTAAAGTAACCTCTGGCGTGCCACAGGGGAGTGTTATGGGACGATTGCTTTTCACAATATATATAAATGACCTAGTAGGTAGTGTTGGAAGTTCCATTCGGTTGGTTGGTTGGTTTGGGGGAAGAGACCAAACAGCGAGGTCATCGGTCTCATCGGATTAGGGAAGGACGGAGAAGGAAGTCGGCCGTGCCCTTTCAAAGGAACCACCCCGGCATTAGCCTGGAGTGATTTAGGGAAATCACGGAAAACCTGAATCAGGATGGCCGGACGCGGGATTGAACCGTCGTCCTCCCGAATGCGTGTCCAGTGTGCTAGCCACTGCGCCACCTCGCTCGGTAGTTCCATTCGGCTTTTCGTGGATGATGTTGTAGTGTACAGAGAAGTTGCAGCATTAGAAAATTGTAGCGAAATGCAGGAAGATCTGCAGCGGATAGGCACTTGGTGCAGGGAGTGGCAACTGACCATTAACATAGATAAATGTATGTATTGCGAATACATAGAAAGAAGGATCCTTTATTGTATGATTATATGATAGCGGAACAAACACTGGTAGCAGTTACTTCTGTAAAATATCTGGGAGTATGCGTGCGGAACGATTTGAAGTGGAATGATCATACAAAATTAATTGTTGGTAAGGCGGGTGCCAGGTTGAGATTCATTGGGAGAGTCCTTAGAAAATGTAGCCCATCAACAAAGGAGGTGGCTTACAAAACACTCGTTCGACCTATACTTGAGTATTGCTCATCAGTGTGGGATCCGTACCAGATTGGGTTGACGGAGGAGACAGAGAAGATCCAAAGAAGAGCGGCGCGTTTCTTCACAGGGTTATTTGGTAACCGTGACAGCGTTACGGAGATGTTTAGCAAACTCAAGTGGCAGACTGTGCAAGAGAGGCGCTCAGCATTGCGGTGTAGCTTGCTCGCCAGGTTTCGAGAGGATGCGTTTCTGGAAGAGGTATCGAATATATTGCTTCGCCCTACTTATACCTCCCGAGGAGATCACGAATGTAAAATTAGAGAGATTCGAGCGCGTACTGAGGCTTTCAGACAGTCGTTCTTCCCGCGATCCATACGCGACTGGAACAGAGAAGGGAGGTAATGACCGTGGCACGTAAAGTGCCCTCCGCCACACACCGTTGGGTGGCTTGCGGAGTATAAATGTAGATGTAGATGTAGATGTATCGTTGAGGCACGCAAGCCTCCCCACCAACGGCAAGGTCCATGGTTCATGGGGGGGTTCTAATGTGTATGAGGTATATTTGACATTGTATACCTAGTATGTAGCTGACTCACATCCCTGTCTAAATGGTTAATGCCAAAGGCCAGTAAGTAATATAAAAAAAAGTTCTCGATTTCATTATTTCATTGAACTTCTTGTGTACTTGCCTCGTATACTGCCTGGCCTATAACGAAAAGCATGCTCGCCATTTATGCCAATATTTGCGACTGGACCATAGTAACTTTTGTAACAGGTCTACCTCAATTTGTATCTTCTCTTGGTTACAATATGTTTCCAAACTAACGTCACAAAAGACCTTTCACTGATTGTAGCTATCCCGTGTCCTCTTTTTATTAATTCTATCGACATTCAGACAACCAAATCCCGTGCCAATAGGAGAAGACTCCAAATGCCTACGCAGTCTCTCTCTCAAAAGGCAAAGGTGTGAGGTCATTTATCAATTTTTTATCTCAGTGGCCACAGACGCGTCGATTGCCTGCATCACCCTAACATTCAGTTACGTCCAAGTGATTAAACAGTTCTCCAGTCTGTACATGCACACTTTACCAGAGTTGTCAGTGAAGGGAGAGAAAGGAAAAGTTATCATATTTTGCAGCTGTTTTCAGATTACCGTGGACATTAATTGAATTACCTTCGTTACATAAGAAGCATACCGACCTAATTACAACACGTAAATATTATTTCTGCAGCCCCGTAGTTCCCCGACGCAAGATATCTTATAACAAATGTTCAGGCACAATATGGTCACTGAGAATGAGATAGACATCGGTGTCAATATTTAAATCTTCGGTTTCTCTTCTGTGCGGTTCTAGTGTAACCACTTACAGATATATGTTCTGTCAAAAGTGGAACTGTTGAAGTTATGTTCCATCAAACAACTGCCATTCAGCTCTACACATTCTATAATGATTGGATTCCAGGTTGATTCTTGCGGAGAAGAAAACAGTAACCAGGCACTTTTAATAACATTATTTATTCATGTAAATAGCGCTGTTACCGGTTCCCAGTCGACAGGTTCGTCATCGGACCGCTGTTCGCATCAAGATACACGCTTCGTGTTATTTACATTAGTTTTCACCTTTTATTCTCTTTTGTGACGAATGTTCCTTGGGGTGGTGGTGCTCTAGAACCAAAACATGATGTGAGACACGACTGTACCTAATCGTGACTGGAAACAATGTAAACAAATCATTAAAGAGAAACTGCTTTAGTTTAGGATACTTATGTAGAAAATCACGCATCATTACGTCGCAGTGCTGGGTGCTTGTGTTTATGCAGTAGTGAACATTACATGAAGCACTTTTTTCATATACACAAACGCACATGGTGTAAAACACTCCCTCACATACAAAAAAAAAAAAGGTTCAAATGGCTCTGAGCACTGTGGGACTTAACTGCTGAGGTCATCAGTCCCCTAGAACTTAGAACTACTTAAACCTAACTAAGCTAAGGGCATCACATACATCCACGCCCGAGGCAGGATTCGAAGCTGCGACCGTAGCGGCGGTCGCGCGGTTCCACACTGTAGCGCCTAGAACCGCTCGGCCACGCCGGCCGGCCCCTCACATACACACGCATACCAAAATGTTTTGTCACATGGAAGGATGTGTAAAAAGATTGTGATATCACAGCTATAGCAGTATCTCTTTCAGAGATATATGTGAATTGGTGTGACAGCAGAAAATGTGCAAAGTAAAAATGTTTCATTACTCGCACTTTATTTTCAGTGAGAACTGATTACAATTAAGATAAACAAATCAAGAAGCCAGATTGTTAGAAAATGTTACTGAAATTACTGGAAGTAATAACTGACTGACAACCACAGATTTCCATCATAAGCATGTATGCAGAAGCCCATTGCGATGGGATCTGAGTGTTAAGGATTCTCAGTTCGCAACATCCTGTATTGAAATTCTAGTGATTCGTTACTTGAGCGTTTGAAGTTTAATTTTGATAAGAATAGTGTCAATCCAGGTGACAGGAGCGTTCATTCAGTGGCTTTCGAAGTGAAAGTGATTGAAGATTTGTGTCAGACATCGTGCGAGTTAGCGGAGGATTTGGATTCAATTGACACGACGCCCGACTCGTTTAGAATTTACGTAACTATCTCAAATCGACTCAAACTCACGCCAGGGCGTGCCTACACGCAGAGTGTTGACAGCAGATCCTTTATCGGGCCTGCAAACTTGAATACAAAAAAGTCGCCTCCGTTGGCTTAACACAATGATAGGCACATATTGCGCGATACTCTGGCAATCTGGAACTGTTTCACGAAAACATGTTTGTAGATTCTGAGGCGAATAAAGATGGCTGGGATAATGTTTTGTTTCGAAAAGTTTGTCACTTCTAGCCTTTATGGAAACTCTAATTGAAGACGTCACCTCCTCATCTTCTAAGTCAGCTACATTGTCTGGAGTTCGGAGGTAATACAATCTTTTCAAAAAGGTTATATATCTGATTTCTCGAAGATAAGAAGCATAAAGCAAATGGACGCCAAGATCTGTGGGAACTTTCTCTACTTGCCACTATTCCACGCTCTTACGATCCACAACGATGCTGAGCCTATATTAACAGTAGATCATCTTAATCTTTCTTACATCTACATCTACATCTACGTAAAATTTGAGTGCTCGCTTTCGTGTTTATAGCGGGCAGTACTCCGTGCGTTTACTGCTTCTACTTCTCTTGCTACTTTCTCTTCTCTTCTTGGGCGCAGGAAAACCGAAAGAAAATAAGCAACGCCGCAAGGTAAAGCTTTTTACGCATTATATCCCGCTGAAGCGTAAACCGCGAACGAGGCAAACAAAACCTTATACATGACTGATAGGAAAAAGGAAAGCAAAAGCACTCTGCATGAATTGTGGGAACATGTATCTTATTGTCTAAAATGTATAATTACGAAGTCACTGTAAGACATATGCTGTGGGTTTGGATATGCAGTATTTTTACAGATCGGGATAACAAACACTGGTGAAAATTAAGTGAATCTCTATCTCGAGTAGCATGCGGATCCGTTAAAATACTGCAGAAAGTGTACAACGATGTTTGGTGACAATTCTGTTGATATGTTAGGAATAGATGGTGAATACAGAAGAATTAAAAAGTGACAAACGATACTCATTTACTAACAGCATAGCGCTGTATTCCTTTTCTCTTCGCATATAATACGTCAAAACAGCGACGATAATACAAGGGAGACTGATGTGTTGGGAAGGAATTCAATCTACGTTTTCTTCCAGCGAAGACTTTTTACCAGTAAATTGCATGCTGAACGCATAAGGACTGTTTAGCAGATTTAATTGTGAAACAACTACCAATAACTAAACTGATAAGTGATTTAAATCATCTTACCGTTTCTTGCCATTACTAGTAGACCCACCAAAGAAAACGCTTATCGTGTGATGGGTGTAGTAAATAGAACATTTATCTTGAAGCCAAACAGCCAGAATGGAGCCAGAGCACAGTTCTCCAGGTATCTGGAATTGAACAAGAAATATTCAATTACATTTTAATAGCAAATTTATTCCAGAATGTAGGGAGGAAAAAGTCATTAATGTTCGATTTAGGGGAAACAATCGGTATCTCTAAGTGACCAAAGCAAACAATAATAGAACCCTGGAGAACGTGCCAGTGTCTCGAAATAGCCAAGTGACTGGGAGGATCAATAGGAAAGTGACACAGAAGGCACGTCTTAGCGGAGTGTGTGTCGCGAGTGCAAGAGGTTTGGAGTCAGCGAGGGAAAGAGAGAGACCGACGGGATGTTCTTTTTTTTTACAATTTATTTTGCAGTGTCAAACGTATCAGATTACTGGTGAAGTGCTGCATGGATTCATAGACCAGACTACGGCAAACAGATCGAAAGCGTGGCTTATTTTCCACGATGTATCACGCTGATGTAGGTATTAAAATTCATGGAGAAGAAATAAAAACTTTGAGGTTCGCCGATGACATTGTAATTCTGTCAGAGACAGCAAAGGACTTGGAAGAGCAGTTGAATGGAATGGACAGTGTCTTGAAAGGAGGATATAAGATGAACATCAACAAAAGCAAAACAAGGATAATGGAGTGTAGTCTAATTAAGTCGGGTGATGCTGAGGGAATTAGATTAGGAAATGAGGCACTTAAAGTAGTAAAGGAGTTTTGCTATTTGGGGAGCAAAATAACTGATGATGGTCGAAGTAGAGAGGATATAAAATGTAGGCTGGCAATGGCAAGGAAAGCGTTTCTGAAGAAGAGAAATTTGTTAACATCCAGTATTGATTTAAGTGTCAGGAAGTCATTTCTGAAAGTATTCGTATGGAGTGGAGCCATGTATGGAAGTGAAACATGGACGATAGATAGTTTGGACAAGAAGAGAATAGAAGCTTTTGAAATGTGGTGCTACAGAAGAATGCTGAAGATTAGATGGGTAGATCACATAACTAATGAGGAAGTATTGAATAGGATTGGGGAGAAGAGAAGTTTGTGGCACAACTTGACCAGAAGAAGGGATCGGTTGGTAGGACATGTTCTGAGGCATCAAGGGATCACCAATTTAGTATTGGAGGGCAGCGTGGAGGGTAAAAATCGTAGAGGGAGACCAAGAGATGAATACACTAAGCAGATTCAGAAGGATGTAGGTTGCAGTAGGTACTGGGAGATGAAAAAGCTTGCACAGGATAGAGTAGCATGGAGAGCTGCATCAAACCAGTCTCAGGACTGAAGACCACAACAACAACATCACGCTGATTTAAGGGAGACTGAATTCAGTTTGAAGTAGGGGAATTTGTTGTTTGGGAGAGGAAGAGTGTAGTCACGTCGGCGGCACCGAGGAGTGTACAACTCCCCAAGGGTACCCCGCTTCTGACGCTGCTTTCCTGCTAGATTTAACTTTCAGGTAAGACTGAATGAGTGAATGTTTACACAGTACATGAGCTGCTACTACATTTCGGCCGTATTTGCACAACCTCCTTCGGCTAGTTTTCAGTTTTAGAATGCGCGACTCCCACTAAGGTGTTCCACCAGTCCCGAGTTACTTCAAAAGAGTAAGCTGGGAGCAGCGTCCATATGTAGTCAGTAAATATTACGTGTCTGCCAGCAATTTACGGACGCTGCACCAGTCTTACAGGTACGAAAGGCTTTCCAGAAGTCGGAAAGTAGGCTACAACGTTGCAAAGGGAACACGAAAAACAACCTAACGTCGTCCTCACACGTGAAGAGAAAAAGAGCGCGTAACTGGAGTTGGTCGAGTTTTGTGGCGTCAAAAGGAGAAATTCCGGAGCATTCTCAAGCGTTAAAGGTAGAATCAGACACGTAAAGTGGAAAGCGGGCCATGAGAAACAAGATCGCTTTCCACGTCACAAGTACAGTAGAACGTAGAAGACTTCATTTGCAGTTGAATCCCTCAATTCGTGGTTTTTATATTGTAACTTATTTGTTATGAATGTATGCTGTTTCAAAATACTAGCACAGCGCGGATCTCTTTCAAACCCATAAAATGCGTTATGTTAAAGTATAGGGAAACGACGCTTTGGTGTTCAAAGGCTTTACGTATATGGAATATTTCCTATTGTAACATGCATGTTACGAAAAGACGCTCTTTCAAAGCATTGGCGCATCAAAGATTTATCGAGAACACATCGTCTTTTGGTATAATTTGTTGTAATTATAATTTAACGATATATCGGTGGTTGAAGCATTCAAGACAAAGTAACAGAAAAACGCACGTCTTCTAGTTTCTAATCACACTATGTGATCAAAAGTATCCGGACACTTGGCTGAAAATTACTTAAAAGTTCGTGCCGTCCTCCATCGGTAATGCTGGAATTCAGTATGGTGTTGGCCCACCCTTAGCCTAGACGACAGCTCCCACTCTCGCAGCCATACGTTCAATCAGGTACTGGAAGGTTTCTTGGGGAATGGCAGCCCATTCTCCACGGAGCGCTGCACTGAGGAGAGGTATCGATGTCGGTCGGTAAGGCCTGGCACGAAGTCGGCGTTCCAAAACAACCAAAAGCGTTCTATAGGATTCAGGTCAGGACTCTGTGCAGGCCAGTCCATTACAGGGATGTTATTGTCGTGTAACCACTCCGCCACAGGCCATACGTTATGAACAGGTGCTCGATCGTGTTGAAAGATACAATCGCCATCCCTGAATTGCTCTTCAACAATGGGAAGCAAGAATGTGCCTAAAAGATCAATGTAGGCCTGTGCTGTGATAGTGCCACAAGGAGGGGTGCAAGTCCCATACATGAAAAACAGACCATAACACAGCCGCCTCCGAATTTTACTGTTGGCACTACACCCGCTGGCTTCACAGGGCATTCGCCATACCCATACCGTGCCGTCGGATCGCCACATTGTGTACCGTGATTCGTCACTCCACGCAACGTTTTTCCACTGTTCTATCGTCCAATGTTTACGCTCCTTACACCAAGCGAGGCGTCGTTTGGCATTTACCGGCGTGATGTGTGACTTATGAGCAGCCGCTCGACCATGAAATTCAAGTTTTCTCACCTCCTGCCTAACTGTCATAGTACTAGCAGTGCATCCTGATGCAGTTTGGAATTCCTGTGTGATGGTCTGGAAAGACGTCTGCCTATTACACGTTACAACTCTCTTCAACAGTCGGCGGTCTCTGTCAGTCCACAGACGAGGTCGGCCTGTACGCTTTTGTATTATACGTGTCCCTTCACGTTTCCACTTCACTATCACATCGGGAACAGGGGACCTAGGGATGTTTAGTAGTGTGGAAATCTCGCGTACAGACACATGACACAAGTGACATCCAATTACTTGACCACATTCGATGTCCGTGAGTTCCGCGAAGCGCCTCATTCTGCTTCCTCATGATGTCTAATGACTACTGAGCTCGCTGATATGGAGTAAATGGCAGTAGGTGGCAGCACAATGCATCTAATATGAAAAACGTATGTTTTTGTGGGTGTCCGGATACTTTTGATCACATAGTGTAAATATCGCATATAAAATTCTGGTTTTCATTGCAAGTACACACTCTTAATTATCGATATTTTATAAAACATTGTTGAAGATTGTTGATGTTAAGAAAATATTATACAATTAAACTTTTTGGAGAAAAATGGAAGATCAAATACACATTGTTTGACTATGCCCATTGTTTTGTAGGACAGATGTGGTCTCACATGAGCCAGAGTGATAAGCGTCGTAGAAAAATGGAAAACAATAATTTTCACGGCGTCTAGCACAGTACAAATGCTGCACTTTGTCAGTTTTCAATTTAACACTGCAATCTGAACCCAATAGAATTGATCTGGAGTCAAATTAAGGGATCTATCACGAGAAACGTACTGGAACTAATGCAGGAAGCTTTGTGATACGTCACTGCAGAAAGGTGGTGAAATGCAGAACAGGACGTCATAAAAGAGGAGGAGGAAATGCGGACTTGTTGGTGGATTGCGATCCTGTAGCTGATCGCATCGTTATCAACGTAGCAATACTGGAATGTATTCCTCTGAGTCCGATACGGTGGGAGTTCAGACGTTACTAGACGACTGACTGTAATACCTTCAGTGGTTTCTATATTTAACTGTATGGTGAAACGCGAGCAGTGCGCACGCCACACATAGCCCATGCAGAAAAATTATCCTTGTTAAAGTCAGGAATTTTCATCAGTCTTGATTTTAATTACAATACTTTGTTATCTAATATCGAGAGCATGTTATGTTTTCCGTTCAGTTACCTAACAAGGGAACCTCCCCATCGCACCCTCCTCAGATTTAGTTATAAGTTGGCACAGTGGATAGACCTTGAAAAACTGAACACAGATCAATCGAGAAAACAGGAAGAAGTTGTGTGGAACTATGAAAAAAATAAGCAAAATATACAAACTGCGTAGTCCACGCGCATCATAGGTAACACAAGGATAAAATGACCTCTGGAGAGCCCTGGTCCCGTGGTTAGCGTGAGCAGCTACGGCACGAAAGGTCCTTGCATCAAATCTTCCCTAATGCGAAAATTTTAATTTTTTATTTTCAGTTTATGTGACAAACTCTTATGTTTACATCACTTTTTTTGGAGTGATTATCACATCCACAAGGAAACCTAAATCGGGCAGAGTAGAAGAATCTTTTTACCCATTCACCAAGTGTACAAGTTAGGTGAGTGGACAACATATTCCTATCATGTGACGCACATGCCGTCACCAGTGTCGTATAGAATATATCAGACGTGTTTTCCTGTGGAGGAATCGGTTGACCTATGACCTTGCGATCAAATGTTTTCGGTTCCCATTGGAGAGGCACGTCCTTTCGTCTACTGATGGCACGGTTTTGCGGTACGGTCGCAAAACACAGACACTAAACTTATTACAGTGAACAGAGACGTCAATGCACGAACGGACAGATCATAACTTTGCGAAAATAAAGAAAGTAAACTTTTGGCTCCAAGGGGGACTGGAACCAAGTACCTCTCGTTCCGCAGCTGCTCACGCTAACCACGGGACCACGGCACTGCTAAGCTAATATTAGCCTTGGTGTTGCCTATCTTGCACATGGACTACTCAGTTTGTATATTTTGCTTATTTTTTCATAGTTCCACACAACTTCTTCCTGTTTTCTCGACTGATCTGTGTTCAGTTTTTCAAAGCCTATCCACTGTGCCAACTTATAACTAAATCTGAGGGGGGTGCGATGGGGAGGTTCCCTTGTAAGAAGCATATCGTTTTGTGTTTTACAATATTTTATTTCCTTCTATTTATAAAATTAAATGTCATTCAGACTCTATTGTTCTGTGCTCGTCTCTTTCTACGTCTTTACTGCAACTGTTCACATAATTACAGGTTAGTTGGATCACTTGCCTGGGCGGTACTGTCCAAGTTAAATGCGCCGGTAAAACTGTTGTCCCGTATTATATCGCTGAGTCGAGGTAAGCGTAAGCCACAGCATAAAATGTATCCTCATTATCGTATTTGACTGTACTCGGGACAGCTTGGCTTTCGCTCCACGTGAAACGAAATCCAATGAGATTCCAGCAAACGCAGAGGAATACATAGTGTAATGTTAACAAACGGTTTATTCTTATGATGAGCAGAGAAAAATAAGAAAGCGTTTGGGATTTTACTAAAAACTGAGAATGAAGGAATAATCGTTGTCTCATTTCGAAGACAGCTGTAAATTTGTAGCTTTCGATTTCTAATGGAAGTTATGAAAGTTGATGTTCTTACTGACTGGATATGTAACTTTTCTTTCTGCTTTGTATCATGTTCATAGACATTTAAGTTTTTTATGTATATCACTGTAGGCAACTGAAACTTTCAAATATTATTGCACAAGGTAATCACAGATTATTAGATTATTAAGAATTAATATTAGGTACATTTTTCTGAGTTTTATATACCAGTGGACGAATTGAGGTAATATGAATCTAAGTTCACAAAGATCTCGAACTGAAAACTATATCTGATTCCTTTAAGTTTTCATATTTCTTAAAATTACTTGGTAAGGAGAAGTTAAGAACAGCAACAGTCATTTAAACAAACTCAGTCAGTAAAACAGACATCAAGTTCTGTAAGCAATGAGATACTAATTAAAATCAAGAAATTAATAACACTATTTACACAGCTTGCACATAAGGGAAGCAAGTATTTTATGTTTTTCTACTGTCGAGTAACAATCAGTATTGTCGTTTCTTATCACTGAAGTGCGGCCAACATATGCTACTAATATAGTCAATTCAGTGACTATCATAACTGTTCGAAGACAAGGATCTTAAAAGTGAAATAATTCGTCCACTACTAAAATACACAGTAATTCGAGCAACCGGAAATGCAAACCGTCATTGAACACAACAGAATTATAGGGCGTAGGGACACACAAGTTGACCTTCTGGATCAATCCTTTGTTTGATGCAGGTCTGTCACCATATAATTCTTGTAAGACAGTCCAATATTCTCCGCCTCAAGTCACGGTTATATATCTCCACATGCAAATTAGGCCATCAAATCCGGGTAAGTATGACGTATCTCAAAACCAGCTCAGTGCCGTTTGACAGACAAGAAACTTGGAAACCGCCAGCGCTGAAGCGATGTCGCCACCGCCGAGTGTCAAAGAGGGACTGAAGTTGCAAATGTGCTACTAATTGGCACGTCATAAACAGAACAACATGGCTAGAACATGGACAAGGGAACAAAATGCGTTTTAATAGAGCTGATGTAGGAATTTTACTTGTGCCCTTTTACGTAAACAAACTGTGTGATCTGCACTCCTGATACAGGCGATAACTGCAGCTGGAGAGAGCTACGGTCGCAAATTACCATGAGCACCACATTCTGTGTGATGTACCACGTTTGACGTAGTTCACGATGAGAAACACGTCTCGTGTGAGGATGGCTTAAGCTGTCCTTTCACAGGACGTGACGTCACAGCGTTGAATTCAACCTTCCACTACACTGCGGAGCGCGAAATGAAGTATCCGGTATGTCGGGTTTTCGTCTCGTGAAAAAGAATGTGGCCAGTGAGACGCACATCTCCTTTACGTCACAAGCAGAACGGAGGCGCCATAATGCATTGAGTACACACGTACGTATCTATTGGGTTTTTTTCTCCATAGAATACACATAGTATGAATATAATTTGTTTCAAAGTACCTGTAAGTTGAGGATCTCTCGAAAATAGATCATTTTCTAGTTATGATTTTTTTTCATAATAAAATGACAGGAAACCACATATCTGTGGGCAAAGGCTTTCTGTAGTTGTGTTATAACTTGTGTGCAACGAAAGTATACCATTTCAATGATATAGCACAATGATGACGTACCAAACCGCGCCTTTCTTGTAAAATTTTCGTATTAAATATCAAAAATGACAGTTGTAGATACACCTTTAAAGAGTGTATGCCATATGAGGATACACAAATGCTATATAGAAATTGTAGAGCTGTTGATAACGTCTGGAAATGTGAGGGGAAAAGCAGCGAGTTGTCGTCCACTTTCATTCAAATATATTTTTTTCATCTTTTATTTTCTAAGAGATTCTGTTTTTTTCTTATTCATTTAAAGGTAGCATTATCTCAAAATTTATGATATTTACAATAAATAGCGTATTTGCTGCAATTCTTGTTGTAAAGGCCAACGACTGAAATGTTTCGTCAGTGGACACGTATCTTAATGTTACTGCCAGCCTATGTCAGAAGGGAAACAAAAGATAAGCACTGGAAGTTTTTGCAATTATGAAACTTTCTGTAAAGTGTATGTACTTATCTCTGGGTTTATAGACTGGCTAATGTTTGTATCTTGCCGGTATACATCTTTTTAATGATGGTGGGCAGCTTCAGAAAACTTTCTCTTCCATTCGACTGAGATCACGAAACTAATCCCGATCTTGAAATCTAATGTGACGAAGTACATTATTTCAGAGTGTTGGTAGTCAATGCAACATCATGAGTAATGGTATTATGCATGCGGAAACTCACATTAGACACTGTACCTTAACTAAATTCAATTTAAAGCCGAAAACTGGATGAAAATTCGGTTGAGCTAACGATCAACTTCTACAAGTGTCTACCTCAGGTCGTTGTACAATGTTTTGTAGTATTGCTCTACCAGCAGTTTGCTTTTCAAAGCCATCGACGAATCCAAAATCTTCTTCGCTTAATTCTCGGCTCGGCTTCGACAGTCGCTAACAAAATTAACGAAGCTACACTGATTAATTGTTTAATATAGTGACGGAAGAAAGTCGCAACACCACGAAGGAGCTGTGCCACATAAACGAAACTTGATAGGTGTGTTTCCATATCTGAAAGATGATATCTCTTCAGATTTCGCGCCATTCACATAAAAGTGGTGCTAGTAGCGCCACCCTGAGGATACAGATCAGGTTTGCTTTAAATCCACGTTGTAACGGTCGTCAGTGTTCCTTAGTTTGAGATTGGTCGTGGTGGTTCAAATGACTCTGAGCACTATGAGACTTAACATCTGAGGTCATCAGTCCCTCAGAACTTAGAACTACTTAAACCTAACTAACCTAAGGACATCACACATATGCATGCCCGAGGCAGGGTTCGAACCTGCGACCGTAGCGGTAGCGCGGTTCCAGACTGAAGCGCCTAGAACCGATGGGCCACATCGTCCGGCTTGGACGTGGTGAGCTGATTTAGCCAAGAACGCCTGTAAGGCTGCAATGGCGCTATTATCAACACCTCACTGAGTTTGAAGAAGGTCGTATAATCGGGCTACGAGAACCAATCTGTCTGCGTGTTAGATACACTGATCCTACAGCCGGAGTTACGATCTAGGGTGCGATTTTGTATAGCAGCAGGGCCACTTTCGTGGTTATTCCACGCACCCTGCCAGCAAATTTGTACGTCAGTCTGTTGATTCGATCTGTTCTGCTGCCATTTATGAACGACATTCCAGTGTGCTTTTTCCTACAGGATAACGTTCGACCACATGTTCTACAATGTGTCGACATGTTGTCTTGGCCTGTTCGACCACCGTGTCCGTCTTTAGTCGCGCACATATAGGACATCAGTGGGTGACAACTCCACCGTCATCCACAACCAGCAGTAATCGTCCCTGTACTGACCGACCAAGTACAGCAGGTATGGAACTCCATCCCACAAACTGTCATCCGACACATTATGACACAGTGCATGCACGTTTGCATGGTTGCTTTCAACATTCTGGCGGTTACACCGCTTATTAATCTACCAGCATTACACATTTGCAATGGGTTATCTCGTTGTTATATTAATCTGTGATCTTGCAAAGTTAATCAATCACATACGTTGAAACTTCCTGGCAGATTAAAACTGTGCTATACTTGAGTATTGCTCATCAGTGTGGGATCCGTACCAGGTCGGGTTGTCAGAGGAGATAGAGAAGATCCAAAGAAGAGCGGCGCATTTCGTCACAGGGTTATTTGGTAAGCGTGATAGCGTTACGGAGATGTTTAGCAAACCCAAGTGGCAGACTCTGCAAGAGAGGCGCACTGCACCGCGGTGTAGGTTGCTGTCCAGATTTCAAGAGGGTGCGTTTCTGGATGAGGTATCGAATATATTGCTTCCCCCTACTTATACCTCCTGACAAGATCACGAATGTAAAATTAGAGAGATTCGAGGGCGTACGGAGGCTTTCCGGCAGTCGTTCTTCCCGCGAACCATACGCGACTGGAACAGGAAAGGGAGGTAATGACAGTGGCACGTAAAGTGCCCTCCGCCACACACCGTTGGGTGACTTGCGGAATATAAATGTAGATATAGATGTAGACCGAGCCTCGAACTCGGGACAGTTCGCAGGAGAGCTTCTGTAAAGTTTGGAAGGTAGGAGACGTGGTACTGGCAGAAGTAAAGCTGTGAGGACGGGGCGTGAGTCGTGCTTGGGTAGCTCAGATGGAGAAATCAGAGCCCATTAAAAACAAGTCATTACAATTTCTCATGAATCACCAGATTAGCATTTGGTTGTTTTGTCGCTGTTTAATGTTAAATTCTGCGTTATACACTCCTGGAAATTGAAATAAGAACACCGTGAATTCATTGTCCCAGGAAGGGGAAACTTTATTGACACATTCCTGGGGTCAGATACATCACATGATCACACTGACAGAACCACAGGCACATAGACACAGGCAACAGAGCATGCTCAATGTCGGCACTAGTACAGTGTATATCCACCTTTCGCAGCAATGCAGGCTGCTATTCTCCCATGGAGACGATCGTAGAGATGCTGGATGTAGTCCTGTGGAACGGCTTGCCATGCCATTTCCACCTGGCGCCTCAGTTGGACCAGCGTTCGTGCTGGACGTGCAGACCGCGTGAGACGACACTTCATCCAGTCCCAAACATGCTCAATGGGGGACAGATCCGGAGATCTTGCTGGCCAGGGTAGTTGACTTACACCTTCTAGAGCACGTTGGGTGGCACGGGATACATGCGGACGTGCATTGTCCTGTTGGAACAGCAAGTTCCCTTGCCGGTCTAGGAATGGTAGAACGATGGGTTCGATGACGGTTTGGATGTACCGTGCACTATTCAGTGTCCCCTCGACGATCACCAGTGGTGTACGGCCAGTGTAGGAGATCGCTCCCCACACCATGATGCCGGGTGTTGGCCCTGTGTGCCTCGGTCGTATGCAGTCCTGATTGTGGCGCTCACCTGCACGGCGCCAAACACGCATACGACCATCATTGGCACCAAGGCAGAAGCGACTCTCATCGCTGAAGACGACACGTCTCCATTCGTCCCTCCATTCACGCCTGTCGCGACACCACTGGAGTCGGGCTGCACGATGTTGGGGCGTGAGCGGAAGACGGCCTAACGGTGTGCGGGACCGTAGCCCAGCTTCATGGAGACGGTTGCGAATGGTCCTCGCCGATACCCCAGGAGCAACAGTGTCCCTAATTTGCTGGGAAGTGGCGGTGCGGTCCCCTACGGCACGGCGTAGGATCCTACGGTCTTGGCGTGCATCCGTGCGTCGCTGCGGTCCGGTCCCAGGTCGACGGGCACGTGCACCTTCCGCCGACCACTGGCGACAACATCGATGTACTGTGGAGACCTCACGCCCCACGTGTTGAGCAATTCGGCGGTACGTCCACCCGGCCTCCCGCATGCCCACTATACGCCCTCGCTCAAAGTCCGTCAACTGCACATACGGTTCACGTCCACGCTGTCGCGGCATGCTACCAGTGTTATAGACTGCGATGGAGCTCCGTATGCCACGGCAAACTGGCTGACACTGACGGCGGCGGTGCACAAATGCTGCGCAGCTAGCGCCATTCGACGGCCAACACCGCGGTTCCTGGTGTGTCCGCTGTGCCGTGCGTGTGATCATTGCTTGTACAGCCCTCTCGCAGTGTCCGGAGCAAGTATGGTGGGTCTGACACTCCGGTGTCAATGTGTTCTTTTTTCCATTTCCAGGAGTGTACATACCCAGAACTAAGGGAAAAGAAAATAAGACCTAGAAGAAAAATGCAGGGCGTCCCAGAAACATTGCGATATACTTCGAGGGACTGTAGAGGGTGCCTTAAGGAACAAATCGAGGATAGAAACCTGAGTCCGGAAACGTCATCTAACGACGTTTTAGAGCCTCGAAGCTGCTGCCGCCAGCGCTGACCACAAGTCCTCCTCCGGTTGCCCACGTGACTCACGGACTGTAGGCGGAACGTCTCGCAATGTTGTTTGTTATTCAGTGGTTGCGCCTGATTGCCATGATCGCAAATGGAGGAGCTGCTGCATATAAGAGGCTTTGTCTCCCTTGAATGCGATGCCCTATTTCCTCGGTGAATGAACGTTTGTTTTTGTCCTGAACTCCCAGCAATCTCCAGTGCCGCGCGGGGTAGCCGTGTGGTCCCAGATGCCTTGTCACAGTACGCGCGGCTCCACCCCTCGGAGGTTCGAGTTTAAATAAAAAAAATAAAATAAAAAAAATAAAAACAAAATTTTTTTTTTTAAAAAGATGGTAGAGCACTTGCCCGCGAAAGGCAAAGGTCGCGAGTTCGAATATCGGTCCGGCATACAGTTTTAATCTGCCAGGAAGTTTCATATCAGCGCACACTCCGCTGCAGAATGGAAATCTCATTCTGTAATGACATACGTTGCCCAAACAAATGTTTTCCCGATAGTTCATTATTTTGCATTAAGTGTTTTTCGGTGATACGACTTTCTTTCGTGAGTGCAATAGCGCCGTCTTGTAACAGTAGCGCACATTACGCTAGAGAAATGTCCGAGTCGGAGCATACCTGGCGGTAGCTGAGATGTTAATCTCATGCATCCTGCGATGTACTCCTTCTCCCGTCACGCAAGCGAACAGAGGCGTTGGCATGTGCGGCCACGCGCTCGAGCATGTTTTCCGCGTTGGCCGTGGCGCAGCCCCTCTGAATTTGAGATACGGCGGCGGCGCCGTGCGGCGACGGCTGAGTGGTGCCCGTCCACATGCGGACAGCGAGCCAGTCGGCTGGGCTGCAGAGGCCGCTCACGTCGCGACGTCGCGCCGCTAACCGGCGCCTGCGCCTGCGACAACGCGGCCGCCGAGGCGCTAGGCGCGCAGATAGCTCATCTCCCCCCCACGCACCTGCCCACGCAACCGTGTCACGTACGCAGCCGGCGGGTGACCCGCGCTCCGACCGTGCGGAAGGCCACCGCGACGCCCTACCAGCTACACGCGTCGGACAAGATACTACAGACAAATACCATTACCACCTTGTCTCAGACACTTGTTTTCCACCATATCTCACCTTAAAGTCATCCTCACTGGCGGCGAGGCAGCTAACGTGGACGTGGACGCACACGGACATCCAACCTCTGGAGACACAGCGCTTTTAGCGCAGGGTGTACCGATTCAAAAATAGTTCAAATGGCTCTGAGCACTATGGGACTTAACATCTGAGGTCATCAGTCCCCTAAACTTAGAACTACTTAAACCTAACTAACCTAAGGACATCACACACATACATGCCCGAGGCAGACTTCGAACCTGCGACTGTAGCAGCTGCGCTCTTCCGGACTGACGCGCCTAGAACCGCTCGGCTACCGCTGCCGGAATGTACCGATTCATGTTGAATATTACTTAAGTTTCTTCTACCTGATCCACTGAAGAATGACTGCGAAATTTTCGTGCTTAACAAGATTTATTCACATTAATTGCCAGCCGCGGTGGCCGAGCGGTTCTAGGCCCTTCAGTCCTGAACCGCGTGACTGCTACGGTCACGGGTTCGAATCCTGCCTCGGATGTGCGTCATGTCCTTAGGTTAGTTAGCTTTAAGTACACTACTGGCCATTAAAATTGCTACACCAAGAAGAAATGCAGATGATAAACGGGTATTCATTGGACAAATATATTATACTAGAACTGGCATGTGATTACATTTTCACGCAATTTGGGTGCATAGATCCTTAGAAATCAGTACCCAGAACAACCACCTCTGGCCGTAACAACGGCCTAGATACGCTTGGGCATTGAGTCAAACAGAGCTTGGATGCCGTGTACAGGTACAGCTGCCCATGTAGCTTCAACACGATACCACAGTTCATCAAGAATAGTCATTGGCGTATTGTGACGAGCCAGTTACTCAGCCACCATTGACCGGACGTTTCCAATTGGTGAGAGATCCGGAGAATGTGCTGGCCAGGGCAGCAGTCGAACATTTTCTGTATCCAGAAAGGCCCGTACAGGACCTGCAACATGCGGTCGTGCCTTATCCTGCTGAAATGTAGGGTTTCACAGGGATCGAATGAAGGGTAGAGCCACGGGTCGTAACTCATCTGAAATGTAACGTCCACTGTTCAAAGTGCCGTCAATGCGAACAAGAGGTGACCGAGACGTGTAACCAATGGCACCCCATACCATCACGTCGGGTGATACGCCAGTATGGCGATGACGCGATACACGCTTCCAATGTGCGTTCACCGCGATGTCGCCAAACACGGATGCGACCATCATGATGCCGTAAACTGAACCTGGATTCAACCGAAAAAATGACGTTTTTCCATTCGTGCACCCAGGTCCGTCGTTGAGTACACCATCGCAGGCGCTCCTGTCTGTGATGCACCGTCAAGGTTAACCGCAGCCACGGTCTCCGAGCTGATAGTCCATGCTGCTGCAAACGTCGTCGAACTGTTCGTGCAGATGGTTGTTGTCTTGCAAACGTCCCCATCTGTTAACTCAGGGATCGAGACGTGGCTGCACGATCCGTTACAGCCATGCGGATAAGATGCCTGTCATCTCGACTGCTAGTGATACGAGGCCGTTGGGATCCAGCACGGCGTTCCGTATTACCCTCCTGAACCCACAGATTCCATATTCTGCTAACAGTCATTGGATCTCGACCAATGCGAGCAGCAATGTCGCGATACGATAAACCGAAATCGCGATAGGCCACAATCCGACCTTTATCAAAGTCGGAAACGTGATGGTACGCATTTATCCTCCTTACACGAGGCATCACAACAACGTTTCACCAGGCAACGCCGGTCAACTGCTGTTTGTGTATGAGAAATCGGTTGGAAACTTTCCTCATGTGAGCACGTTGTAAGTGTCGCCACCGGTGCCAACCTTGTGTGAATGCTCTGAAAAGCAAATCATTTGCATATCACAGCATCTTCTTCCTGTCGGTTAAATTTCGCGTCTGTAGCACGTCATCTTTGTGGTGTAGCAATTTTAATAGCCAGTAGTGTAGTTCTAAGTTCTAGGGGACTGATGACCACAGATGTTAAGTCCTATAGTGCTCAGAGCCATTTTGAACTATTGCAAATGTGTAATGCTGGTACATTAATAACTGGTGATACTGCCAGAGTGTTGAATGCAGGCGTACAAACATTAAAACATTGTATTATATAGGTGCCGGATGTCAGTCTGTGGGATGGAGTTCCGTACCTACTGCACTTGGTCGGTCAATACATGGACAGATAATACTTTTTCTGAATGATGCTGGAGTTGTCGTCCAATGATGTCCCATGGGTGCTCGATTGGAGACAAATTTGGTCATCGAGCAGACCGAGGCAATATGTCGACACTTCATAGAGGATGTTGGGTTATAACAGCGGTATGCGGGTGACGTTATCCTGTTGGAAAACACCTCCTGTAAAGCTAGTCATGAATTGCAGCACAACAGATCGGAAGATGGCATAGCGACGAGAGTGCTCATGATGCCACACGAAATCACAGCCCAGAGCACAACTCCAATGTAGCTCTAGTGTATGCAGCATCCAGACAGGTTGGCTGCAGGCCCTCAACTGGCCCCCTTCTAACCAACAGACACTGAAAGCAGCTTTCATCAGAAAACACAACAGACCTCCACCGTGCTCTCCAGTGAGCTCTCGCTTAACACCACTGAAGTCACAAGTGGTGTTGGTTTGTAGTCGGTGGAACGCACGCTATAGGCGTGTGGCTCGGAACTGTCCTTAAACTAATCGATTTGTAACTGTTCGTTGTCACTGTGATGCCAACTGCTGCTCAAATTGCTGCTGCAGAAGCAGTTACGATGCGCCAGAGCCATATGCCGAACACTACAGTCTTCCTCCGTGGTAGTGCCATACGGCAGTCCGGAGGACGGCGTTCTTGCGACTGTACATTCTCTTGACCACCACTTGTAGCAGTCATGCACTGTGGCTAAATTCCTGCCAAGTCTTTCTGCAGCATCTCAGAAGCAACATCCAGCTCCTCGTAGCCCTATTACACAACTTCTTTCAAACTTAGTGAGATGTTGATAATGGCGTCGTTGTCGTCTTAAGGGCATTCTTCACTACCATCAACTCACCGCGTCCAGTCTCAAAGGTAACGCTCACGTACGTTACAGCGTGAATTTAGAGCAAACCTGATTTGCATACTCTTATTCGATTGGTGCGGAAACTGAACAGATACTATCTTTCAGAGATAGAGCGACGTCTACTAACTTTTGTTTATGTTGCACAACGTTTTTTGGTGTTGCGGTTTCCGAGCAGTATAGTTTACTCAGTTGAGTGTCACCCCGAATGCGCTCTTTCGTTTTGACTTCCATACCTTGTAGCATGTTTGGCATGGTGCAAACAGTCAAAACCACTATACACGAAGAGTATGTTTTAAAACAAACATGTTTCACAGTCTTACAAGAGACTGTATTAATCTCAACTCGAAAAGATTCATTCGATTTCTCAAGACAACACCATCTACACGAAATCAGAGAGGAACTTAGGGTAAATCTTAACTTACGCATAGAAGTACAAAGTTATTTTTCTCAAAAGGAGCATCTAAATTTAAACTGTCTGACAAAATAGTGTAGTACCTAGAAGCTGAGCAGGAAATGAAGTAGAACTTCGTTGATTGAGATGGTATGTGATCCCAAAAGCGAGTCAAATTTAAAAAGAACTTTACAGTGTGAGCCCACCAATCAGTGAGACGTTGCAGCCTCTCCCCCATCGATACGTTCGCTGTTCCGGTCGGGAAAAATATCATGAAGCCATTGTATCATTCCGTGAGGGGACCTGGCCCACAACTTTGTAAAAAAAAATGGTTCAAATGGCTCTGAGTACTATGAGACTGAACATCTGTGGTCATCAGTCCCTTAGAACTTAGAACTACTTAAACCTAACTAACCTAAGGACATCATACACATCCATGCCCGAGGCAGGATTCGAACCTGCGACCGTAGCGGTCACGCGCTTCCAGACTGAAGCGCCTAGAACCGCACGGCGACACCGGCCGGCCCACAACTTTGTAAACGGTCCTTAACTGCCCGTTAGAAAGGTGGGGTGCAATACACCCCTCTGCCTTTACTTTCTTTTACAGCAACTAGATGCAGCCACTGGTTTTGCTGAGGTTTTGAATAGCTGTCAGTGGCAGTTACCCGGGTGCGCTCAATGCGGTTTCCTCATTCACGCGCTAGAGATTGATGAGTGAACATCTCCGTTATCTCCGATGGTGTGTACTGCACCCCACTTTTCGGTGCTTGCTACTGGGGAGGGCTTAATTACATTCTACCTTTCTCAGCTTGTTTTCTTGTTTCTGCTGTGGCAGCCGTAAGTGGTGGTTAGTGTTTAACGTCCCGTCGAAAACGAGGTTATTAGAGACGGAGCGCAAGCTCGGGTTAGGGAAGGATTGGGAAGGAAATCGGCCGTGCCCTTTCAAAGGCACCATCCCGGCATTTGCCTGAAACGATTTAGGGAAATCACGGAAAACCTAAATCAGGATAGCTGGAGACGGGATTGAACCGTCGTCCTCCCGAATGCGAGTCCAGTGTGCTAACCACTGCGCCACCTCGCTCGGTGCAGTCGTAAGTCACAGATAGTTTTACACCTGTACTATTATATTATAATATATTATTACAATCTTATTGTAATTTCAGATGTAAATAACAGTTGTTAGATCACATCTGGGCTACTGTTAGTTGTGTATTATATTATAATTACTGTGTTATAGTAAATTATAATTATTATATTATGTAACAGATTTGGACCTACGAATAGGAACCCGCTAGGCTGATGGAGCTTCTGCAAAGAGTGGAGGAAGACGAGGAGGCTGCCGAGAATTCTCAGGAGAGCCAACAGAAAGAAAAGCTACGTGACGATGATGGGGGCGTCGATTCCGCTAGTCAAATTTCAGAGAGCGAACACGACACTGGCTCAAGTGAGGTTGCCAGCGACGGTGGCATAGACGGACAAGTCAGACGTGGAGCCTTGTACCTTGGAAGCGATGGGCTCACCAGGTGTAGGAAGAAATATCCAAAAGGTCCAGACCAGATCGTGGAACATCATGAAAGAGGCTCCTGGACCGACCAGAAACACAAAGAATGCGAAGACTCCCGAAGAAACCCTCTGGACTGTCCACATCACCGTAAATTGTACCTCCAACAAGATCGAAAACTGTACTGAAATCTACAAGACCAAGACGGAAAGAACTTACGGCAAAGCGGACAAACCTGAAATCAAGTCGCCGCCGACTGAATACAAGGGCTTTGTGGTGGATGAACTAGGGCACGAAAAAGAACTTGCAGTTTTTACTGTAAGTTGGGTTTATTGTGTAAGCAATAATTTGTTTCTTGGGAAATGTGGTAAAGGTAGAATGTAGTGTAAAATGGCATGACAGAAATGAAAAACACATAGTGATAGAAATCTTATAGTAAGAAATAAATGAAGCAAGATAACTGTAGGTATCTGGGTGCACTGCATCCGGCCTTTATATTGTCGGTGCAGGATTCACCTTTCTAACACAGCGTCTACATCCGGGATACTGGCGCTGGGACGGAATTGACATTCGAACTGATCCCACATGTATCCTATTCGGGATAGATGTGGGGATTTGCTGGCTACGGGAGTACCTCGAAATCACGCAGACAGTTCATAGAGACACGTGGTATGCATAGACGAGTATTGTCTTGTTGGAAAATGGCACCACGATACTACTGTCGTTTAAGAGGTTACACATGAGGATGTAGGATGCCCGTAATATACCGTTGTGCTGGCAGACTTCTCTCAGTCACTGCCAGCTCTGACCTGAACTCGGACCCGACGGCTCTCTCCACCATGACGCCACGTGTAACACAACTGTGCCTCTCCAAAACGTAGGATCAATGGAACCCCTCCCCAGGTCGCCACCACACTTGCAAACTATGGTCATCCGAGCTACTGTCGAAGAGCTATTCATCGCTCAACATAATGCGACGCCATTCATCAGTTGTCCATGTTTCCCGGTCACGGCACCACATCAAACGCAACCGTTTGTGTTGTGGTATCAACGACGGTCTTCGTGTTGGTCGGTGATTCCCTGGTCCGGTTGCTATTAAGTCTCCGGCCAGAGGGGCCAGAACGTTACCTTTGTTGCAGAGAGTTCATTACTTACTCTCGTACAGCAGACGTGCTATATCCTTGGCACACAATTTGCCTATCTTCCCTTTGTAGTGATCAGACGTGCTCGAGAGGAACCTTGATAACGAGTATGCCTCCTCTTTCGTGCAGTTCAACATTGCACCACTGCCATATCCGAATACCCCTCAGGACCGCACGACTGGATCAGCCGGCCAACTGGAGACCCAAAATGAGGGTCCTTTCTGGTTCACATGCTAAAAACGCTGTCTTATACGAGTAGGTGGCATCTCCGTGTCCTTTCATAATGGTCGCTCAACATCTGGCTAAACACGAACGATACTCTGGTGGACGTTCTACCAATCTTAGAGAATTCTTAATCATTTACATACCCGCCAGCGATCTGTACATGTACGAAGTTACATTGGCATTCCACCATGTCCTCTGGGTATTTCAATCTTTTTTTGTCAGACAGTGTACAAGGATGTATATTTTGCATACAGGCACATACAGCTTCGTGGTAGATTTGATAATTATTTTTATGATCAAGGTTTGCATCAAGTACCCTCCCCCGGACACAAGCATCCCGTACGGTTTGGAACACTAACGGTGCCGCGAAACACACTAGACAAACACACGACGAATGACCATTTCTGATCAGGCACAACGAGCGGACATCTCTGGACTACGTACAAAACTCCAGTGAAATACGCTATACATCTAGAACGAGCGGACGGCGGCAATCTGTGGAGTTCTCTTTACACGAACAAACGATGTTTTGAAGCTACTGCTGCCATCATCAAATGCTTTTTAGTTCGATGCCGAGACCCACGAGAAGACAGGCCACGGAGCGAACATCAGAGCACGTGACACAAGTCTTACTAGTCTCAGAAGCGAGATGGGGCGCGGGAAGCTATTTCAGACGAGTTTGATAATTCTTAACTGCGCCTTTAAATGCATGCTAGCTCTCGACAGAACAGGATAAAGTTAAGGTGTTTCGTTTGTATCTTTTCATTCACATATTGATTTCCTGTGGCCATAAAAGGAGCGCAGCGTTCGCGAAGTACCGGGTGGTTGTAATTAAACTTTACCTATTTAACACGTTGTAAATCGTAAATCAATTACCGTAAAAGTACCAAACTTGGCAGCATTAATGTCCAGAGTATGGAGTGCATCATTTCCACGCGTCACAGCGCTACCGTCCAGTTCCAACTATGGCCCCCAGGTGCCGTGATCAATCACCGTGATTCATAGCGTCACACACCTCTCCAGTCGCAGTGCACCTATTCATGTGTCAACATGAACTTGGACAAAAGGAGCAGGGCATTATCGGTCAAGCTCTTTTATCAAAACAATTGTAGTGCTGACGCTGCACTTCGAGAATACCGAAGGCAGAAAGAATTACGACAGGGTTCTCTTTCTCCATCTCCTATGTGGAGCCTGATGAAGAAGTTCGAATCAACTGGGGAAGTGGGCGTCGTTCTGGGAAGAGGCCGACGACCGATTGCACTACGGGTAGCTAATGAAATCGCTGTTGCTATGGCAGACAACGCTGCGCGCACTTTCCTGTCGTCAGGCAGTGCGACTGTTGTGTCACGACAATTGAACATCGTGTGGTCCACTGTACAGAAGCTGCTTCGAATCGTTCTCAAATGGTATTCGTACAAGATCCCTATCGTACAGCAGCTTGCACCACCGAACGGACGACATGTTGACGTCGCTCACATTCTCGCAAGGACTGAAATTGACGAGGGATGGTCCTGGACTATGTTATTGATAGACGAAGCTCATTTTTCTCTGACAGATGAGGTGAACACACAGAATTACCGAGTGTGGAGATCTTCTCCTTCAGTTACAGTGCATGAAGTTCCTCTGTATGGCGAACGTGTCACTGTACGGTGTGGCTTTACGGCTACCTTCACCATTGGCCTTTTTTTTCTTTTTTTTGAACAGGTTGGCGCTCAAGGACCAAAGACGTGCAGTGTGACTGGCCAGCGCTACTGCGATATGCTTTGCCAGCATGTCATACCCATCCTACAGGAGAGAGATGCACTGAACTGAGCAGTTTTCATGCAAGATGGCGTCCAACCGAAATCACTCGTGAAGTTCAACTGCTTCTCCGCAAGAAATGTGGAAAACATCGAATTATCAGCCGATCGTTTCCAAATGCATGGGCGGCACGATCACCTGATCTCGCTCTCTGTGATTTCTGGTCGTGCGGCTGTCTGAAGGACAGGGTTTGCCAGAGGAGCATTCACACATGTGCTGATCTGAAGCGCAGCATATCAAGTGAGGTGGCTAGCATACCTACAGTCATGCATTGTTCTGTTGTGCAAAATGCAATCCTGCGCTATGAGACTCTCCTGGACACTGATGGGCGCCTTATTAAGCCCCTTTTGTAGCAGTAATGGTATCGGTATGTAATGGTATGATGTACCGTAGCAGCATATTAAAAGTGTTTCAGTTGATTTGATTCTACATTATTTGTCTTCCACATGTCCTTGACATTAATGCTACCAAGTCTTGTCCTTGTACAATAATTTAGTTACCGTGCTATAACGTGTTAAATAGGGAAAGTTTAATTATAACCACCCGGTATTGTGGACAAGACGACTAGCGTGACGTCACAAGTTCGTTACAGGGCCCGTATTTCTCGTGGGCCCTGTGCTGTCCCATACTCTCGACGAACATCACGCCTTACAGTCGTAAGTAGACGGAGAACACAAAACGCTATTTCTTGCAATACTGTCGCCATGTCTAGTCGCAACGCTTTGTGTAGCGAACCAGCGAGTTAACAGCATCAGGGAGGCTTCAAGGCCCTGCCACGCCGTAGCGGAGAAGCTTGGGAACTATTCCCGAACTGAAACTGCCAGCTGCAGGGATGAATATGAATACAGGCCTAGTGATCTGAAGGGTAATTGAGGAAGCAAAAGGAAACTGAAGAACAAAATAAAACGATGTTTATTCCACAACTTCTACCAAGTAATCGAGTCTCCCTTAAATGAATATAGTTTCGTAGTTTCTCTTATTACATATACATTAAAAGATAGAAGTTACAGATATTGTTTTAGTAATCAAGAATATACGGCTCGTTTCCAATAGGTAGGAGCCAGAATCCTGTATGTTATTGATTCAAGATGGTTGCACGAAACTTATGAAGTGGCAGATGGTGAGATTATTTTATCACTAATTCACTCTCAGTTCTTATTTAATACACCGAGGTGACAAAAGTCATGGGATACCTCCTAATATCTTGTTGGGCTTTGTTTTGCCCGGCGTACTGCAGCAACTCGATGTGGCATGGACGCAAGTCCCCTGCCGAAATATTGAGCCATGTTGCTCCTATAGCCACCAGTAATTGCAAAAGTGTTGCTGCTGCAGGATTTTGCGCAAGCACTGACCTCTTGATAATGTCCCGTAAATGTTCGATGCGATAGACGGCGGGCGCTAGAAATGTCCAGAATGTTCTTGTCACCAGTCGTGAAAACTGTGTCCCAGTGAAATGGCGCATTGTGAACCATAATAATTCCACCGTTGTTTGCGAACATGGAGTCCATGAATGGCTGCAAATGGACCCAGCCCATTCCATGCAAACAGAGTCCACACCATTACTGAGCCACCACCAACTTGCACAGTGCCAGCCGTCCGAAGTGGCCGTGCGGTTCTAGGCGCTGCAGTCTGGAACCGCGAGACCGCTACGGTCGCAGGTTCGAATCCTGCCTCGGGCATGGATGTGTGTGATGTCCTTAGGTTAGTTAGGTTTAACTAGTTCTAAGTTCTAGGGGACTAATGACCTCAGAAGTTGAGTCCTATAGTGCACAGAACCATTTTTTTTTTTTTTTTTTTTTTCACAGTGCCTCGTTGAGAACATGTGTCCACGGCTTCGTGGGATCTGCGCTATACTTCCCAACTGAAATCTGACCAGTCTGACCAGGCCACGGTTTTCCAGTCGTCTAGGGTCCAAGTGAAATTGTCACGAGCCCAGGAGAGGCGCTGCAGGTGACACCGTACTGCTAACAAGGGCACTCGCGGTGGTCGTCTGCTGCGTAGCCCTTTAACGCCAAATGTTGCACCACTTTCCTAATTGATAGCACTTTCGTCGTACGTCCTACACTGATTTCTGAGGCTATTTCACGCAGTGTTTCTTGTCTGTTAGTACTGACAACCGTTCGCAAACGCCGCTGTTCTCCGTCGTTAACTGAAGGCCGTCGGCCACTGCGTTGTGTCTGCTGAGAGGTAGCGCCTGGAATTTTATATTATCAGCACAATATTTACACTGTGAGCAAGGAATATTGAATTCCCTAACGATTTCCTAAATGTTGCTCCAACTACCGCACCGTGTTCAAAGTGTGTTAATCCAAGTTACGCGTACATAAACACGTGGGAAACCTTTTCACATGAAATCACTTGAGTACAAATGAGAGCTCCTCCAATGCGATGCCATTCTATACCTTGTGTACGTGGTACTACCGCCATCTGTATACAGGGTGTTACAAAAAGGTACGGCCAAACTTTCAGGAAACATTCCTCACGCACAAATAAAGAAAAGATGTTATGTGGACATGTGTCTGGAAACTCTTAATTTCCATGTTAGAGCTCGTTTTAGTTTCGTCAGTATGTACTGTACTTCCTCGATTCACCGCCAGTTGGCCCAATTGAAGGAAGGTTATGTTGACTTCGGTGCTTGTGTTGACATGCGACTCATTGTTCTACAGTACTAGCATCAAGCACATCAGTACGTAGCATCAACAGGTTAGTGTTCATCACGAACGTGGTTTGTTTACATATGCGGAGTTGGCAGATGCCCTTCTGATGGTTGGATTAGCTCGGGGCAATAGCCGTGGCGCGGTACGTTAGTATCGAGACAGATTTCCAGAACGAAGGTGTCCCGACAGGAAGACGTTCGAAGCAATTGATCGGCGTCTTAGGGAGCACGGAACATTCCAGCCTATGACTCGCGACTGGGGAAGACCTAGAACGACGAGGACACCTGCAATGAACGAGGCAATTCTTCGTGCAGTTGACGATAACCCTAATGTCAGCGTCAGAGAAGTTGCTGCTGTACAAGGTAACGTTGATCACGCCATTATATGGAGAGTGCTACGGGAGAACCAGTTGTTTCCGTACCATGTACAGCATGTGCAGGCGCTATCAGAAGCTGATTGGCCTCCACGGGTACACTTCTGCGAATGGTTCATCCAATAATGTGTCAATCCTCATTTCAGTGCAAATGTTCTCTTTACGGATGAGGCTTCATTCCAACGTGATCAAATTATAAATTTTCACAATCAACATGTGTGGGCTGACGAGAATCCGCACGCAATTGTGCAATCACGCCATCAACACATTTTCTGTGAACGTTTGGGCAGGCATTGTTGGTGATGCCTTGATTGGGCCCCATGTTCTTCCACCTACGCTCAATAGAGCACGTTATCATGATTTCATACGGGATACTCTACCTGTGCTGCTAGAACATGTGCCTTTTCAAGTACGACACAACATCTGGTTCAAGCACGTCGGAGCTCCTGCACATTTCAGTCGAAGTGTTCGTACGCTTCTCAACAACAGATTCAGTGACCGATGGATTGGTAGAGGCGGACCAATTCCATGACCTCCACGCTCTCCTGACCTCAACCCTCTTGACTTTCATTTATGGGGGCATTTGAAAGCTCTTGTCTACGGAACCCCGGTACCAAATGTACAGACTCTTCGTGCTCGTATTGTGGACGGCTGTGATACAATACGCCATTCTCCAGGGCTGCATCAGCGCATCAGGGTTTCCATGTGACGGAGGTTGGATGCATGTATCCTCGCTAACGGAGGACATTTTGAACATTTCCTGTAACAAAGTGTTAGAAGTCACGCTGGTACGTTCTGTTGCTGTGTGTTTCCATTCCATGATTAATGTGATTTGAAGAGAAGTAATAAAATGAGCTCTAACATGGAGCTTTGTGTGTGAGGAATGTTTCCTGAAAGTTTGGCCGTACCTTTTTGTAACACCCAGTATGTGTATGTCGCTATCCCATTACTTTTGTCACCTCAGTATATTTCCAGACACATTCACTGCGTCTGTCTTTTGCGCGTATTTTTCAGTCATTAACTTGTTTTTGTATGGTACAATTTTATCCCACTTTCACCTTTTTATCGTATTTTTTTTCTGCTATAGGGGGCGATCATAATTTTTCCGTTCGAGGGCATTGCTGCAGCATGTATGCAATGTAGCGCGATATCAGTGTGGCAATCTTGTCTTTCCTATGTGCGTGTGGTAAATGCGGAAACGTTAACTATGACGACGTTATGACTAAACGAGACCAAACAGGAACAACGAGATCTGATTCATTTCTTGGCCTCCGAAGGACAAACATCGGTAGACTTGCATCAGAGAATGACGAAAGTGTTTGGGGCAGCATATCTGCCGAAAACCACCGTTGTGGAACGGAGCATTAAGTTGATGATAACGCACGTCCCTGTGTGGCAAATGTCGTAACGCAGAAGTTACGCCAACTTAAGAAGAGACACTCGAACACCCGCTCTATTGTCCTAATCTCTCCCCACGCGATCATCACACGTTTGCTCCCTTAAAAAATGTCCTTGAAGTGCCGAGGACTCTTCTCGGACGAGGAATCTCCAATATAACATGTAGTAGCCATTTTCATGTTTGTTTCTAAAAGGCATTCAGAGTGCTCAAATGTGTTATTTGCATCTGATAAATCATTTTGTACGCTACGTGTGTCAGATATTTGACATAATTTAATAAGTGCAAACACAGTGCTGCGCTGCAAATGACGTCTTCAATATGGAACGCTGCACTAGTGCTAGTGAACGTCTAGTTATTTTTAGTAAGTCCATGGGAGACCCTTGTCAGCAACCGACAATCGACAACTTACTGATGGTTCTAAGGTAAACTGCGACGGTGAACTTAAATTTAACTGCAGTTTCTGTCGTCATTCATGTAATATATAGTTATGTGAAATGTTTCAAACATTTGTATGTTCGGTTGCTAACACCTGGTGAAATATGAGTCTTTGTGTACAAATACACCGCCCACTGATTCTGTTTGGGTCAACCAGAAGGCTACGTTTGATATCCCCTTTCCCACGGATGTGCTGTCGTCTGAACTGATAATTTAATTCGTTTAATGGTTTTCTCCAATAAGCGGAGACACAGAAAGCATGGGGGTGTCCCCCTCATTGTCATCAGCATCGAAATGACGTTGGGTACCCTACAGATATTACACTGCCGGTAATTCTAATACACGGACTGGATCGCAAACGTCTTGCTGTCGTAACTTTTGCTTAAGTAAACACATTGCTCAACGGGTTCTGATGGCAAAAATTTACCATTTGGACCTATAAAACCACCCCCCCCCCCAGTTTTTTATTTTTACAGGCTAAAATGAGGGGAACTGCAGGTCAGTGGGTTGTACTTTTCTGAGCTAGGCAAGCCTTGCAACACGAGATGTCTGGGTCACCTTCGAACGTCTTCCCAAAAGTCACACCTAGAGAGCAGATAGCAGGCTCCGCGAATGACCAGTACGGACCAAGGCCACACAGCGGTGCCTCAGGAAGTGGCTGAGAGAGAGAGTTCACGTCACACACTTCCCAGCAAATAAGAATGAAGAGACGATCAGGGTTACGTACAAATAATTAGAACTGGTGTTAAGAAAAAATTGACCATGTGTGATTACCACTCGCGCTGTGAGATTTCCGTATAAAAGATGTTGTGTAAGCCTATACACAGGGTGTATCATAATTAATGGCGTAAACGCACACAGTTGAAAGTACACGATACTAGAAGCCAAAAAGTCTCACTAAACATAGGCTCGAAAATGCATACCGTAAGAGCTACGAGCAATTTTTCATCTTCGATACTGTGAAACAAATCTCTTCTACTGAAAGTTCTTTGCTTTTCATATTTTGGGAACTGGTGGTATGGACCAAAATAAGAAAAAAATGTCCAGCAAACTTGTGCTCTAAAGCACATAGCTTAAAAGTTACGAGCAGATAAACGGACAACGAAGTGATCCTATAACGTTTCCGTTTTTACCGAGTGAGGTACGGAACCCTAAATGGAATTTGATGTAAGTACAGCAGAGTCAAAAGCAAGTAGCGTGAGGGGCCTGTAGCACTATTTACCTAGCAGGACGTCTCTTCTGCCCATGAACACCGTTCACTCCTCGTGGACGCTAAGCAGCTGTCACTTTTCTAACACCCAAATCTCCAGATATCAGACAGTCAGATCAGAACGGAGCGTTGTGTACAGGAAAAGTATCAGACCAAAACTCCGACACAATTTCCGCAATGTGCTGTCGTCCAGGAGAGGGACCGAGCGAGGTAACGCAGAGATTAGCGCAATGGACTCGCATTCGGGAGGACGACGGTTCAAACCTGCGTTCGGCTATCCTGATTTTGATTTTCCTTGATTTCCCTAAATCGCTACAGATAAATGCTTTGATGGTTCCTGCGAAAGGGCACGGCCGACTTCCTTCCCTATTCTTCTCTAATCCGTGATGACTGGGTGTTGTGTGCTGTCCTTAGGTTAGTTAGGTTTAAGTAGTTCTAAGTTCTAGGGGACTGATGACCATAGATGTTAAGTCCCATAGTGCTCAGAGCCATTTGAACCATTTTTTCTTCTCTAATCCGATGGGACCGATGATCCCGCTGTTTGATCCTCTCCCCCGAATCAACCAACCAACCAAGAAGGAGAGCGCGCGCAAACGGTAATACCTGACCAGCGGAGCACTGGAAAACAGTAACTATGAACGTCTGTCGTGTAGATCTCTCATGGGGAGCACGGAAGAGTGATGGTTTGTCGAACCAAGGTTCTAGCCGTGGTCATGTCAGTTTGGATTCGAGCTGTGGTCATGCCACTTTATGTTCTGCAGTACGTCTCAAAATTTTACATGAAAAAGAAATGAAGTGAAAGCGGACTACCAATAGAACATTGATATTAACCCCGAACAGTCCTTTTACATGCCGGGATCTCGTTGTCCCATGCAACTGTCAACCCAGGACACATTAAAACTCTTCCGACTTCCCCATGCGATCTCTACACAACAGACGTTCACAGTTGTGGTTTCCCCGTGCTCTGTTCATCAGGTGTTACTGCCTGCATGCGCTTTCTTGGATGACAGCACATAGTACAAAGTATGTGAAGCTTTGGTTGATACTTCGTCTATAAACAACGTTTCGAACCGGTATGAATGTCTCACATACGGAGGTTTCGGTGTAAGAGGTAGGCAGGCGTTGTGGTAACCTTCTTGATAACTGGAAATTGTGTTGGAAGTCGATTCTGCCTATTTTTATTTCCGCTCCACTTTTAAGATGTTTGTATATAGGCTCATGAAGACAGCAGCATATAAATGCGCTTAAGTTAGCTCTACTGCTCTGGTTCTATGTTAGGTTAAAATCTGTTGATGTTTAGAAGAAACAAGAAATCTTGCCAATTACATTACCTTCCTTTTTATTATTGAAGTACTCATATTTACAATTTATATGACTATTGCTGTTTGAGACTTTCCCGGAGTAATAACTACTTCATTGGTTCACCGGCGTCGCTTCTGGTAATGTGACAGCCGCACAATATTTCAACAAGACAGCTGCTCGTCATCTTCAGGTGTTTACTGACGTGTCACTACAATGGCTCGCCAATATATGCGCTGGCTCGCTAGAAAAGCGCAGGCGCCCGGGCGTGGGGCTATAACGCCATAGTAGACAAATCTTAGAACACGTCGACATTCATTATATGCTGTTGCCACCAAGAATAGCCCCGAAAGTATGATAGGAGCTTAAAAGTTTGTGGGACAAATGTTGCATGGGACAACGGGGGCCACAATATGACGTTGGTTTTTTGCTGCTAGGTGAGGTCGCGTCAGAGATATGAAGGTCAACTTTGTTTTTCTAAATGGGATGCTATAGTTTGGTGCTTATTTTCTGATAGCAGCTATCGAGACGAATCCAGTGATGTGTAACAGTAAGGTCTTTGAAGGTCAACGAAGGTCAAAAAGGTGGCATGAAGGTCCATTGCCATCGATGCAGAGCTGCAAATTTCTTATCATGGATTGAGTGGTATTCCTTTATCACTTCGGTACTTATCGAAGCATATGCTCTGACAATTCTCTCTCGCATATCATCAAATGTAGTTGGAACGTCATTATAGACAATGTCTCTTACGAAGCCCCACAATAAAAAATCCAGAGTCGTTAAGTCAAGCGAACGAGCCGGCCACGACACATTTCCTCCGCGTCCAATCCAACGATCTGGGAATTGTCTCTGCAACTCGTTTCTAACCATTAGCAAAAAATGTGTCGGACACCCATCGTGTTGATAGCACATTCTTTTCCTTGTTCGTAAAGGTATTTCTTCCAATAACAGACCTAATGTTTCTTGCAGGAGTATGGTGTACTTCCTACCATTAAGTTTTCCTTCGATGAAATAGAGGCCTATAATTCCGTCCTCCAGAATCCCACACCATACATTCACCGATCACAGTTTTTGGGGTGTAACATTCCACAGTTAACCCAATTTTCAGCTGTATGACTAATCACCTTTCCATTTGGGCGGAATGCAGATACCACTACCTCTGAAGGCACCTTGAAAGGGAGTTCAAACACACGGATCGTCCGCAGTCCAAGTCCCGCATGTTCCGCAGTTACGTCACCGATGTGTCCATCAGAGCGACGGAACTTAAGGCCACTTCGAGTTGCACTTAGAATTTTGTCACAAATGTCTTCGTTAACCAATTTCACGTATACCACACTGCTCACTATAGACAGGTGGATGCCAACAAGATCGTTACAATCAGTCCTGACTTCATCTCTGATAAACTGTTCGATTTAAAGTGATTTTGGTCGGACATATTCAGGTGAAAAGCTAAGCTTCAGCGTCCATTTTCTGTGGGCATAAGCCATTCGCTTTCGAAGGAAACAGAGGGCGCTAAGACGGCGGAGTCACATAAACAATTCCGCGAGAGAGCTGCGCGGCGAGGACGTAATCAAGACTTCCGTGCCGCTAGCGTGCCGCTAGCGTGCCGAAAGGCGACTTACCGCTCTGGCGCAACGACGTTATTTCAAGTCCTCCCGAAAAATGCCTCATGCTCTATGCTTCCACAATTCTTTACACGCACTTTCAAATAAAAATACTAGCCTGATGAACAACATAGCAGTCAAAGTGCTGGAAGGGATGACGTTACATCAGATGATGCGCAGTGCTTAGCACTCTGGAGGACAGTTCAAACCCACGTCCGGCCATCCTGATTTAGGTTTTCTGTCATCTTCCTAAATTGCTACAGGCAAATGCCGGGACGGTTCCTTTGAAAGGGCGCGGCTGACTTCCTTCCCTGACCTTCCCTAAACCAGTGATACCGATGACGTCACTACTTGGTCCCCTCCCCTAAATCAACCAACACACCAGACAGCTGCATCCATTCTCTTAGTTGAACGTAGCGTAGATGGCAGTCATTTCAGCACTAGATGCTGGTTTGTAATTATCGTGGAGACGACGCTACGAAACAAATTTTCGTCCATTTTATTTGCCTACCAGCATGCATTCGAAGGGAAATGGCGTAATTTTAGTGAAATTTCCGGTTCGAGTTAGAAGAGAAATGGTGTAATTTTAGAGCGGTTTTTGGTTCTCATTCGAAGAGAAATGGCATAAGTTTAGTACATTATTTACAAAGTGCTGTAGCACATTAGCAGATGATAACCGGTCAACAAAGCGATCATCTTCGACAGTGGCCGTTATATTTAGGCCCATCATCGTATGTTTTGTATTCTGCGAGATACAATCACTGCCAGTTACACGAGACGTACGAGCGCTGCCCGGTTCCAAGTCATCTAGCCACTGAACACCGATGGATTGGCTGGAGAATGCAAAGGTTACGTTCTGAGGTCGTACCAGTCCGCATATGGAGGCGAGCGACTTGATAGCAGAAGTTGTGAGACAACCGTTCCCTAAACACGATGAAGGTCGTCAGCAGCAGAGTGCGAGCCATCCAAAGAGAAATTCAATACAGAATCCAAATATGCACCGAGGTCGGTAAATGATGGACTAGTATGGCGAGTTCCGAACAGTTTAATATAGGTGGAGTAATATGCTCTGGCGTACACTGCCGTGGAACTTACAGGCAGTTTCACACCACACCGTTCTCAAATTGGATTAAGAATTTTCATGTTTCCACTTGTGTTCTAAATAAGCTCCTTTGCGTTCAAGGTAAGTTTAAAAGGAAGTAACCGATCAATAGAGTCTGTGTCGATACTTTTGTTCTGATATTGCTGTAGTATCGATACTATTTGAAATATTGTTATCGATACCAAATGTCCTATTGCAATTGATACTGGTATGTCCGAACTTGTCAGTATAAAGGATGAAAACTTAACGGTAAAATGTCGATGTTTTTTTGATGGAGTAGGTAGTTTTGATTTGCTGTTTATAGTTATTTCAGTACCTCGGCAACAAATACAATGTTAGGGTTGCTGCATAATCTTTCTTCGATAAGGAATAAAGGCATCAAATGTCGTGTTCAGCATCACCATTCGTAGCTGCGGCACACCCTCGGAACGAAGTGTGACAGTTGAAAATCAGTGTCGCGTGTGTACACTCCTATGCGTTGGTGTTTACAAGCGCCATTTGTAGGCGCCGCTGAGACGATTTACCTGGCAGCGGGTGAGATAAACGGCTGACGGGTGCAATCGGTTGGGCAACCGACCGGCGCTATCTCTATAAAGTCGCCATGAGAGCAGATGTAGCAGTCCTGCACGTAGGACCTTGTGGGAGAGAGCATTGTGCGGTCGGAACAATAGATGCTTCACAGGGAACACCTCTCGGCAAACAGAACTATTGCAGCAACTGCACGTGAATGTGATCCTCGCACGAATAAAAAAAAAAAAAAACTGGCATTTGCTTTCTATCACTTTAGACAAAAAGTCCATAAGGAGATCTACGACCACATTGACACGAAATTGTAAAACGCTTGGTTGATAGCCAAAATAATTTTATTTGTCACCACACGACACATTTCAGGAGAATTCCGTCATCATATCTATGGCATGAAATACAGACTATTTTGTTTTAAATGGTGTTACAGTAGCTAGTTCATGTTTTACAATGTAATTGCCGTGACTGATGATCTCGATGTTTGTTGTGTAATTGGAATGACTGGCGATCTCTATTTTGTAAGAGTAACCTGCCACGAGACCATTAATGTTGGTGGTTCCTCTTAATCGTAAAAACTGTCCCTGCTTCTCTTTTGCTTCTGTATGTTTAACTTTTGTATTTATGAAAGTTCTGTAACTGATTTTGCTACGTAGTGTTCGTTTATAAATATTTTAGTTGAAACTTATATACTCACTTATATCCATATGCTCCGGTTTCCTGTGTTTGAATACCAGCAAATTGCAGCGCTGCAATTACAACTTTCTTGGCACAGATTTTATTCTTTTTGTTAACAATTATTATTTTCTTTTATGTAGACTCTAAATTACATACGCATTTCTGATGCGTATTCGTCATTTAACTATTAAACCCGTCAGAGGCATTACTTGCAGTAGCGCCACCTACTGATGAAATCGTTTTCCTTTTACAGTGACAAACTGCCGGAGACTCGGCACAAGCGTTTCGGAAAAGGCAGACAAGTCGAGTTTTCGAGGAGTGCTGTAGTGAGTGATTCAAAACCTGTCGAAACCAAGGTGAAACCTCGGTCAGACATCGTGGGGTTGGACGGCCACCCTCATTACAGACGTCGGACATCGTAGGCTGGGCAGACTGGTAAAACAGGACAGGAGGTGAACTTTGGCGGAACTAACACCAGAATTTAATGTTGAGCAGAGTACAAGTGTGTCTGAACACACAATAAACCGAAAATCGTAACAATGGGCCTGCACAGCCGACGACCCATGCACGTGCCAATGTTAATACGAGGTGTATTCAAGTTCTAAGGCCTCCGATTTTTTTTCTAATTAACTACTCACCCGAAATCGATGAAACTGGCGTTACTTATCGACGTAATCGCACTGCAGACGTACACATTTTTCACAACGCTGACGCCATGATTTCATGACAGCGGCGAAGGCTTCTTTAGGAGTCTGTTTTGACCACTGGAAAATCGCTGAGGCAATAGCAGCACGGCTGGTGAATGTGTGGCCACGGAGAGTGTCTTTCATTGTTGGAAAAAGCCAAAAGTCACTAGGAGCCAGGTCAGGTGAGTAGGGAGCATGAGGAAAAGAAAGTCCCATTCACGCTGTCGTTGCGCGTCAACATTGCTTGGCAACATGCCACACGGGCAGCCATGTGGTCGTCCGTCAGCATTTGTGGCACCCACCTGGATGACACTTTTCGCATTTTCAGGTCGTCATGCAGGATTGTGTGCACAGAACCCACAGAAATGCCAACTCTGGAGGCGATCTGTTCAACAGTCATTCGGCGATCCCCCAAAACAATTCTCTCCACTTTCTCGATCATGTCGTCAGACCGGCTTGTGCGAGCCCGAGGTTGTTTCGGTTTGTTGTCACACGATGTTCTGCCTTCATTAAACTGTCGCACCCACGAACGCACTTTCGACACATCCATAACTCCATCACCACATGTCTCCTTCAACTGTCGATGAATTTCAATTGGTTTCACACCACGCAAATTCAGAAAACGAATGATTGCACGCTGTTCAAGTAAGGAAAACGTCGCCATTTTAAGTATTTAAAACAGTTCTCATTATCGCCATTGGCGGTAAAATTCCATCTGCCATACGGTGCTGCCACCTCTGAGACGTATTGACAATGAACGCGGCCTCATTTTAAAACAATGCGCATGTTTCTATCTCTTTCCAGTCTGGAGAAAAAAAAATCGGAGGCCTTAGAACTTGAATGCACCTCGTACCACGACATCGGCAAATACGGCTTAAATGGACACATGACCATTGGCACTGGACGTTGGCGCGTTGGTAGAACATTGCATAGTCTGATGAATCCCGATGCCTTCCTCATCATGCCGATGGCAGGATTTGGATCCGTCGTCTTCCAGGGGAGCAGCTCCTTGATATCTGTACTGCGGTATGGAGAGAAGCTGGCGGCGGCTCCATTATGCTCTGGGGAACATTCACGTTGGCATCCATGGTTCCAGTGGCTCTCGTGCAAGGGAGGGCAAAATCCAATTGTCGAAGCAGGCGACGGAAGCGGACTCCGGGGGGCAGCAGGGCAGACACATACAACCCGTACTGACGGTCGAGAGAATCGGCGAAGAAGGACTGGTAAGAGGGGTGGTCGGGCATAGACAACAGCCGGCAGGCATACCGACACAGCAGTACGTCGCGCCGGTAGGTCAATGGTAATTCGGCAGCTTCAGCATAAAGACTCTCGACAGGACTAGTGTAGAAGGCTCCGGTCGCAAGACGTATCCCCCGATGGTGGATGGAGTTGAGCTGGCGTAAGAGGGATGGCCGAGCGGACGAGTAGACGAAGCTCCCATAATCCAGCTTCGATCGGACAATGGACCGATACAAGGGAAGCAGGACAGTGCGATCCGCTCCCCAAGATGAACCGCTAAGAACTCTGAGGACATTAAGTGAACGTGTACAACGGGCCGCCAAATAAGAGACATGTGGAGACCAACACAGTTTCCTGTCCAACGTGAGCCCTAGAAACTTAGTTGTTTCCACGAATGGGAGAACAACGGGACCAAGATGTAAGGATGGCGGAAGGAACGCTTTATATCGCCAAAAGTTGATCCAAACCGTCTTCTCTTCAGAGAACGGAAGCCATTTGCCACGCTCCATAAGTAGAGGCTGTCTAGACAACGCTGAAGGCAGTGCTCCAGGAGGCATGTTCTCTGGGCACTGCAGTAGATCGCGAAGTCATCGACAAAGAGAGAGCCTGAGACATTAGGTGGAATACAATCCATAATTGGATTGATCGCGATGGCAAAAAGGGCTACGCTCAAGACAGAGCCCTGAGGCACTGCGTTCTCCTGGAGGAAGACGTCGGACAATACGGAACCCACACATACCCTAAACTTTCGATCCGTTAAAAAGGAATCAATAAAAAGGGGCAGGCGACCACGTAGGCCCCATCTGTGCATAGTGCGGAGGATACCTCCTCTCCAACAGGTATCATAAGCCTTCTCCAAGTCGAAGAACACGGCTACCGTTTGGCGCCTTCGCAAAAAGTTGTTCATGATGAATGTCGACAAGGCCACAAGGTGGTCAACAGCGGAGCGGCGGCGACGAAAGCCGCATTGGACATTAGTAAGTAGCCGTCGAGATTCAAGAATCCAGACTAACCGAGCATTAACCATGCGCTCCATCACCTTACAGACACAGCTTGTAAGAGAAATGGGGCGGTAACTGGAAGGAAGGTGTCTATCCTTCACGGGTTTGGGTATAGGAACAACGACGGCGTCACGCCAACGCATGGGGACCTGACCTTCGGTCCAGACGCGATTGTAGGTACGAAGAAGGAAGCTTTTGCCCGCCAGAGAAAGGTGTGCCAGCATCTGAACGTGAATGGCATCTGGCCCCGGAGCAGAGGACCAGGACAGTGCAAGCGCATGTTCGAGTTCCCGCATAGTAAAGGGGGCATTATAAGTTTCCAGATTCAGCGAGTGGAAGGAAGGTCGCCGAGCCTCTTCTGCCTCTTTCCTGGGAAGGAAGGCAGGGTGGTAATGGGCGGAGCTTGAAACCTCCGCCAAAAAGCGGCCAAAGGCGTTGGAGACAGCCACAGGATCAACAAGGACCTCATTACCTGAGGTCAGGCCAGGTACCGAGGAGTGGGCCTTAATGCCCGACAGCCGGCGCAGGCCACCCCAAACGACGGAAGAGGGAGTAAAACTGTTAAAGGAGCTGGTGAAAGAGGCCCAACAAGCTTTTTTGCTGTCTTTGATGACTCTACGGCATTGCGCTCGGAGTCGTTTGTATTCAATACAATTCGCCAACGTAGGATGGCGGCGAAAGGTGCGTAAAGCACGTCGTCGAGCACGGATAGCGTCCCTACAAGCCTCGTTCCACCAGGGGACGGAAACGTGACGTGAAGAAGAAGTACTACGAGGAATGGAACGTTCGGCAGCATTGATGATAACAGCCGTGAGGTATTCGACCTGACTGTCACAACTGAGAAAATCGTGGTCCGGAAAGATCGCCAGGGAGGAGTAAAGTCGCCAGTCAGCTTTCGGTATGTTCCAGCGCGAAGGACGTGGGGATGGGGTGTGGTGCAGGAGATGAACGACACAGGGGAAGTGGTCGCTCGAATAGGTGTCAGAAAGGACATACCACTAGAACCGACGGGCAAGATTGGTAGAACAGATCGAGAGGTCCAAGTGGGAGTAGGTATGAGTAGAGTCCGAGAGGAAAGTCGGGGCGCCGGTATTGAGGCAGACAAGATTGAGATGGTTGAAGACATCCGCCAAGAGTGAGCCTCTTGGACAGGATGCAGGAAAGCCCCAAAGGGGATGATGGGCATTGAAGTCGCCAAACAATAAAAACGGCGGGGGAAGCTGAACGATCAGATACATCATGTCAGCCCGACTAACAGCAGATGATGGTGGAGTGTAGATGGTACAAACTGAAAAAGTAAAAGCAGAAAGAGTAACACGGACATCTATTGCTTGGAGTGGGGTGGTCAATGGGATGGGATGGTAATAGACATCGTCCCGAACGAGCAACATGACCCCACCATGAGCTGGGATACCGTCCACAGGGGTGAGGTCATACCGCTCCGAGGTATAGTGGGTAAAGGCAATACGGTCAGTCGGGCGCAACTTGGTTTCCTGGAGACCAAGGACGAGCGGACAGTGCAGGCGGAGGAGCAGTTGTAATTCCTCCCGATTAGATCAAATACCTCTTATGTTCCAATGTAACAAGGCCATCGCTAGTCAAAAAGTTGGGGGAACGAGACGGGGGAAGAGCTGGTCACCTCGACAGCCGTGGAGGGCCGGGTTGCGAGGGAACAACGCTACAACCGGCGGGAGGCGGATCCGGTTCCATCGAGTCGTCGCCAGCGGCGGCCGTTGTCCCTGGTTGTGTAGGAGGGGCAGCATAATTTGCCGACGAGAGGCCAGCTGAGCGCCTGGCAGCAGAGCATCCGGGCGAAACTGAGGACGGCCGGGAGCAGCGACTCACGGATGGAGCGTCAGACGAAATGCGCCGGGGTGGAGACGGGGAGAGACTTCTTCTTGGAGGCCTTCTTGGAAGGCTGAGGAGGCACAGGGATGGTGGGCTGGACCCGAAGAAGGTCCTCACGCGCGGGGTCCATTTTGGAACGCCGGACCTCGGAAGCTGGGGTCCGGAACGTTTCCCCGATGGACGCCTGAGAAGAGGATCGCTTCTCAGGTGGCGGGGGGAGAGGAGTAGGAGGAAGGGTGGCCCCTGGGGCAGAGGGGGCGGGGGCCACGGGGGAGGAGGATTTGGAAGGGAGGGATTTGGGAGGCGGAGGCAGAGCCCCCTGATGGGCGGAGGAGGCGGAGGGGGGATAGGATAGGGGTTGAGGATACCGCGGAAGGAGTGGACACAACTGAGGCAAACGAAGTGGTCAACAGCACGGGATGGAGGCGGTCATACTTCTTCCTGGCCTGAGAATAAGAGAGCCGATCCAAAGTTTTGAGTTCTTGTATCTTCTTCTCCTTCTGATATGCGGGGCAGTCTGAGGATCTAGGCGAGTGGATGCCAGGACAATTAATGCACCGAGGTGGTGGGGTGCATGTATGTTCCTCACGAAGAGGACGTCCACAATCGCCACAAAGGGGCTCAGCCTCACACCGTGACGACATGTGCCCAAAGTGCAAACACCGAAAACAGCGCATAGGAGGCGGGACGTAAGGTCGCACGTCGCACCGGTAGCACACCACCTTTACCTTCTCTGGGAGAATGTCCCCCTCGAAGGCGAGGATAAAGGCCCCGGTGTCAATGCGACGGTCTTTGGGGCCGCGCTGGACTCGCCGGACGAAATGCACGCCTCGGCGCTCCAGGTTGGCCCTGAGCTCCTCATCAGATTGTAGCAGGAGGTCACGATGAAAAATAACCCCCTGCGTCCTATTTAGTGCCAGATGCGGGACAATGGACACTGGGATGTCCCCTAGGCGGTCGCACGCCTGGAGCGCCGCCGACTGTGTGGCGGAGGTGGTCTTGATAAGAACGGACCCTGAACGCATCTTGCTGAGAGCCTCGATTTCCCCGAAGATGTCCTCAATGTGCTGAACAAAGAACATGGGCTTGGAGGTGCCGAACGTCCCCCCATCGGTTCGAGAACAGACCAAATAGCGGGGGAAGTACTTCGCCCCAAGCCGGCGGGCCTGTCCCTCCTCCCAGGGAGTGGCCAAGTGGGAAAGGGCAGGAGAACCAGAACTAGAAACGGTACCTTTTCTTTTGAAAGACTCGGCTGCAGAGCCACCTGATACGTGTTGACGTTTCATCTGCGAAACGTCCGCCCCGATACCACCCACTCCGACCAGGGGCTCTCCCCACGGGCGCCACCCAGCCTCAGCAAGGGCCACCTGGCAGGATGACCGTTGCCGGGAGTCCCGATGCCCCAAGGAGACGGGCATCTACTCCTTGGCCGACGTGGGGAGGGTGCAGCTCAGGTATCGGCAGTACGATCCCTGTGTTGTCAGGGGGCTACAACCTAGAGGGTACATGACGACCCCACCACAACGGGCTGGCTACTGTGCTGGATTTCTGGTGCCATGGAAAGTCCATCATGATCGCTGGTGCAGATGGGGACGCACTATGGGCGTAACTTGTACAACCCATCAGGCGTTTAGGCCCAATTTGAGGAATAGTGGGTATGGTTACAACGCCGGTACAATGCTGAGTGCCAAGGTCTTAGTGCACTTAGGACCAGTGGTACACCACGTAAGGTGTCCTTCCCCAAAAGGCTCGTACTTCTGTAGAATTTTGAAAAATGGAGGTCAAACCCCAAGGGGGACCATCACATGGAAGGCCGAAACAGTTGAAACTCCTTTTAGTCGCCTCTTACGACAGGCAGGAATACCTCGGGCCTATTCTTACCCCAGACCTGCAGGGGGACATCTGGGATGTGATTGAACGTGGCGTCCCCCTTTCCGAAATTTATGGGAATTAGGTGACTTATCTGTGCAGATGTGGCGCCAACTGCCTCCAGTAAACAACCAAGGCCTCATTGCTTTCATACCACAACGCTTTTATCCGCTCCAAAGATAGACATACCATCTATAAGACAGGTAATCACAATGTTCTGGCTGATCATACCACACATGCCCAAAATGCGTAATGTGATGACAAATAAAATTATTTATTATTTGAATCACACGTCGGGGATAATCCTGCGACAAGATTGTTCTCTGAGCTAGAAAAAAGTTGCACTGGATGTTGACGTTCTTTGCACCAAAAACATTCCAATGGCCAAATGTAGGGAGAACGATGCCTTATACAAGCGGGCAGTTAAATGTCGCATTTGTGGGATGACTTTTGGTAGAAATGCGGAAACTCTACATTCGTGGTGCAGCTCACAATGCATTCTGTTTGAACAACAAACTGCCACGACACATACCCGTCTTCTTCAATAATTTGAGCGATTATGGTGCTCACTTGATTGTTGAGATCTTGATGGGTTTCGATTTGGGACATGACAAGGTCAGGATCATACTTGACAGTGTAGAAAATTACAGTTAGTTCTCCAACCGAGTCAGGTTAAGAGTAGTGCTCCAATTCCTGGATTCGTTAAGATTCATGTATATACCTCTTCACAAATTTGCTGAGACAATGTGTCAGGTGGGTATGAGAATTACCAGAGCTGAATATCCTGATAATGCGAAGTTTCAGCTTGTAACGAAGGAGGGAGTCTTGTCGTACGAATACCTAGATTCGATGTAGAGACTCCGCAAAACCATGTTGACCGATATAACCGCATTCGCTACAAAACTCACAGGCGCTGCCATAACGAATATACAGTCTAGGCACACAACGAATATTTGGCACGAGTTAAACATCTCTAATCTAGGGGGATATACCAAACTATAGATATGCCAAACTGTACATCGAGACACATGTGCGCTTGTTCGCAGATGCTTTTTTTTTTTTTTTTTTTTTTTTTAGAAGTTTTGGAATGTATGCCTGGGAACGTACACTCTGGATCCTGCCTTCTGTTACACTGTGTCAGGGCTTTCGTGGTAAGCAATGTTAAAAAAGAAACGTTTAAACATCGAACTGTTGACCGATGTTGATACGTTGCTTTTCTCGAATGCAGGATGCGCGGAGGACTTTGCCAGTATGTTCACACGTACGCCAAGCACACACGGGGAGGAGTAAAGGCACACTGGCACAGACCATATGACAATTTGAGCTACACCCTTTACTTGGACGTAAACAATCTCTATGCGCATGCCACGTAACAAACTATGCCGTTTGGACGCTTCCGATGGCTGTTCAAAAATGATAATTTAGAAAAGAAAATTTCCGGTTCGAGTTAGAAGAGAAATGGTGTAATTTTAGAGCGGTTTTTGGTTCTCATTCGAAGAGAAATGGCATAAGTTTAGTACATTATTTACAAAGTGCTGTAGCACATTAGCAGATGATAACCGGTCAACAAAGCGATCATCTTCGACAGTGGCCGTTATATTTAGGCCCATCATCGTATGTTTTGTATTCTGCGAGATACAATCACTGCCAGTTACACGAGACGTACGAGCGCTGCCCGGTTCCAAGTCATCTAGCCACTGAACACCGATGGATTGGCTGGAGAATGCAAAGGTTACGTTCTGAGGTCGTACCAGTCCGCATATGGAGGCGAGCGACTTGATAGCAGAAGTTGTGAGACAACCGTTCCCTAAACACGATGAAGGTCGTCAGCAGCAGAGTGCGAGCCATCCAAAGAGAAATTCAATACAGAATCCAAATATGCACCGAGGTCGGTAAATGATGGACTAGTATGGCGAGTTCCGAACAGTTTAATATAGGTGGAGTAATATGCTCTGGCGTACACTGCCGTGGAACTTACAGGCAGTTTCACACCACACCGTTCTCAAATTGGATTAAGAATTTTCATGTTTCCACTTGTGTTCTAAATAAGCTCCTTTGCGTTCAAGGTAAGTTTAAAAGGAAGTAACCGATCAATAGAGTCTGTGTCGATACTTTTGTTCTGATATTGCTGTAGTATCGATACTATTTGAAATATTGTTATCGATACCAAATGTCCTATTGCAATTGATACTGGTATGTCCGAACTTGTCAGTATAAAGGATGAAAACTTAACGGTAAAATGTCGATGTTTTTTTGATGGAGTAGGTAGTTTTGATTTGCTGTTTATAGTTATTTCAGTACCTCGGCAACAAATACAATGTTAGGGTTGCTGCATAATCTTTCTTCGATAAGGAATAAAGGCATCAAATGTCGTGTTCAGCATCACCATTCGTAGCTGCGGCACACCCTCGGAACGAAGTGTGACAGTTGAAAATCAGTGTCGCGTGTGTACACTCCTATGCGTTGGTGTTTACAAGCGCCATTTGTAGGCGCCGCTGAGACGATTTACCTGGCAGCGGGTGAGATAAACGGCTGACGGGTGCAATCGGTTGGGCAACCGACCGGCGCTATCTCTATAAAGTCGCCATGAGAGCAGATGTAGCAGTCCTGCACGTAGGACCTTGTGGGAGAGAGCATTGTGCGGTCGGAACAATAGATGCTTCACAGGGAACACCTCTCGGCAAACAGAACTATTGCAGCAACTGCACGTGAATGTGATTCTCGCACGAATAAAAAAAAAACTGGCATTTGCTTTTTATCACTTTAGACAAAAAGTCCATAAGGAGATCTACGACCACATTGACACGAAATTGTAAAACGCTTGGTTGATAGCCAAAATAATTTTATTTGTCACCACACGACACATTTCAGGAGAATTCCGTCATCATATCTATGGCATGAAATACAGACTATTTTGTTTTAAATGGTGTTACAGTAGCTAGTTCATGTTTTACAATGTAAGTGCCGTGACTGATGATCTCGATGTTTGTTGTGTAATTGGAATGACTGGCGATCTCTATTTTGTAAGAGTAACCTGCCACGAGACCATTAATGTTGGTGGTTCCTCTTAATCGTAAAAACTGTCCCTGCTTCTCTTTTGCTTCTGTATGTTTAACTTTTGTATTTATGAAAGTTCTGTAACTGATTTTGCTACGTAGTGTTCGTTTATAAATATTTTAGTTGAAACTTATATACTCACTTATATCCATATGCTCCGGTTTCCTGTGTTTGAATACCAGCAAATTGCAGCGCTGCAATTACAACTTTCTTGGCACAGATTTTATTCTTTTTGTTAACAATTATTATTTTCTTTTATGTAGACTCTAAATTACATACGCATTTCTGATGCGTATTCGTCATTTAACTATTAAACCCGTCAGAGGCATTACTTGCAGTAGCGCCACCTACTGATGAAATCGTTTTCCTTTTACAGTGACAAACTGCCGGAGACTCGGCACAAGCGTTTCGGAAAAGGCAGACAAGTCGAGTTTTCAAGGAGTGCTGTAGTGAGTGATTCAAAACCTGTCGAAACCAAGGTGAAACCTCGGTCAGACATCGTGGGGTTGGACGGCCACCCTCATTACAGACGTCGGACATCGTAGGCTGGGCAGACTGGTAAAACAGGACAGGAGGTGAACTTTGGCGGAACTAACACCAGAATTTAATGTTGAGCAGAGTACAAGTGTGTCTGAACACACAATAAACCGAAAATCGTAACAATGGGCCTGCACAGCCGACGACCCATGCACGTGCCAATGTTAATACGAGGTGTATTCAAGTTCTAAGGCCTCCGATTTTTTTTCTAATTAACTACTCACCCGAAATCGATGAAACTGGCGTTACTTATCGACGTAATCGCACTGCAGACGTACACATTTTTCACAACGCTGACGCCATGATTTCATGACAGCGGCGAAGGCTTCTTTAGGAGTCTGTTTTGACCACTGGAAAATCGCTGAGGCAATAGCAGCACGGCTGGTGAATGTGTGGCCACGGAGAGTGTCTTTCATTGTTGGAAAAAGCCAAAAGTCACTAGGAGCCAGGTCAGGTGAGTAGGGAGCATGAGGAAAAGAAAGTCCCATTCACGCTGTCGTTGCGCGTCAACATTGCTTGGCAACATGCCACACGGGCAGCCATGTGGTCGTCCGTCAGCATTTGTGGCACCCACCTGGATGACACTTTTCGCATTTTCAGGTCGTCATGCAGGATTGTGTGCACAGAACCCACAGAAATGCCAACTCTGGAGGCGATCTGTTCAACAGTCATTCGGCGATCCCCCAAAACAATTCTCTCCACTTTCTCGATCATGTCGTCAGACCGGCTTGTGCGAGCCCGAGGTTGTTTCGGTTTGTTGTCACACGATGTTCTGCCTTCATTAAACTGTCGCACCCACGAACGCACTTTCGACACATCCATAACTCCATCACCACATGTCTCCTTCAACTGTCGATGAATTTCAATTGGTTTCACACCACGCAAATTCAGAAAACGAATGATTGCACGCTGTTCAAGTAAGGAAAACGTCGCCATTTTAAGTATTTAAAACAGTTCTCATTATCGCCATTGGCGGTAAAATTCCATCTGCCGTACGGTGCTGCCACCTCTGAGACGTATTGACAATGAACGCGGCCTCATTTTAAAACAATGCGCATGTTTCTATCTCTTTCCAGTCTGGAGAAAAAAAAATCGGAGGCCTTAGAACTTGAATGCACCTCGTACCACGACATCGGCAAATACGGCTTAAATGGACACATGACCATTGGCACTGGACGTTGGCGCGTTGGTAGAACATTGCATAGTCTGATGAATCCCGATGCCTTCCTCATCATGCCGATGGCAGGATTTGGATCCGTCGTCTTCCAGGGGAGCAGCTCCTTGATATCTGTACTGCGGTATGGAGAGAAGCTGGCGGCGGCTCCATTATGCTCTGGGGAACGTTCACGTTGGCATCCATGGTTCCAGTGGCTCTCGTGCAAGGGAGGGCAAAATCCAATTGTCGAAGCAGGCGACGGAAGCGGACTCCGGGGGCCAGCAGGGCAGACACATACAACCCGTACTGACGGTCGAGAGAATCGGCGAAGAAGGACTGGTAAGAGGGGTGGTCAGGCATAGACAACAGCCGGCAGGCATACCGACACAGCAGTACGTCGCGCCGGTAGGTCAATGGTAATTCGGCAGCTTCAGCATAAAGACTCTCGACAGGACTAGTGTAGAAGGCTCCGGTCGCAAGACGTATCCCCCGATGGTGGATGGAGTTGAGCTGGCGTAAGAGGGATGGCCGAGCGGACGAGTAGACGAAGCTCCCATAATCCAGCTTCGATCGGACAATGGACCGATACAAGGGAAGCAGGACAGTGCGATCCGCTCCCCAAGATGAACCGCTAAGAACTCTGAGGACATTAAGTGAACGTGTACAACGGGCCGCCAAATAAGAGACATGTGGAGACCAACACAGTTTCCTGTCCAACGTGAGCCCTAGAAACTTAGTTGTTTCCATGAATGGGAGAACAACGGGACCGAGATGTAAGGATGGCGGAAGGAACGCTTTATATCGCCAAAAGTTGATCCAAACCGTCTTCTCTTCAGAGAACGGAAGCCATTTGCCACGCTCCATAAGTAGAGGCTGTCTAGACAACGCTGAAGGCAGTGCTCCAGGAGGCATGTTCTCTGGGCACTGCAGTAGATCGCGAAGTCATCGACAAAGAGAGAGCCTGAGACATTAGGTGGAATACAATCCATAATTGGATTGATCGCGATGGCAAAAAGGGCTACGCTCAAGACAGAGCCCTGAGGCACTGCGTTCTCCTGGAGGAAGACGTCGGACAATACGGAACCCACACATACCCTAAACTTTCGATCCGTTAAAAAGGAATCAATAAAAAGGGGCAGGCGACCACGTAGGCCCCATCTGTGCATAGTGCGGAGGATACCTCCTCTCCAACAGGTATCATAAGCCTTCTCCAAGTCGAAGAACACGGCTACCGTTTGGCGCCTTCGCAAAAAGTTGTTCATGATGAATGTCGACAAGGTCACAAGGTGGTCAACAGCGGAGCGGCGGTGACGAAAGCCGCATTGGACATTAGTAAGTAGCCATCAAGATTCAAGAATCCAGACTAACCGAGCATTAACCATGCGCTCCATCACCTTACAGACACAGCTTGTAAGAGAAATGGGGCGGTAACTGGAAGGAAGGTGTCTATCCTTCACGGGTTTGGGTATAGGAACAACGACGGCGTCACGCCAACGCATGGGGACCTGACCTTCGGTCCAGACGCGATTGTAGGTACGAAGAAGGAAGCTTTTGCCCGCCAGAGAAAGGTGTGCCAGCATCTGAACGTGAATGGCATCTGGCCCCGGAGCAGAGGACCAGGACAGTGCAAGCGCATGTTCGAGTTCCCGCATAGTAAAGGGGGCATTATAAGTTTCCAGATTCAGCGAGTGGAAGGAAGGTCGCCGAGCCTCTTCTGCCTCTTTCCTGGGAAGGAAGGCAGGGTGGTAATGGGCGGAGCTTGAAACCTCCGCCAAAAAGCGGCCAAAGGCGTTGGAGACAGCCACAGGATCAACAAGGACCTCATTACCTGAGGTCAGGCCAGGTACCGAGGAGTGGGCCTTAATGCCCGACAGCCGGCGCAGGCCACCCCAAACGACGGAAGAGGGAGTAAAACTGTTAAAGGAGCTGGTGAAAGAGGCCCAACAAGCTTTTTTGCTGTCTTTGATGACTCTACGGCATTGCGCTCGGAGTCGTTTGTATTCAATACAATTCGCCAACGTAGGATGGCGGCGAAAGGTGCGTAAAGCACGTCGTCGAGCACGGATAGCGTCCCTACAAGCCTCGTTCCACCAGGGGACGGAAACGTGACGTGAAGAAGAAGTAGTACGAGGAATGGAACGTTCGGCAGCATTGATGATAACAGCCGTGAGGTATTCGACCTGACTGTCACAACTGAGAAAATCGTGGTCCGGAAAGATCGCCAGGGAGGAGTAAAGTCGCCAGTCAGCTTTCGGTATGTTCCAGCGCGAAGGACGTGGGGATGGGGTGTGGTGCAGGAGATGAACGACACAGGGGAAGTGGTCGCTCGAATAGGTGTCAGAAAGGACATACCACTAGAACCGACGGGCAAGATTGGTAGAACAGATCGAGAGGTCCAAGTGGGAGTAGGTATGAGTAGAGTCCGAGAGGAAAGTCGGGGCGCCGGTATTGAGGCAGACAAGATTGAGATGGTTGAAGACATCCGCCAAGAGTGAGCCTCTTGGACAGGATGCAGGAAAGCCCCAAAGGGGATGATGGGCATTGAAGTCGCCAAACAATAAAAACGGCGGGGGAAGCTGAACGATCAGATACATCATGTCAGCCCAACTAACAGCAGATGACGGTGGAGTGTAGATGGTACAAACTGAAAAAGTAAAAGCAGAAAGAGTAATACGGACATCTATTGCTTGGAGTGGGGTGGTCAATGGGATGGGATGGTAATAGACATCGTCCCGAACGAGCAACATGACCCCACCATGAGCTGGGATACCGTCCACAGGGGTGAGGTCATACCGCTCCAAGGTATAGTGGGTAAAGGCAATACGGTCAGTCGGGCGCAACTTGGTTTCCTGGAGACCAAGGACGAGCAGACAGTGCAGGCGGAGGAGCAGTTGTAATTCCTCCCGATTAGATCGAATACCTCTTATGTTCCAATGTAACAAGGCCATCGCTAGTCAAAAAGTTGGGGGAACGAGATGGGGGAAGAGCTGGTCACCTCGACAGCCGCGGAGGGCCGGGTTGCGAGGGAACAACGCTACAACCGGCGGGAGGCGGATCCGGTTCCATCGAGTCGTCGCCAGCGGCGGCCGTTGTCCCTGGTTGTGTAGGAGGGGCAGCATAATTTGCCGACGAGAGGCCAGCTGAGCGCCTGGCAGCAGAGCATCCGGGCGAAACTGAGGACGGCCGGGAGCAGCGACTCACGGATGGAGCGTCAGACGAAACGCGCCGGGGTGGAGAGGGGGAGAGACTTCTTCTTGGAGGCCTTCTTGGAAGGCCGAGGAGGCACAGGGATGGTGGGCTGGACCCGAAGAAGGTCCTCACGCGCGGGGTCCATTTTGGAACGCCGGACCTCGGAAGCTGGGGTCCGGAACGTTTCCCCGATGGACGCCTGAGAAGAGGATCGCTTCTCAGGTGGCGGGGGGAGAGGAGTAGGAGGAAGGGTGGCCCCTGGGGCAGAGGGGGCGGGGGCCACGGGGGAGGAGGATTTGGAAGGGAGGGATTTGGGAGGCGGAGGCAGAGCCCCCTGATGGGCGGAGTAGGCGGAGGGGGGATAGGATAGGGGTTGAGGATACCGCGGAAGGAGTGGACACAACTGAGGCAAACGAAGTGGTCAACAGCACGGGATGGAGGCGGTCATACTTCTTCCTGGCCTGAGAATAAGAGAGCCGATCCAAAGTTTTGAGTTCTTGTATCTTCTTCTCCTTCTGATATGCGGGGCAGTCTGAGGATCTAGGCGAGTGGATGCCAGGACAATTAATGCACCGAGGTGGTGGGGTGCATGTATGTTCCTCACGAAGAGGACGTCCACAATCGCCACAAAGGGGCTCAGCCTCACACCGTGACGACATGTGCCCAAAGTGCAAACACCGAAAACAGCGCATAGGAGGCGGGACGTAAGGTCGCACGTCGCACCGGTAGCACACCACCTTTACCTTCTCTGGGAGAATGTCCCCCTCGAAGGCGAGGATAAAGGCCCCGGTGTCAATGCGACGGTCTTTGGGGCCGCGCTGGACTCGCCGGACGAAATGCACGCCTCGGCGCTCCAGGTTGGCCCTGAGCTCCTCATCAGATTGTAGCAGGAGGTCACGATGAAAAATAACCCCCTGCGTCCTATTTAGTGCCAGATGCGGGACAATGGACACTGGGATGTCCCCTAGGCGGTCGCACGCCTGGAGCGCCGCCGACTGTGTGGCGGAGGTGGTCTTGATAAGAACGGACCCTGAACGCATCTTGCTGAGAGCCTCGATTTCCCCGAAGATGTCCTCAATGTGCTGAACAAAGAACATGGGCTTGGAGGTGCCGAACGTCCCCCCATCGGTTCGAGAACAGACCAAATAGCGGGGGAAGTACTTCGCCCCAAGCCGGCGGGCCTGTCCCTCCTCCCAGGGAGTGGCCAAGTGGGAAAGGGCAGGAGAACCAGAACTAGAAACGGTACCTTTTCTTTTGAAAGACTCGGCTGCAGAGCCACCTGATACGTGTTGACGTTTCATCTGCGAAACGTCCGCCCCGATACCACCCACTCCGACCAGGGGCTCTCCCCACGGGCGCCACCCAGCCTCAGCAAGGGCCACCTGGCAGGATGACCGTTGCCGGGAGTCCCGATGCCCCAAGGAGACGGGCATCTACTCCTTGGCCGACGTGGGGAGGGTGCAGCTCAGGTATCGGCAGTACGATCCCTGTGTTGTCAGGGGGCTACAACCTAGAGGGTACATGACGACCCCACCACAACGGGCTGGCTACTGTGCTGGATTTCTGGTGCCATGGAAAGTCCATCATGATCGCTGGTGCAGATGGGGACGCACTATGGGCGTAACTTGTACAACCCATCAGGCGTTTAGGCCCAATTTGAGGAATAGTGGGTATGGTTACAACGCCGGTACAATGCTGAGTGCCAAGGTCTTAGTGCACTTAGGACCAGTGGTACACCACGTAAGGTGTCCTTCCCCAAAAGGCTCGTACTTCTGTAGAATTTTGAAAAATGGAGGTCAAACCCCAAGGGGGACCATCACATGGAAGGCCGAAACAGTTGAAACTCCTTTTAGTCGCCTCTTACGACAGGCAGGAATACCTCGGGCCTATTCTTACCCCAGACCCGCAGGGGGACATCTGGGATGTGATTGAACGTGGCGTCCCCCTTTCCGAAATTTATGGGAATTAGGTGACTTATCTGTGCAGATGTGGCGCCAACTGCCTCCAGTGAACAACCAAGGCCTCATTGCTTTCATACCACAACGCTTTTATCCGCTCCAAAGATAGACATACCATCTATAAGACAGGTAATCACAATGTTCTGGCTGATCATACCACACATGCCCAAAATGCGTAATGTGATGACAAATAAAATTATTTATTATTTGAATCACACGTCGGGGATAATCCTGCAACAAGATTGTTCTCTGAGCTAGAAAAAAGTTGCACTGGATGTTGACGTTCTTTGCACCAAAAACATTCCAATGGCCAAATGTAGGGAGAACGATGCCTTATACAAGCGGGCAGTTAAATGTCGCATTTGTGGGATGACTTTTGGTAGAAATGCGGAAACTCTACATTCGTGGTGCAGCTCACAATGCATTCTGTTTGAACAACAAACTGCCACGACACATACCCGTCTTCTTCAATAATTTGAGCGATTATGGTGCTCACTTGATTGTTGAGATCTTGATGGGTTTCGATTTGGGACATGACAAGGTCAGGATCATACTTGACAGTGTAGAAAATTACAGTTAGTTCTCCAACCGAGTCAGGTTAAGAGTAGTGCTCCAATTCCTGGATTCGTTAAGATTCATGTATATACCTCTTCACAAATTTGCTGAGACAATGTGTCAGGTGGGTATGAGAATTACCAGAGCTGAATATCCTGATAATGCGAAGTTTCAGCTTGTAACAAAGGAGGGAGTCTTGTCGTACGAATACCTAGATTCGATGTAGAGACTCCGTAAAACCATGTTGACCGATATAACCGCATTCGCTACAAAACTCACAGGCGCTGCCATAACGAATATACAGTCTAGGCACACAACGAATATTTGGCACGAGTTAAACATCTCTAATCTAGGGGGATATACCAAACTATAGATATGCCAAACTGTACATCGAGACACATGTGCGCTTGTTCGCAGATGCTTTTTTTTTTTTTTTTTTTTTTTTTTTAGAAGTTTTGGAATGTATGCCTGGGAACGTACACTCTGGATCCTGCCTTCTGTTACACTGTGTCAGGGCTTTCGTGGTAAGCAATGTTAAAAAAGAAACGTTTTAACATCGAACTGTTGACCGATGTTGATACGTTGCTTTTCTCGAATGCAGGATGCGCGGAGGACTTTGCCAGTATGTTCACACGTACGCCAAGCACACACGGGGAGGAGTAAAGGCACACTGGCACAGACCATATGACAATTTGAGCTACACCCTTTACTTGGACGTAAACAATCTCTATGCGCGTGCCACGTAACAAACTATGCCGTTTGGACGCTTCCGATGGCTGTTCAAAAATGATAATTTAGAAAAAAAAATTTCCGGTTCGAGTTAGAAGAGAAATGGTGTAATTTTAGAGCGGTTTTTGGTTCTCATTCGAAGAGAAATGGCATAAGTTTAGTACATTATTTACAAAGTGCTGTAGCACATTAGCAGATGATAACCGGTCAACAAAGCGATCATCTTCGACAGTGGCCGTTATATTTAGGCCCATCATCGTATGTTTTGTATTCTGCGAGATACAATCACTGCCAGTTACACGAGACGTACGAGCGCTGCCCGGTTCCAAGTCATCTAGCCACTGAACACCGATGGATTGGCTGGAGAATGCAAAGGTTACGTTCTGAGGTCGTACCAGTCCGCATATGGAGGCGAGCGACTTGATAGCAGAAGTTGTGAGACAACCGTTCCCTAAACACGATGAAGGTCGTCAGCAGCAGAGTGCGAGCCATCCAAAGAGAAATTCAATACAGAATCCAAATATGCACCGAGGTCGGTAAATGATGGACTAGTATGGCGAGTTCCGAACAGTTTAATATGGGTGGAGTAATATGCTCTGGCGTACACTGCCGTGGAACTTACAGGCAGTTTCACACCACACCGTTCTCAAATTGGATTAAGAATTTTCATGTTTCCACTTGTGTTCTAAATAAGCTCCTTTGCGTTCAAGGTAAGTTTAAAAGGAAGTAACCGATCAATAGAGTCTGTGTCGATACTTTTGTTCTGATATTGCTGTAGTATCGATACTATTTGAAATATTGTTATCGATACCAAATGTCCTATTGCAATTGATACTGGTATGTCCGAACTTGTCAGTATAAAGGATGAAAACTTAACGGTAAAATGTCGATGTTTTTTTGATGGAGTAGGTAGTTTTGATTTGCTGTTTATAGTTATTTCAGTACCTCGGCAACAAATACAATGTTAGGGTTGCTGCATAATCTTTCTTCGACAAGGAATAAAGGCATCAAATGTCGTGTTCAGCATCACCATTCGTAGCTGCGGCACACCCTCGGAACGAAGTGTGACAGTTGAAAATCAGTGTCGCGTGTGTACACTCCTATGCGTTGGTGTTTACAAGCGCCATTTGTAGGCGCCGCTGAGACGATTTACCTGGCAGCGGGTGAGATAAACGGCTGACGGGTGCAATCGGTTGGACAACCGACCGGCGCTATCTCTATAAAGTCGCCATGAGAGCAGATGTAGCAGTCCTGCACGTAGGACCTTGTGGGGGAGAGCATTGTGCGGTCGGAACAATAGATGCTTCACAGGGAACACCTCTCGGCAAACAGAACTATTGCAGCAACTGCACGTGAATGTGATCCTCGCACGAATAAAAAAAAAACTGGCATTTGCTTTCTATCACTTTAGACAAAAAGTCCATAAGGAGATCTACGACCACATTGACACGAAATTGTGAAACGCTTGGTTAATAGCCAAAATAATTTTATTTGTCACCACACGACACATTTCAGGAGAATTCCTTCATCATTTCTATGGCATGAAATACAGACTATTTCGTTTTAAATGGTGTTACAGTAGCTAGTTCATGTTTTACAATGTAATTGCCGTGGCTGATGATCTCGATGTTTGTTGTGTAATTGCAATGACTGGCGATCTCTATTTAGTAAGAGTAACCTGCCACGAGACCATTAATGTTGGTGGTTCCTCTTAATCGTAAAAACTGTCCCTGCTTCTCTTTTGCTTCTGTATGTTTAACTTTTGTATTTGTGAAAGTCCTGTAACTGATTTTTCTACGTAGTGTTCGTTTTTAAATATTACTTATATACTCACTTATATCCGTATGCTCCGGTTTCCTATGTTTGAATACCAGCAAATTGCAGCGCTGCAATTACAACTTTCTTGGCACAGATTTTATTCTTTTGTTAACAATTATTACTTTTCTTTTATGTAGACTCTAAATTACATACGCATTTCAGATGCTTATTCGTCATTTAACTATTAAACCCGTCAGAGGCATTACTTGCAGTAGCGCCACCTACTGATGAAATCGTTTTCCTTTTACAGTGACAAACTGCCGGAGACTCGGCACAAGCGTTTCGGAAAAGGCAGACAAGTCGAGTTTTCGAGGAGTGCTGTAGTGAGTGATTCAAAACCTGTCGAAACCAAGGTGAAACCTCGGTCAGACATCGTGGGGTTGGACGGCCACCCTCATTACAGACGTCGGACATCGTAGGCTGGGCAGACTGGTAAAACAGGACAGGAGGTGAACTTTGGCGGAACTAACACCAGAATTTAATGCTGAGCAGAGTACAAGTGTGTCTGAACACACAATGCACCGAAAATCATAACAATGGGCCTGCACAGCCGACGACCCATGCATGTGCCAATGTTAATACGAGGTGTATTCAAGTTCTAAGGCCTCCGATTTTTTTTCTAATTAACTACTCACCCGAAATCGATGAAACTGGCGTTACTTCTCGACGTAATCGCACTGCAGACGTACACATTTTTCACAACGCTGACGCCATGATTCCATGGCAGCGGCGAAGGCTTCTTTAGGAGTCTGTTTTGACCACTGGAAAATCGCTGAGGCAATAGCAGCACGGCTGGTGAATATGCGGCCACGGAGAGTGTCTTTCATTGTTGGAAAAAGCCAAAAGTCACTAGGAGCCAGGTCAGGTGAATAGGGAGCATGAGGAATCACTTCAAAGTTGTTATCACGAAGAAACTGTTGCGTAACGTTAGCTCGATGTGCGGGTGCATTGTCTTGGTGAAACAGCACACATGCAACCAATCCCGGACGTTTTTGTTGCAGTGCAGGAAGGAATTTGTTCTTCAAAACACTTTCGTAGGATGCACCTGTTACCGTAGTGCCCTTTGGAACGCAATGAGTAAGGATTACGCCCTCGCTGTCCCAGAACATGGACACCATCATTTTTTCAGCACTGGCGATTACCCGAAATTTTTTTGGTGGCGGTGAATCTGTGTGCTTCCATTGAGCTGACTGGCGCTTTGTTTCTGGATTGAAAAATGGCATCAACGTCTCATCCATTGTCACAACCGACGAAAAGAAAGTCCCATTCATGTTGTCGTTGCGCGTCAACATTGCTTGGCAACATGCCACACGGGCAGCCATGTGGTCGTCCGTCAGCATTTGTGGCACCCACCTGGATGACACTTTTCGCATTTTCAGATCGTCATGCAGGATTGTGTGCACAGAACCCACAGAAATGCCAACTCTGGAGGCGATCTGTTCAACAGTCATTCGGCGATCCCCCAAAACAATTCTCTCCACTTTCTCGATCATGTCGTCAGACCAGCTTGTGCGAGCCCGAGGTTGTTTCGGTTTGTTGTCACACGATGTTCTGCCTTCATTAAACTGTCGCACCCACGAACGCACTTTAGACACATCCATAACTCCATCACCACATGTCTCCTTCAACTGTCAATGAATTTCGATTGGTTTCACACCACGCAAATTCAGAAAACGAATGATTGCACGCTGTTCAAGTAAGGAAAACGTCGCCATTTTAAGTATTTAAAACAGTTCTCATTCTCGCCGCTGGCGGTAAAATTCCGTCTGCCGTACGGTGCTGCCACCTCTGAGACGTATTGACAATGAACGCGGCCTCATTTTAAAACAATGCGCATGTTTCTATCTCTTTCCAGTCTGGAGAAAAAAAATCGGAGGCCTTAGAACTTGAATGCACCTCTTACCACGACATCGGCAAATACGGCTTAAATGGAGACATGACCATCGGCACTGGACGTTGGCGCGGTGGTAGAACATTGCATAGTCTGATGAATCCCGATGCCTTCCTCATCATGCCGATGGCAGGACTTGGATCCGTCGTTTTCCAGCGGAGCAGCTCCTTGATATCTGTACTGCAGCGGCTCCATTATGCTCTGGGGAACATTCACGTTGGCATCCATGGTTCCAGTGGCTCTCGTGCAACGCACCATGAAGCCAAACAGTATGGTACACTGATTGCAGGTCACGTACACCCCTTCACGGCATTTTACAACAAGATAATACGCCATGTCACAAGGCCAGGAATGTGGTGGAGTGGTTCGAGGACACAGCAGCGAGTTGTAATTGATGTTGGCCTCCAACTCGCCAGGTCTGAACCCTATCGAACACATCTGGGATGTGATTGAACGTGGCGTCCCCTTTTCCGAAATTTATGGGAATTAGGTGACTTATCTGTGCAGATGTGGTGCCAACTGTCTCCAGTGAGCAACCAAGGCCTCATTGCTTTCATACCACAACGCATTGCCGCTGTTATCCGCTCCAAAGATAGACATACCGGCTATAAGGCAGGTGATCATAATGTTCTGGCTGATCATACCACACATGCCCAAAATGCGTAATGTGATGATATATAAAATTATTTATTATTTGAATCACACGTCGGGGATAATCCTGCGACATGATTGTTCTCTGAGCTAGAAAAAGTTGCACTGGATGTTGATGTTCTTTGCACCAAAAACATTCCAATGGCCAAATGTAGGGAGAATGATGCCTTATACAAGCAGGCAGTTAAATGTCGCATTTGTGGGATGACTTTTGGTAGAAATGCGGAAACTCTACATTCGTAGTGCAGCTCACAATGCATTCAGTTTGAACAACAAACTGCCACGACACATACCCGTCTTCTTCAATAATTGAGCGATTATGATGCTCACTTGATTGTTGAGATCTTGATGGGTTTCGATTTTGGACATGACAAGGTCAGGATCATACTTGACAGTGTAGAAAAATACAGTTAGTTCTCCAACCGAATCACGTTAAGAGTAGTGCTCCAATTCCTGAACTCGTTAAGATTCATGTATATACCTCTTCACAAATTTGCTGAGACAATGTGTCAGGTGGGTATGAGAATTACCAGAGCTGAATATCCTGATAATGCGAAGTTTCAGCTTGTAACGAAGGAGGGAGTCTTGTCGTACGAATACCTAGATTCGATGTAGAGACTCCGCGAAACCATGTTGACCGATATAACCGCATTCGCTACAATACTCACAGGCGCTGCCATAACGAATATACAGTCTAGGCACACATTGAATATTTGGCACGAGTTCAACATCTTATGCCAAACTATAGATATGCCAAACTGTACATCGAGACACATGTGCGCTTGTTTGCAGATGCTTTTTTTTTTTTTTTTTTTTTTTTAGAAGTTTTGGAATGTATGCCTGGGAACGTACACTCTGGATCCTGCCTTCTGTTACACTGTGTCAGGGCTTTCGTGGGAAGCTATGTTAAAAAAGAAACGTTTTAACATCGGAGTGTTGACCGATGTTGATACGTTGCTTTTCTCGAATGCAGGATGCGCGGAGGACTTTGCCAGTATGTTCACACGTACGCCAAGCGGAATAATCCGCTATTGAACGGGGAGGAGTAAAGGCACACTGGAACAGAGCATATGACAATTTGAGCTACACCCTTTACTTGGACGTAAACAATCTCTATGCGGATGCCACGTAACAAACTATGCCGTTTGGACGCTTCCGATGGCTGTTCAAAGATGATAATTTAGAAAAAAAAATTAAACGTATGTAATTCAACGAGTTAGTTACATGAACGGGCTACAGATGGCATCACAGACTTATCAAGAGCGTTTATACATGGTGAATACAAAATACAGTTCGGAAAAATCGAAGAATCAATATCTACGTGTATAACCTTAGTATTAAAAATCTTCTGCAGAAAACAGTAAAGTTAGCAAATTATCTCAGAATGCGATTCACTGTTTGTAATGTTGTTTTTGTATCTTGGAAACATAGTGTATCACGCTTTTCTTGGCGTCACTCGACGTTATGTCCTTTTTCTAATAAGCGTGAACATTCGCTATGGTGAATTATATGATGTATTCTTACTGTTAATAATGCTCGACGTGACTTGGAAAGGTGCATCCTATAATATTTTAATGTACTTCAGTGTCAAATTATTTTATAATCTTTGGCGTTTGAAATTGTTTGTTATCGTTCATCGATGACTTATGAGAAATTGTCTGTGAACAGAGTGGGGTTTCACACCAACAATAATAATCTTTTATTTCTTAGGGACCGTTGTTTTATAGAGCAGAACGTTTTCCGGGCCATTGAAACAGACGCTAGAAATCCTGGCCTACTAATTTTTATTCATCTGGGTTTCTTTGCGTTACTTACACTGGAGTCAGAATATAACACTATTTCTTTATGCTTTATCTAAATTTTTTATAATTTTTTGCTCTAAAATTGTTGCATATTGGTGCTATATTTTCTGTACATGTAAAGTAAAGTGGGCTATACTGGAGGATGAAGTTCTTTACATTGTATGTGAGTAATGTATGTAAAATACTATGTAAATTGTTTATTATGTTAAATAATTTTCTGATGACATTCTGTATCTAAAAATATTTGTGTGTATAAACTGTTCATGTCGATGTAAATTTGACAATTGTAAGCAAGTTTTCAATTCAATAAACTTTACCTGCTGCCATCCACTTCAAGATATTTTATTTCATTTCGAAAGCAACCAGTTTCACCAATTCATTTTGCCATCTTCAGGAGCCATAAACTTTTTTCGAATTAACGATCTTATCGTATAGCGCCCTAAAAGTGGATATCGGGAATCCCAATCGTTGTGCAGCTGATTCATATGAAAACGTGACACAGTTGCTGTCAGAACAGGACTATCCTCCCATAGTGTACTTTATTTGGAAACTAAACTAAATTTAGTAAGAGGGTTATACGTTGCAACGTAGAGACAGGGTTTTCTGTTGTTTAGGTAAAAGCATACTAAATTACAATAGTAGTGATAGGGTTATAAGCTGCGTGATTTCATGGGTTGGGGTTGGGTTGTTTTGAGGGAGGAGACCAGACAGCGAGGTCATCGGTTTCATCGGATTAGGAAAGGACGGAGAAGGAAGTCGGCCGTGCCCTTTCGAAGGAACCATCCAGGCATTTGCCTGGAGCGATTTAGGGAAATCACGGAACACCTAAATCAGGATGGCCGGACACGGGATTGAACCGTCGTCCTCCCGAATGGTCTGTTTTATTACGTATTTGTCGTTACAAATCCTTGGCGCATGTCCCACAGGTCACAATAAATTGCACGGTGGAAAGTACTTAATGCACCAGTAAAATTCCGCATCCATGAAGATTAAGCGTGCTTTACGTGAGAGGTAGTACTATTATGTTTCTTGACTCACCGAAGATAGCGAATTTACATATTTTTAAAGCTGAGTCTTTTAATGATTTACAGCGACTGTTTTGTAGCATCACACATTGGAGCTACCTCAGCATCTATGAGAGGCTTTCTAGTAGTAAACATATTACATATCTACTGATGTCATTAAAAAAGTCGGAAGGGGGAATGGAATTTACCCAGATCTGTGCGAATAGTTGAGCTTCTCCAGAATGATTCTTTCACTCCTCACAGGAGTGTTCGATGCTTTGAAACTCCTTGGTATATTAAAACTATATACCTGGGACTCGAACCCAGGTCATGGGTCGTGAGTGAGTGGCTCAGTCGGTAGGAGTATTAACCACTCCCGGTGTGCGAATCGCGATCCAATCACACAGTTTCATTCAATCAGGAAGTTTCAGTTGAGCGTCTAGTTGAATATGAAGACAGATCCGAAAACTGGGGCATCGATATGACAATTGCACCTCCCTTCAATACGGCAGTCTAATGACGACTGCAGAAGAATGGTAAATTAAATTGTGGATCTATGGGACGACGATCAGTTTGGCTTTAGGAAAGATAAAGGAACAATAGATGTAGTTCTGAGATTGCATTTGATAATGGAAGCTAGACTTTAAAAAATCAAGACTAGTTCAGAGGATATTTCGATGTAGGAAAAGCGTCTGACAGTGTAAATGTGTTCGAAATTCTGAGGAAAAGAGAAGTAAGCTGTAGCGGAAGATGGGCAATATACAATATGTACAGAACCGATAAGAATAAAAGACCGAGAATGAAGTGTTCACCGAGCGAGGTGGCGCAGATTCATTCCATTTCCCCAAAATTAAACCCGAGCGAAGGGGCGCAGTGGTTAGCATACTGGACTCTCATTCTGGAGAACGACTGTTCAAACCTGCATCCGACCATCTAGATTTAGGTTTTCCGTCATTTCCTTAAAGTAAAAGCCCAATTTCCTTCTCCCTCCATTCCTAATCTGATGGGACCTATGACTTCACCCTGTTTGGTTACCTCCCCCAAACCAATCAACCAACGAAGTGTTCCGGATTAAAAAGGACGTAAGTAAGAGATGAAGTCTTTCGCGCCTACTGTTCAACCTACAGGTTTGTTAGTAAAAGTCTGTTACTTGTCAAGCTGTTGTAGGGTAGATTGGGCTGAGAAATAACTGTTAATAAAATAATTTGATACGTTGTTGAGTTTTCGAGTTTATTAGCATTGAAATTATCCAATCAGCCCCTTGCGTGCGCAAATTCAAGCGGTAGCAGCCATGTCGTGAAGTCAAGTAAGAGACATGCGCCCATTTTTACTTAATTTGAAGGTTGTATCAGTACTATAACGTACGCTATAGAAAATACATGAAGGCACATGCTGCATGGTGACTAATTTCTTTAATTGCGGGTTTCGATTTATACATCATCAGATTATCGGGGAGTCATATGTGTGGAGTCATCTGTCTTATACGGGAGACAATTCGAAGTACGTGTTTTGTATTTTCTTATGCTTAAGATACGTCACTCCACAAATAAGAATGACGTGTTTGCCCAAGCGCTGATAATCTGATGGGGATGCATAAATGGAAACGCGTAATTAAAGAAATTAGTCACCACGCAACCTGTGACTTCTATTTTTTTATAGCATCCATTACAGCACTGATAAAACCTTCAAATTCAAGCGGCCCCACAGATACAGTTGGTGTCATTTGTTCTCATAGTGTAGATGATAGGACACGAGAGAGCTCCGCCTTTAGCTCAGTTTCGATCCTTACTAACGTCCCATGTCCAATTTTTGTATCCTTCTCTTGTCCGGTTTTAGGAAACCAAACGAAGAACACGTTTGGGGTCACCACCTCTGATGGACCGCTTAAATTTGTGCGCGCAACGGCCTGATTCGCTAACTTCAGTGATCATTAACAAGGAAAAGGCGCAACGTATCGAATTTTTTCTTAACGATTATTTCACAGCAGAATCTACCTGGCAACATCATTACGAGGTTTTATGTCGTTTCTGACCGCCCTGTATATATCCAACAAGCAAGTACTGAAATAAAAGAAGTCGCGCTGTCTGGGGCTCCTTGCCACGGTTCCCGCGGCTCCCCCAGCCACTGGTTGGAGTTGTCCCTCGGGCATGGATGTGTGTGTGTGTGTGTGTGTTGTCCTTAGCGTAATTTAGTTTAAGTTAGATTAAGTTGTATGTAACCCTAGAGTCCGATGACCTCAGCAGTTTGCTCCCATAGGAACTTACCACCACCACCACGGAAATAAAAGAAAATGTCAGGAGTGGATTAAAATTCAGGATGAAAGGATATCAGTGAAGGATTTACTGATGAAAGTGCTAACCTGAGTGAGAGTGAGGAATAATTGCAGGATGTGTTGAACGGAACGCAAAGTCTATTAACTACACACCTTGCATTGAGAGAAACTGAGTTGATTTGAAAATCAGCCTTATCCAAACACAATTAGTTTATTTTTATATTTACCCAGACCTGTTTCGACACCAATGTGTGATCTTCTGTGGGTCAAATTTCTATTTCTGTAAAGTACAATATCACATTTGTAATAACTTAACTAATGTAGGCGTAAGAAATACAATATTTGCTATTTGCTTCACCTTAAAATTACACCGCAAACTGAACTGTATTATTATACATCGATTTTAGTGCTCGTTTTCGCCGTTTTTTTAACAGCATGCCATCTGAAAACTAGCCATGAACAAAGTTATTGCGTATTTGTGGAGAGCTGTTTCGGCGGAAGAGGTTATGTACGTTCTGTACTTACATTTTCCGTCCTGCTTCGTGTCCCTGGTTGGTGTCTCAATCAGCTGCTATTCAGTGCATTATTTTCACTCAGTTTCTCACAAATTTCCGCTCGCGACTTCACCTAACATGCACTTACACGCAATGTGGTGAACTGTGATCTGAGCAAACACTTCTGGCAACACAATCAGTGAGACGTGTCATGTTATTGTCGTTGCTCACTTGTTCATCGTTGGTCTTGTTTGTTATGGCGCTGATTTTGAATATATGTGTGGTGTTTGTGTGTGTGTGTGTGTGTGTGTGTGTGTGTGTGTGTGTGTGTGAGAGAGAGAGAGAGAGAGAGAGGGAGGGAGAGAGGGAGGGAGGGAGGGATGGAGAGAGAGATAGAGAGAGAGAGAGAGAGAGAGAGAGAGAGAGAGAGAGAGAAAGAGAGAGAGAGTTGGAAAGAGATATTGAGAGAAAACCCTAAGGAAGACGAAAATTTTGAGGAGTAGCAAAAACTGTGATTAGCAACAAACATGCCATAAAACTGGGGGACGGAGTGAGCGAAGTGGAAGAATTCTCCTACTTTGGAACAAAATTACGCACGATGGGCGAAGCAAAGAAGATTTAAGAACGAAACTACCACAGACAACGCGGGCATTCCTCGCAAAAAGAAAGGTGTATACCAGCGTCAAAGGTAGAACTTGATTTGTAAAGAAATTTCTGAGAATTTGAAAGATATCTGTTTTAATTTATTTGAGTGAAAGTGGATATATAATGTTGATCGTGTTTTTAATGTTAAATTGTTTCTTAGTTGCTAAACTTTGGGCTTCCTGCTTTGAATGGTGCACATACCAATTCTCAATGTTGCAACTTGCGTCGCCCTTAACTGCTGGTGACAAAATTCAACTGCAAGAGAGCATAGAGAAATCTTGCTACGAGAATCCTAAGAAAATCATGACCTGTCTGAAACTTACTGCTAGCACAAAATCTGACATCTGAACTTTGATTAATTTGGAACTAAAGTTTGTCCCTTTGAAATTTAATTAAAGAGGTCCTCTGTTTTCTACACTATTTGGGTTACCTGAGCCTCACTGTATAATGCCGTTCAAACTCCTGTAGTACCTAAGCGCGTCTCGGTAACCGAAGAGCAAAATCTGTCTCCCGAGATATGCAAAGGCGCAATACGTTCTCTAAAAATATTAATATCATTCTTGGTTCATAATTTTTGATAATGGTTTTAAATAAATTGAAAATTAATTGGCTCTTGGGATTTGGACAATGACTCTGAGTTAAATGAATTCAATAGCAGTCTCATATCATTTGAGTTAATAACATTTAATGAAAATTTTATAATAATCAAACTTTCTCTGAAATCACATAACTATAATTCAAGAGTTACAAAAAAACTTCAAATGTATAATCTTTACTTAAAGAAAATTCCAAAATCTAATTCCTGAATCCATCTCTCTCATAATGACAGACAAATCCTAACAAAAAAATGAAAATCAAAAAGATTCCTGATGTAGATGTCTGATGTAAATCTGGCGCGCGTCTTCGCAAATCAAAGATCACCTCTAACACATCTCTGTAGGGCGCAGCTTCTCTGCCGAGGCTGCGCGCGCATGTCTAAGCAATTCAAACCTTACGAGCGCGATTCCAGACATCCAAAACAACAAAAATTCCTACGAAAATTTACACACACACCTTCGGATGTACGTTTGGAGCGCAGAATTCTATGGAATAATCATGGACAGTTGGAAAATGGGTAGAGAAGAAAAACGAAGCGTTTGATGTGATCTTGTTGAAGGATGTTGAGAATTATGTGAACTGATAAAGTGAGGAAGTTCTCCGCAGAATCGGTGAAGTGAAGAACACGAGGAAAACATTGACAGGATGAAGCACAAGATGACAGGACTTTTATTAAAGCATGAATCGGTAGCTTCCACGGTACTTGAGGGAATTGTAGAGGTTACAAATTGTGGGGGTAGTCAGATATTGGAATACATCCAACAAATAACTGAGGTTGTTGGATGCAGGAGCTGCTCTGAAATTTGATTTGATTTACTGCTCATTTAAAGACCTGTTGCCTTAAATTTTATAGCTGGTCCTTTATTTTACAACTTTTCGTGTAGATTACAAAACATATTCCATATTACAAACAGCAATTATTGTTTTGATAAATTACAATGGAAGTAACAATAAATTTAAAAAATTAGAAATTGACAGAACAAAAATAAATATTCAGATTTTAAGAAGAGTTGATGATAGACGATTGGAAAGACATGGATAGAAAGAGAGAACTGTTACCCTATCTGAGCTAGCCTGGTCTGGAAGCCCCGGAACTACTTTGAGCCTTGCAATCCCGGTTCGCTACAGTTTAATTTACCAACTAATACACCGTGTGATCAAAAGTATCCGGACACCTTGCTGAAAATGATTTACAAGTTCGTGGAACCCTCCATTGGTAATGCTGGAATTGAATATGGTGTTGGCCCACCCTTAGCCTTGATGACAGCTTCCACTCTCGCAGGCATACGTTCAGTCACGTGCTGGAAAGTTTCTGGGGGAATGGCAGCCCATTCTTCACTGCGTGCTGCACTGAGGAGAGGTATCGATGTCGGTCGCTAAGGTCTAGCACGAAGTCGGCGTTCCAAAACATCCCCAAGGTGTTCTATAGGTCAGGACTGTGTGGAGGTCACTCCATTACAGGGATGCTATTGTCGTGTAACCACAGGCCGTGCATTATGAACAGGTACTCGATCGTGTTGAAGGATACAATCGCTATCCCCGAATTTTTCTTCAACGGTGGGAAGCAAGAAGGTGCTTCAAATATCAGTGTAGGCCTGAGCTGTGATAGTGCCGCGCAAAACAACGAGGTGTGCAAGCCCCCTCCTTGAAAAACAGACCACACCATAACACCACCGCCCCCGAATTTTACTGTTGGCACTACACACGCTTTCAGATCACGTTCACCGGGCATTCGCCATACCCACATCCTGCCATCAGATCGCCACATTGTGTACCGTGATTCGTCACTCCACACAACGTTTTTCTGCTGTTCAGTAGTCCAATGGTTAGGCTCCTTACATCAAGCGAGTCGTCGTTTGGTATTTAGTGGCGCGATGTGTGGCTTATGAGCAGCCGCTCGACCATGAAATCCAAGTTTTCTCACCTCCCGCCTAACTGTCATAGTACTTGCAGTGGATCCTGATGCAGTTTGGAATTCCTGTGTGATGGTGTGGATAGACGTCTGCCTATTACACATTACACCCCTCTTCAACTGTCGACGGTCTCTGTCCATCCACAGACGAGGTCGGCCTGTATGCTTTTGTGTTGTATGTGTCCCTTCACATTTTCACTTCATTATCACATCCTAAGCAATGGACCTATGTTGGTTTAGGAGTGTGAAAATCTCGCGTACAGACGTATGACACAAGTGACACCCAATTACCTAACGATGTTCGAAGTCCGTGAGTTCTGCGGAACGCCCCATTCTGCTCTCTCATGATGTCTGATGACTACTCAGATCGCTGATGTGGAGTACCTGGCAGTAGGTGGCAGCACAACGCACCTAATAAAAAAAAAAACCTATGTTTTTGGGGGTGTCCGTACACGTGTATATCTAAACATTAGTTAGAAATACGTTATAACTATTATGTACATTATGGAAAACACAGTGCTGTGCGAGTGTAAAGTGTGTTACTTCTTGAAGTTATTAATTAAGCTTCAGTTCCCGTATTATGTGTCTTGAACTCTATCTGTTGTGTTGCTTATACAATAGGTGTTCCGTTACAAGTGTTACATTCCAATAGCGGTATAATTACCTCGGGATGGATTGTTTGCTGTTTACACTTAAGTTAGAACAGGTTTACAGGGTTGGTTGCATCACATAGTTTATTATAATACAGTTTAAATATTCTAGATGTTGTGTAAGGTTGTCTGCGGTACGTGTTGATGAAAGTGTTCGCAGAGTGAGTGAGTGTGTGTTTCGGTTCTCCTCTCTGTGTTGGTGTAAGATTTGGAACTGGTGTCTTACGTATTGCAGTGTTCTGTTATACGACAGTGTCTGTGACATCATCAGCAATTTTATTCATTATCTTCCACTCGTCTTTCTCTCTCATTGTCCGGATAATGTCACTGTCGTACTGCGTTGGTGTCTGGTGTACTGCTCTGTATTGGTGACAGTGAAAAACTATGTGTACTGGGGATCCACGTTTCCCACACGCACAAATAGCACTCTGGCTGCTGTGCCCAGGATAAGGGATGTGACCTGTCTGAAAGTGAACCATACTCCGGCTGGGATTGATATGGATGACTCTCAGACGTTCCCTAATGCCCGGCAAATGATATACCCTACGACCCTTATCACTTAACTCCCATTCCCTGGCGGTCCTGATGAAACGAGTCATAAGAATGGTGACTGCTACCTCTCCACCCGACACCTCCCCAGAAAAAAGAGAGGTCGAGGATAAAGTAATTGTTTTTTCCCACCTTTGTATCTGATCATCAGCGCGGCTGAGTGTTAAGTGGAGGATCTGGGTTCGATTTCTGGTACTGCGAGAGATTTTTCCTTAGTGGGAGGACTGGAACAGGGTGCACTCAGCCTCGAGATGACAGCTGAGGAGCTACTTAAATGAGAAGTAGAGGCTCCATGGTTTGAAACTCGACAACGGCCGCGGAGCGGTGTGCAGACTCTACCCTCCTCAATATTGCATCCAGTGACACTATTGGCGGAGGATAACACGTTAGGTACCGTTGGGCTAGCCAAGGCCTCGGAAGAGAGTTAACGAGCTACCTGCTTACCTGTATGCCATGGTCTGTTGTACCATATTGCGGAAATAGCATTTTTCTAGTAAGTACGTAGTCCTGCTAGTAGTTCCGCTTCCGTTGATGTCACCTAATTGCGATCTACGTGCTGAGTTTTGCTCGCTAAGAAATCTTAAATGAGATGTTCACCCAGTACGACAGCGACCAAAAGCGAAAGTCGGCAGGTGGTCAGTGGGCGACGTTTGCACAACGCCGTAGCCACACGCTGTGGAGAAATCGGTTTAAATCCTCGGGCGACAACGCGGTCGTCAGGAATTCGGGCCCGGCGGCCAGCAGACGGCGTATGCAGAGCGGCCCGCAGGTTTCCCCGGCCCCGGCCTGCTGGGGCGCGGGCATTCCTGCCAGCGAGAGCGTGGGCGGCCGGCGGCTTCCCACGGCTCACGGCCCGCCACTGGACGCGCGCCAGCCGCCCGCCGCCCGCTGCCGCGCCACTGGCGCCAGTACCACCACCTGTCCGCTGCCCTCGCGCAGCCTGACCCGCGACGCGCTGCAGCTGCACCGCCGCCGTCGCCGCAGCTCACTGCCACTGGCAGCTTCCCACGTCTGTTCCATTAACAGGTACCGGGTGGTTGTCATTAAAGTACAGCTGTTCACAGAGGTCCATTGTGGGTGGTAATTATCACATGGCAGCGAAACTTGGTAGATATTCCAATGCGTTAACGCGGAACTGATTTATGCCAGGAAATAATTAGTTCCAATTTTGGCCACCAGGCGCAAATGTGGCGCTGTGAATGCAAGAAAGACGTACTGAAATGTTTAGATATGTAAAGTGTTAGGAACGGGACGTAGGCACAAAAGATTAAAAAAGTGAGAAAGGCATAATATTGATTTTATTACTAATCATCATTACACGATTTGTTCAGTGTGAGCTCCGAAGACTCGACGAGATGCTGCATCCTTATAACGACGCGATCAACAGTTGCTGACAGCAGGTCAGGTGGAATCTGAGCAATGTGTTCCTGTATAATGGCCTTCAGATCAGGTAGAGACCGAATGTGTGACTGGTAAATGCGTTCTTCTAGATATCCCCCAGAGCCGAAAGCCACAAGGATTCAGATCAGCTGATCTTGCAGTCCATGCATCTGGAAAACCTCTAGTGATAGCACGTTCGTGGAAGGTTGCATTAAGCAGATCTTTCACTGGGCGAGCGACATGAGGAGTTGCCCCATCTTGCATGAAAACAGTGGTTTCCACGCACTCGCGCTCTTCCAAAGCAGGAATTACGTGCTGTACATGGAGTGGTGGACACTTACCTGAAGATGACTGGACGATTGCCAGCTAAAATATTGTGGCAACAAGTAAACATGATCCGGCTGCTATCTCGAAACTTCATCAGACAATAAAGGTGCTTGTGAATCCACTCAACACAGTCATATACCGCGAGTGCACAACACTTGGTATAACTGTACCACAAATTCGGCAGGTCTTTGTATTCACTGCACCCTGTAGTGTAAAATGTACCACATCACTCCATACAATATTGCGCGGCCACATAACATCAATTTCTGTCCCTCCCAGAAACCAAAGAGCAAGTTCAGAACGTCGTTGCGGATCATGAGGTTTCAATTGCTGCACCGTCTGGATCTCGTGCGGGTACCAGTGTAAAATAGACGCAAAACTTTCCGTGCTGTTGACCAAGCGACAATTCTTTTAATGCAATGCTGTAATTGCTGCCATTCACATAAAACAGTTACACTAACAGCGCACGCTCTCTCTTCTCTATAGCCAATACTGTTCATTCACATGATCGCTTCTCAAGCGACGGTGTGAATGTCATAGCGTGATACAAACACTGTACAGCGCCAGATTTACGCCTGATGAGCAAAAGTGGAACTAATTTGTTTTTCAGCGTAAGCCAGAATGGTTCAAATGGCCCTGAGCACTATGGGACTTGCATCTGAGGTCATCAGTCCCCTACAACTTAGCACTACTTAAACCTAACTAACCTAAGGTCATCACACACATCCATGCCCGAAGCAGGATTCGAACCTGCGATCGTAGCGGTCGCACGGTTCCAGACAGCGTAAGCCAGTTCTACATTAACCCATTAATATATCTTTCAAGTTTTGCTGCCATACGATAATTGCAGCTCCCACTGGATCTCGGTGAACAGCGGCACTTGAGTTACAATAATCCGATAGTAGATCCCTCTTCATGGAAACTCTCCGTCGCTCTCATTTCGTCCACGGTAATGATCCCACGCTACTCTATCCTCTGGAAGCCTCTTCACTGCTGCCTGACTTCCGTAACCAGCATCCATTAGAACGTGACAGCTGTATTCAAGCCTTGGTCTCCCTCTGCAATTTCCCCCCCCCCCCCCTTCACACACACACACACACACACACACACACACACACACACACACAATTCCTTAACATACCATACTGAAAATTCCGACGGGCTTCAGGATACGTCATATCAACTAACTCCTTGTAGTCAAATTGTGCCATAAACTTTTTTCCACAATTTTGGTTCAGTACTTCCTCATTAGCTAGTCGGTCTTTCTCACCTGATGTTCAGTATTCATCTGTAGCACCACATTTCAATTCAGAAGCTTCTACCCTTCTCTTCTCTGAGCTGCAGATTGTTCGCATTTCACTCTTGTACGGCGCTACACTCAAGACAAATACATTCAAAGAGACTTGCTAACTTTTAAATATGTATAGATGTCAGAAACAGTCTGAAAAGCTTGCAAGAGAGTTGCAGGAGAGATTGGGTTGAGAAGTAATTTTTAAGAAAAGAATTCGATCCGTCGCGCAGTATCCTGGTTATTCAGCACTGAAGTTAGCCAGTGAGGTTGTCGTGCGCGAGAATTCAAGCAGCCTGTCAGAGACAGTGTCCTTCGTTTGGTTTCCTCAAGCCGAACGTAGCTTTTGCTCACTTAGGTTAAAATTATCATTTCCGAAAAAGCCACAGTTTAACTGGCAATGAACTTTTGAACAAGTGGTAGCTCCCGGATGCACAGACGTCTGTACATTATTTCATTTTAGCGCATGCTGAATTTGTATGCGCGAGGAACTGATAGTTTAGCTACAATGCTAAACAACTCTGCGCGAAGTGCAGAATTTCTTTCGTAACAATTATTTCTCAGCGCAACAACCCCTGCGACACCCTTAAAAGCTTTCCAGACTGTTTGTGACCACCCTGTATACTCGATGTTTCCAAATTTCATTTTTTCAGAAACGCTTCTTTTGCTATTGCCAGGCTGCCTTTTATATCTTCTCTACTTTGACCCTCGTCCGTTATTTTACTGCCCGAATAACAAAATTCGTTGTCTGCTTTTAGTGTCCCATTTCCTAATCTAATTCTGTCAGCATCACCATATTAAATTCTGCATTGCATTAGCCTTCTTTCACTTTTCTGATATTCATCTGATAACCTCTATCCATTCTGTCCAAATGCTCATCCCCTTTGCCGTGAGAGTTGGCAATATTCTCTTAGGATTTAAAGGTTGGCTACAGCGCACATACACAAGCTCTGGAATCTAAGATATTGTTGTCGCGCTTCGCAGTGCACGGATTAACTAGTGGCAGTTTTCGAGGCCAGTGTAGGGGTGCGCACGTGTGTTGGGCGAGGGCTCGTCGCCGAGCTGCTGTACTGCCGTGTCCGCCAGCAGCGACACAGGATTTGGTATTGATATTTTTATAATTTGCAGCGTGCTTATTAATTTAAAGAAAATGCTTTGTGTATGTGCGTAGCAGCAGACGGTAATTTTGATACTGATAGGAGTTGAATTCTTAAGGGAAACCATTGTTAGGCGAATAGATTAAGTATTGATTTTTGTCATTGATTTCTTTTGTAATTGTCAGGGAATTGTTTCACTTTGTATTTAATTGAGAAGTATTTCAGTCTGTCTCAAGAGTTTGATTGATTTGTAATGCCACTGGAGGCAGATTTACATACGAAGCGATTGTTCAAAGAACTTCTAGCGTTTTATTAATTGAATGAGAAAGAAGCGCTTTCAGAATATAGTTTTTAAAAAAAGGAATTACTTGTTTGGGTTATCATTTATCGAGTTTAGATTTGACCAAGCCCTTTCTCTTGAATTATATGCAGTTGTAGTAAGCAGCAGCAACAGCAGGAGCCGCCATACAGAACATGCATTGCACCCAGCATGTATAATAGGTTTTTTTATGTTTTTGTTAAATAATGGAATGCAGCAGATCAAGCAGTGGCACCAGAAAGACCAAGTAAGTTATTTGTTGTGCACAGGACCAATTAAAAAACAAGTTTAGGCGATCTTTGTAATAGTAAAGTTAACAGAAGTACAAGCACGAGATTTTCAGTAGAAAACACGAGATAAGAAGATAGAGCTCGCGAGTTTCAGCCGTATCTGACAGAACTGTGAATTCATCGGCAAACCACAAGGCTTTTATTTCTTCTTCCCAAATTGGAATTCCCTTTCAGAATTTCTCTTTGGATTCCCTTTACTGAGTGATCCATATACAGATGGAATAACCTTGGAGAGAACATATAACCCTGTCTCGCTCTATTCTCAACTGCCGCTGCTCATGTCCTAGACATCAAACTCCGTTCCGGTAACACCGTTTCTCCCTAGTGTCCAAGCCTACTGAAGTCGCTTGTGTATACATCTTCCCGACTCTGCAGTAGAATGATTGGAAAAGAGCACAGGTAGTCCCAGTTTTCAAGAAGGGTCGTTGAGCAGATGCGCAAAACTATAGGCCGATATCTCTGACATCGATCTGTTGTAGAATTTTTTGCTCGCGTATCATGTCATTTCTGGAAACCCAGAATCTACTCTGTAGGAATCAACATGGAAACAGCGATCGTGTGAGACCCAACTCGCTTTATTTGTTCATGAGACCCAGAAAATATTAGATACAGGCTCCCAGGTAGATGCCATTTTCCTTGACTTCCGGAAGGCGTTCGATACAGTTCCGCACTGTCGCCTGATAAACAAAGTAAGAGCCTACGGAATATCAAACCAGCTGCGTGGCTGGATTGAAGAGTTTTTAGCAAACAGAACACAGCATGTTGTTCTCAATGGAGAGACGTTAAAGTAACCTCTGGCGTGCCACAGGGGAGTGTTATGGGACCATTGCTTTCCACAATAAATATAAATGACCTTGAAGATAGTGTCGGAAGTTCCCTGCGGCTTTTCGCGGATGATGCTGTAGTATACAGAAAAGTTGCAGGATTAGAAAGTTGCAGCGAAATGCAGGAAGATCTGCAGCGGATAGGCAGTTGGAGCAGGGAGTGGCAACTGACCCTTAACATAGACAAATGTAATGTATTGCGAATACACAGAAAGAAGGATCCTTTATTGTGTGATTATATGATAGCGGAACAAACACTGGTAGCAGTTACTTCTGTAAAATATCTGGGAGTATGCCTACGGAACGATTTGAAGTGGAATGATCATATAAAATTAATTGTTGGTAAGGCGGGTGCCAGGTTAAGATTCATTGGGAGAGTCCTTAGAAAATGTAGTCCATCAACAAAGGAGGTGGCTTACAAAACACTCGTTCGACCTATACTTGAGTATTGCTCATCAGTGTGGGATCCGTACCAGGTCGGGTTGACGAGATAGAGAAGATCCAAAGAAGAGTGGCGAGTTTCGTCACAGGGTTATTTGGTAAGCGTGATAGCGTTACAGAGATGTTCAGCAAACTCAAGTGGCAGACTCTACAAGAGAGGCGCTCTGCATCGCGGTGCAGCTTGCTGTCCAGGTTTCGAGAGGGTGCGTTTCTGGATGAGGTATCGAATATATTGCTTCCCCGTACTTATACCTCCCGAGGAGATCACGAAAGTAAAATTAGAGAGATTCCGGTAGTCGTTCTTTTCGCGAACCATACGCGACTGGAACAGGAAAGGGAGGCAATGACAGTGGCGCGTGAAGTGCCCTCCGCCACACACCGTTGGGTGGCTTGCGGAGTATAAATGTAGATGTAGATGTAGATGTAGGATGTACACGGTAAAGTCACATTAACGTGACTGCCACCTACGTTCGACGTCAAGGAGCAATAATCATTCACAGACGGTAGATGGCACCACTAGCAGTGCAGGGTATATAAAGTGTGTCACGGGGACGCGCAAAACGATGCAGTAGCTGTCGTGATGCGCAAACGGAGTAACTCATCTGACGTCCAAAAGAGCATGATCGTCAGCTCTCGGAAAAAGAGTGGAAGCATTTCTGAAACGGCTAAATCTGTAAACTGTTCACGTGCTGCCGTGGTTAAAGTGTAACATGCATGGCAAAAGAGCGGCATCCAAAACCGGCGCCGCGGCAGCTGTGGTGTACCACAGACTATAGATGGCAGGGTTAAACGCCGGCTCCGGAGATGTGGACGTGTAACTTCTGAGCACCAGACTGCCCAGATGAAGCAAGGGGCTACAAACAGTGTCTCCTCAACGACCGTTCAGCGAACGTTGCTGTATACGGGCCTCCGCAGCAGCCGTCTGGTTCGTGCACCCAAGCTGACTGCTGTTCATCGGCGACGAAGGATGGAATTTGAGCGCCAATGCGGCAACTGGATGGCCAATGTGTGGGGACAGGTGGTCTTTTCTAATGAATCACGTGAAACGTCTGAAAGTAACTGGACCAAGCCGGAGAACCGAGCGTTATGGCCTGGGTAATGTTTTAGTGGCATTCCTGGGAGAACTCGTCATACTGGAAAGCACAAATGATCGTCACAGTTATGCTTCTATCCTTGGGGACCATGTCCACCCCTATATGCAGTATGTTTTTCCTCGGCACGATGGCATCTACCGCGAGGGCAATGCGGAACAAACACACAGTGTACGTCTGTCGTTCGAAGAGCACCAGGATGAGTTTACCGTACTCCCCCGGCCACCAGGCTCCCTGAATTTAAATCCAATCATGAATCTGTGGAACTGCCTCTCCCGGACTGTTCACGCCATGGATCCTCAGGCAAGAAGCCTTGCGCAGCTGGCCACTGCACGGCTCCGCATCCCCGTCAGTACCACCAGAACCTCACTGACTCTTTTCTTTTACGTCTCGTAGCTGTCCGCACTGCAGAAGTGGTTATTTAGGCTTCTGGCAGATTGCCACATTAATTTGACTGGGCAGTATACAGTAAATAATACAAGATACAAATGGAAAAGACTCATTGGTTTTCGGTTTTCGTTTTTATTATTTTAAGCTGAAACGCCCTGCTAAACCCGCAGGACAGTACAGGTAGTTGGAATTGTGGAAATGGGCCAAAATGAGCGGCTGTCAGCTACACTCGAAAACATATAACTTTATTTATTTGACCAAACATTACAGTACAAATTCTTGAACTTAGTTATCGGATGAATACGCCACACTATCCTATGCCTTAAGGGCACAACCACATTAATTTAAAAAAAGACGGCTAAAAGCCATTAACTCAAAATTCAGACGCAAAAAGTAATATTTAGAAGGCAGAAGGCCTCATGTTATGTAAGTTCTATAATTTGGCTGAAGGCCCAAAATTTAACACTTGAAAAGCAACAACCTTAATTTAAAGACGGCTGAAGGCCGATGATTTAAGACTAAAGGTAAAATTAAATAAAAAAACACAAGGCAGAAGGCCTTATCTTCAAGTAGGCTGAAGGCCCCAAACACTCTGACTCTTGAAAGACAAAGATCCTTAATTTAAAAACGGTTGAAAGCCCCATGACTTAAAACTGAAGGTAAAATAAATTTAAACAACAAAGTCTTATCTTAAATTAGGGTGAAGGCCCCAAACAGTCTAACACTTGACAAGCAAGGAATTTTAATTTTAAAGTGGTTGAAGGCCCATGACTTAAAACACCACTCAAAACAATTCAACTTTAATTCAAAACCATCTGCTATGTGCCATACAAACACACACAACAGAAAATAAGAAAAGGCAGTGCAGCTAACGGCGCTCATAAGTTTCGGGGGTCGGCCAGAACTTGAAGTACTAACGATCACTTAGGTTAGACAGGCAGTCGGCCCAACCATTCTCGATCCGGCTACAATCCAACCAACAGATAGTCAATGGACCCACCGACAAGGTAACTTGCGCAAACGTAAAAGGTATGGACGCCCACAACCAAGCATACATTAAGCTGTCGAACTACACACTGTGCTGGACAGCGACAACATGGTGGGGAAAGGACACTGCCTAAATTCACATCTACGGCCATGGCCAGTATCCGGAACGTTAACGGCCACAAGGCAGAAAATTCCGCTGGTGCACTTCGATTGCAAATAACCAGATGGTGGCTAAACATTAGCCAACTCGAATACACACGTTGTTGCTCGCGGAATGTCCCAACAGCCAATAATGACAACCAAATGGCACAATGTGAACAGTCTTGACTTGCTGGCAAATTAAGTCCAAACTCAACTTTCGTGTCCAGGGTCAGTGAGCCACAGACCTCGTAGCAATGGGAACATCCCCACACGCTCCGACACAACTAAAGACTTAGGGATTACAATTACAAACAACCTAAATTGGAACGATGTAGATAATATTGTGGGTAGAGCAAACCAAAGACTGAGATTCATTGGCGGAACACTTAGAAGGTGCAACAGGTCTACCAAAGAGACTGCTTACACTACGCTTGTCCACCCTATTCTGTAGTACTGCTGTGCGGTGTGGGATCCGCATCAGGTGGGACTGACGGATGACATCGAAAAAGTACAAAGAATGGCAGTTCGTTTTGTATTATCACGAAATAGGGGAGATAGTGTCACAGACATGATACGTGAATTGGAGTGGCAATCATTAAAACAAAGGCGTTTTTCGTTGCGACGGGATCTTCTCATGATATTTCAATCACCAGTTTTCTCCTTCGATTGCGAAAACATTCTGTTGGCACCCACCTACATGGGGAGAATTGATCATCACGATAAAATAAGAGAAATCAGGGCTCGCACGGAAATTTTAAGTGCTCGTTTTTCCCGCGTGCCGTTCGAGAGTGGAACGGTAGAGAGACAGCATGAAGGTGTTTCATTGAACCCTCTGCCAGGCACTTTATTGTGAATAGCAGAGTAATCACGTTGATGTAGACACTGCATAGAGACCGCCAGCGGGCCTGGCCAAACTACGCCTCGCGGAGATTTTCTCGCTGCTCCACGCCAACCGACCAACCTCCTCGCACACAGCACAGCCAGAAACTATAAGCACCAGACCAAAGATAGTACAAGGTGCGAATATACATACACACCGCTGCTGCCTCTCACGGAGAGAGCGAACAACAGCCTAATCCCAATAACCGCAGGAAATCAAACACAGAATAGGAACCAAGGTTTAAACCAACGCATACATGAGCCCAACACGGCTCGTAAGTTTTTTTAATTTTTTGTAACAGTACACATACAAAACTTCAGAATCTAAAACATCCTTTGTTTTCTGGGTGCCGTGTGGTAAGAGAACGAACAATCTAAGGACTCCCAGTTTATGAAAGGACAACATACAGTGGACCATGGGTAAAATTTGTCTAATTGTTTAAATGCCCTACTTTTATAGTAAAAATGACAGCGAGAAAGAAAACGAATCCGCACATTTTCACAGCATAAAACAGCAGTTTCTTTCTCGCAATCAAATTTAACGGAAAACCTGCACATTGTTGCTATATATTAGTATCGATTACGTTGAGTGTAGTATACCGTCTTACTAGCCCACGTTCGAACTTGTCCCCGTAAGCTCTTGCTTTCGTTGCCGAAATTTATTCGCATTGGGGGCAATCAATCTACTGTCACCAGCAGAACGATCGTGATCCAGCATATGCGTCCGCAAGGAGGGCAAGAGGGAAACTTGCAGCCGCCTCCCGTCCCCCTTCCCATGTCCATGAACCCTGATCTGGAATACAAATTGTTAATTCATGTACTGATTGGATAACCACTTACTCTCTGGCATATGATAAGGCTTTTATGTCATGTGCGAAAAAATGTGCAGTGTAAAACATTAAATGCATAGTGCTGCAGAAAAACTAAAAATTAGACGACAACCATCAGTCTCTTTAGAAGAAAAACAAACGATGTGCTAGCAGATGGAATTTCCTCATGTAGGCAACAAATTAATCGAAAGTACCACCACTGACGATGTTTTATCTCAGTGAAGCGAAACGCATGTGGTGAAAAAAGCACGCATCTTTTGTAGTTGCAACGACAGAACGAAAATACCTTCAAGAATTTTTTTGTGTTGCCTAAAAACTTAATTTTTATGACATGTGAGGTCTCGAGTCTGACAAACGGATTTATATAAAAAATGACAATTTTAGAGTGTTGTCCCACTCTCTCACCCTGGAAAAATTCCGACGGAGGCCCATGTGATTCAGTAATGTCACATGACAACTTACACCCTCTTCGTTTTCCCAGTTTAGTGATCTAAAAATTTCCTCTGAAACTGCCAATGAAACGTTTGATGATACAGAACACCTTGCCTGTCTCCTCTTTGTTCTGAATTTTGTACTACCTGTCGTAAGGTCTAATGGACCTCTTACATTGATGAATGTAGTCTTCATTATACTAATATCAGTGAATCAGTGCCTTGTTTTTCAAGTCAGATTTCTTAATTTATCAATGCTAGGCAAAGTGGTAATTGGTGCTCAGTGCCCTGCTCTGTAACTTAGTTTGCGGCTTGCAATTGGCACAATGTGCTACATCTGAACCTAAAGCAAGCTTCCCCCTCTTCTTGGTTAAAACACACGTATTACTTCCGGAATGTAATTGGTGTCTTTACTAGCAACCTGCACCTCTCATTCATACCTTCAACGAACCAAACTTTAAAATAAAATTTAAAATTATTCTAGAAATTTTATTCGGTTACAGACTGTGGCAAAGCACATATTAACTAATGGAATGTTTTTTCATTTTCTTCGTACTCTTATTCTCAAACGTTTCTCTCAGCAGATTTTCAATATATCTCTTCACACAGTCTAAAAGATATTTGGAAATAGTTATATTAATCTAACACATTCTATTACTTTCGGTATATGATCAAATAAAAAGCTGTGATAGAATGTAAGACCAGTCGCTTATAATTTGTTCTGGAGTGTTCGCCTACAACGAACAGCTGCCAGTAACCTATGTGCCAATTTACAAATGACGACGGTCCTTGCACCTTCAACGGCGCAAACTTTTGTCTTTGTATCTCGAGCAGTGATTATGACATAGACTCTTATTCTGCATGAACAGCGTTCATATTCTTAAGAAGCCAAACAGATTCATATCTTCCCAGGGTTTCTTTTGTTCACTTCAGGCGAATGCCAGTTTCGCCTATAGAAATACGGGGTGATTATAATTAAAGTTATACTTTCAAAACAATGTAGAAATAATTCTGTGTATTGACATATCCTGTCAGATGGAAGTGGGCTTCGCCTGTCCACAAAATCTTCCACAGTCAATCATTGTCCACTTCCATGCGAGCAAGAAATTCTAAAACAGGTCAACAGGAAGCAATTCGTGCACATGGTTAATTTTGAATGGATAGCAAAGAAGGATTTTACGCACCGTGCTCACGGGTATATCGAGTGTTCGGGCAATTCTCCGTGCACTACACGTTTGCACACCACCACTCGCCTCCTCCTGCACTGCTGTTGCCACTGCTTCCACTGACGTCGAATCAATTAGTTTCCTCCCTCTACCAGGCTGCTCACCAAAAGAATCCGTCTTTTCGAATTTCCGAATCATTTCCTCCAGACCCACGGCAGTCATCGGACCAACGCCTTTTTCCAAACCCTTCAGTGTCCGGAACTTCTGCAGAGCGAGATGTGCACAGTCATCATTCTTGTAATACAGCTTTACAAGCAGAACTCGATCTTGCATTGAGACAGTCATGGCGAACGTCGCAGACGCGAAAGGAGGAAAAGCTGTGTACCAGGCGTGTTTATACTAACTTCAATGAGTCGTGCGCATGACAGGTGTTTTCATTTACGTATTCCGACACACACAGCGCCATCTATTGATCAATCTTCACACTACTTTTGTTTCTACTGCCATACGTTTTCCCCTTTCTCCGATACTATTCCGTTGCAATTTGACGTCATTCTGACTAGTGGTGTTATTTCTACAGCGATTTGAAAGTTTATCTTTAATTATAATCACCCTGTACATCGCAACCGATTTGGTCCCCCATCCTTCCCAAATAATGACTAAACTATGCGCGAGAGGTTCTTCCTTTATTTTGGTTCACATCATATTCCTCCTTCACTGTTTACAACAGTCTGCCAACACTGGTTTTCGATTCCGTGACTGTAGAAATCATGTGATTTTGAGGTGAAGAAGTCGTCGAGTCATGTTTGGAGCTCATTTTCATCCGGAAAGAAAGTTCCTTGAAGGTTGTTCGATAGACAGCGGAAGAAATGAAAATCTGAGGGCTTAAGATAAGGTGAATAAGGAGTGACTTCCCAACCCACGTGCTGTATAGTGTTCTTTGCCAGCCTAGCAGTATGCCAGCGGGCTTTATCGTGAAGTAGCATCACTTCAAGCAGTCTCCCTGGTCGTTATTCGTGGACTGAGTCTGCAAACCGTCTCAGTTGTTGCCAGTAAATGTCAGCGGTGGTGTTTGCATCTCTGGGAAGCAATTCGTAGTACAACACACCGTCGGATTCTACCAGATGCAAAACATTCTCTTTTGTGGAATCGTGCAGGTTTTTGTGCAGGGAGTTGCAGCTTTGTTGTGGTCCAACCATTTCTTTCTTTCCCTTATATTAGCATAAGACACCATTTCACATCACCAGTAACGATACAGGATAGGAATGCTCTGTGCTGTACATGAGCCAACTGATGACGAGCAAGCAGAGATGCGCATTTGGCTATTCGCTAATTTTTTTAAGTTTGACCTGAGAACTTGCAGTACCCATATATCCTATTTTCGAACCTTCTCCATTGCATATACATTGAAGAGCCAAAGAAACTGGTACATCTGCCTAAGGGTCCCCGCGAGCACGAAGAAGTAATGCAACACGACATGGCATGGACTCGACTAATGTCTGAAGTAGTGCTGGAGGGAGCTGACACCAAGAATCCTTCAGTGCTTGATACGCCCGCTAAACCCGCTGGGCAGAACAGGTAATAGGATTGTGGAAAGGGCCAAATAGGCTGAGGTCTGTTTCGCCTTCTAATTGTAATTTAATAACTTGTACAACCAAAGCGGCACATAGCCGGACCTTTTCCGAATGCAACTCTTTCACGGCTGAAGCCCTCCAAACAAAAAATCTTAACAAATCGACAAGACAAAAAAAATCCAATTAAGATAGCAATAAAATAATTACAAAAACATCACAGCAAAGTAGATAAAAGAACATATGCAAGGTGCAATACCAAAGGCTGAAGGCCACCAATAAGTTTCAAAATTTTAGAATATATTACAATAGACTTTTAAAAGCAGAAGGCCACAATGTTTAAAAACAAGAAATCTTAGAAATCAACAAGATAGAAATGCAATTAAAAGGCAAGTAAGATAAAAAAACATATCACGGCCAAGTGGAAAGCCTCAAGGCAAGGCAGATAGAACAAAAATATACTAGGTGCAATACCAGTGGCTGAAGACCACCATTAAGTTTCAAAATTTTAAAATATATTACCATACTCTTTTAAAGGCAGAAGGTCGTAATGTTTAAGCTTTAAAGATAATTTAAAGAGTTAATTTTGCAATATTTTTAAGAAAAAGGAAAAAATAGCCATAAGTCTTAAATTTTAAGCAGCTGAAAACAGATAATTAAACACCGGTGGCACTCAGAACCCTCCAGGGAGGTCGGTCTGCCCTCGTTCACTTAGGCGAGACGGGTGGTGAGCCCCATTACACTTGATCCGTCGGAACCCAACCAGAGGACAGCCACGGACCGACCGACACAACGACTTGCTTCCCCTCAATCAGCACATGAGAACTCAAACAGAAAAGGTTACAAACGTGATAATCCACAATGGAGTATGTATTAGCTGTCAAAATTACACACCATGTTGGACAGCGACAACAGGCGAGGAAAGGACGCTGCGTGAAATTACGTTATGGCCAGGGCAGGTAACCGGAACACTAACGGCCACTAGGCAGAAAATTCCGCTGGTACACTTTAATTTGAAACACGATAATGTAGTTAACTTCACCCAAAAGAACACTGCCTGAATTTACGTCAGTGCCCAGGGCAGGTAACCAGAACACTAACGGCCACAAGGCAGAAAATTTCACTGGTGCGCTCGTATTGTAGTCAGCCAAAGAAGTTAATTGCACCGCATGGCGGCTAAATTTCAGCAATAGAAACACTCAGTGCTGCACACAGGAAAACCTCCCCAACAGCAAACCACCGAAACGAACCACACAACATGAATGGACGTGGCTTGAGTAGTTGAAACCACTACTCAACTTTGACGTCCTGGGTCGGTGAACCACGAAGCTCGTAGCGATCGGACAGCTCCACACACGCTCCGACACTCCGCAGGGACTGCCAGCGGACCCAGCCGACTGCACCGCGAGGAGATAACTTCCCTCGTCCGCAACAACAGACCGACTCCGTCAGTGGAAACAACGGGTGCTATACACACAACCTGACAAACGCTTGCATCAAGACCTAAACGATACCCAACAGTAACTAAGCACACACGAAGACAACCGGGAGTCGATGCACACACACAGCCGATTCATGAACGATCGGCGAGCCAAAACGCGTCGTCCGGTAGGACGACCGACCGACGATCCACCAAGACCGTGGCCCGGCTCAAGTGATGCGTGGCGGCAATTGTCGGGCGAGCCATGTCGACGCAGACCTCACTGCTGCTCCACCCGACTGCACTAGTGCCGCATTGCAACTCCCCTACTGGCAGGTCCGGACTGCACTCCAGACGCGCTCCAATTGACTGGCAGCCCGTACTCGCGACGCGAACTCCTGACTGGGACTCCCTTCTGACAGACAACAGACAAGTAATAGCAGCCGAGCAAAGATACTACGAGAGGGAATATATCGATACGCGCTGCTAGCGCCAGTTACGGTCAGGCAAAGCAGCAACTCAGTGACAGTAGTAATTTAAATTAACGTAGTGAGGTGGAAGTACGTTAAAAACAGGGTATAAATAATGATGGCGGGAACACTAGCCACGCACGGCTCAGGACTGTCCATAAATACGTAAGAGTACGAGGGGGTGGAGATCCCTTCTGAACGGCACGTTGCAAGGCATCCCAGATATGCTCAATAATGTTCATCTCTGGGGAGTTTGATGGTCAGCGGAAGTGTTTAAATTCAGAAGAGTGTTCCTGGAAACACTCTGTAGCAATTCTGGAATTTCACAAGTCCGTCGGAATGCACAGTGGACATGAATGGATGCAGGTGATCAGATAGGATGCTCATGTACGTGTCACTTGTCAGAGTCGGATCTAGACGTATCAGGGGTCCCATATCACTCCAACTGCACACGCCCCACACCATTACAGAGCCTCCACCAGCTTGAACAGTCTCCTGCTGACGTGCAGCGTCCATGGATTCATGAGGTTGTCTCCATACCCGTACACGTTCATCCGCTCGATACAATTTGAAACGAGATTCGTCCGAGCAGATAACATGTTTACAATCATCAACAGTCCAATGTCGGTGGTGGCGGACCCAGTCGAGGCGTAAAACTTTGTGTCCTGCTATCGTCAAGAGTACACGAGTGGTCCTTCGGCCCCAAAAGCCCATGTCGCTGATGTTTCGTTGAATGGTTCGCACGCTGACACTTGTTGATGGCCCAGCATTGAAATCTGCAGCAATTTGCGGAAGGGTTGCACTTCTGTCACGTTGAGTCATCGTTGGTCCCGTTCTTGCAGAATATTTTTCCAGCCGCAGTGACGTCGGAGATTTGATGTTTTACCGGATTCCTGATATTCATGAAATGGTCGCACGGGAAAATCCCCGCTTCATCGCTGCCTCGGAGATGCTGTGTCGCATCGCTCGTGCGCCGACTATAACACCACGTTGAAACTCACTTAAATCTTGATAACCTGCCATTGTGGCAGCATTAACAAATCTAACAACTGCGCCAGACATTTGTTGCCTTATATAGGCGTTGCCGACCGCAGCGCGGTATTCTGCATGTTTACATATTTCTGTATTTCAATACGCATGCCTATACCAGTTTCTTAGGCGCTTCAGTGTAAATGACGCACGATGGTGGAGTGATCGCAGTTCATCGCATTTTCTAGTTCTCGAGTACACTGACGTGAATTATTGTGGATTAATGAGTTTAAATGATCCTCATCAAACCCCTAAAGTCTTCCTGAACGTGGAGAGTCGTTAATGTCAAAATGAATCTCCTTGAAATGAGAAAACCATTTTACTGTCGGGCACTGTCCAATGTCATTATCCCCATTCATGGTACAAATGTTTCTTGTTGCCTCCACTGCCGTCGCTCCTCTATCGAACTTAATCAGAAGAGTGCATCGGAAATGTTCCGGTTTCTCCCCGTGGCACTCCATTTTCTAGCGTCCACAGCTCCACGCACAATCTCCAAATGACAAAATGGCAATATGTAAACTGAGGTATCAACAGTGAGCTACAAATAAAAACTGCCAATCGATAAATTAGTCCATAGCAACCGGAATACCAACATGCAAAGTCCATAGCAACCGGAATACCAATATACAAAATAGAAACGCTACGACGTTACGCACCAATCTAATATAATTGGTTATAAGTTTGAGAGACATCCGTATTGAAATTGGATCCGTTTAATTCTCACTGAATTGCTCTTTATTTATTTTTCATTTTCCGTTCTTCACCATCTCAAAAACATTTCTATTCTTAATTTGTTAGCCTGAAAATGGAGACGATAGGATCCGCAAAGTGCATCGTCAGGGTGCGTGATAGGAGCGTTTCAGAGAGAGTGCTCACAAAAAAATGGCTCTGAGCACTATGGGACTCAACTGCTGAGGTCATCAGTCCCCTAGAACTTAGAACTAGTTAAACCTAACTAACCTAAGGACATCACACACATCCATGCCCGAGGCAGGATTCGAATCTGCGACCGTAGCGGTCTCGCGGTCCCAGACTGCAGCGCCTTTAACCGCGCGGCCACTTCGGCCGGCAGTGCTCACATTTCTTGGTGGTTCAAATTATTTTATTTGTTTCAGACTAACTGCTAGTACTTTGTAATTGAGTCCAGCATTTCCATTTCATAAGATTCCTTTACTCGTCCATTGTAACCCCGAGTGGTACACTCACCGAACGTGTTCGAAATGGCGCTGTGAAGTAATGAGGCGACAAGATTTCGTTGCCGCTCCGTCAGGCTGTCGACTGCAAGGAATGCGAGAGGGGAATAACGTGCAGCGGAGGGTAGGATAAATGGACGACGGTGCAGGGGAAGCGACTCGAGGCGGCCGACCGGAGCGAAATCAGCGATCGGGCGAGGGGCGTGCCTCGACTTCAAAGGCAGTCCCTAGTCTTTGGCCTGCTCCCCCGTCCTTGTGCTGCCCCCACCATCCATCGATTTCTGGCGCCCCAACATCTACGCAAAAATATCTCACCATCAAATCAGGTCCTAAATGAAAATTAAAAATCAACACCTTTAAGAAATTTTGATATTTAAAAAGAACTACGCCGAAGGTAATTCTCACATTTTACGGATGTCACACTTTCTCCTGTTTCTTCTCATATTAATCGAAAACCATTTATCCTCCGTCTCTCACTTGTTAAAAACCTTATTTCCTTTGTTCTTTTTTTTTTTTACAATACGCATAATTAATCACATTTACAGAAAAACTGAATATAATCATGCAGCATACTATCGACACACCTGTAATTGGTACCAATCGGTACGCATGCGAGAGCATACGTTACCTATGTTCCAAAACGTCTCGCATAAAAACGGGATTCTTCCGGGGCTCACACCTTGGGCTCTATCGGATAGCTACGTACCGTCTGTATACCCATCCAGCCAGTCAGGCTGCAGCAGCCGGTCGAGGGACAAGCAAAAACAGGGAAGAAGCAGATTTTGTGACATTTCATGAGTTCCCAACCAGGGGCATATTGTGTAGTTTCATATGTGTGTGCTTTGGTAGTTTAGTTTCTTGAATTTCTGCGTGTCAATTTAATATTTAATAAACACAGTTCACGCGTTTTCGTGTCGGAAAGTAAACCGATTTTGCGACATACTACAAGTTCCTAATCAGAAACGAATTATTTAGTCTCACCTGAGTGCTGTGGTAGTTCAGTTTTTGAATCTCTGTATGTTCATCTAATTTCTTAGACACAGTTCTTATGTTTTCGTCAGTGTGTACTCTAGGGTTCCGTAGAGCATGTCGATAATTCTTTGTTTGTCTGTATAGTGTAATTTTCCGAGGTCTTTAGTATGGACGGGGACTTTGACTGCTGCATATGGATGCGAGCCGAGCTGGTGACACTTCGCTCTCAGCTCCAGACTGTGATGGCTTCGGTTACACAGCTTGAAGCTGGGTATCATTGTTGTGGGCCGACCGTGCGGATCCAACGGACGACCAGCACGTCAGTGTCCACCGATTGGTCCGCACCGATGGCCAGCCCAGTTATTGCTCGCACTGAAGTTGACCCCTCACCCGTGGTCGAATGGGAAGTCGCCTCAGAGCGTAGCAGGCGGTGAAAGACTTCCCAGGGGGTCGAAAGAAGGACCTCTCCGATTAATCTGACAGACAGGTTCCAGGTGCTGTCTGTGGCTAACGCTGTCCCTCAGCCAGATGCAGTATGTTGTCCTGTTTCAGAGAAGACCCCTCAGCCTGCAGAGGAACCTAACAGTGTTCAGGAAGAAGTAGTTCAACTTGTAGCGAAACTGAAGTGGATAGTTCCTGTGTGTTAGTACAGGTAGAGGACATGCTTGGTAACTGGAACAAAATAGTCATTGGATCCTTTCACCGACCTTCCAACTCAGATCATACAGTTGAAGGTTAAAAAAAAAACCAAAAAAAAAACTGGAGACTAAATTCAAACATGTACCCGACTCTTACAGTGTAAGTAGGCTGTTTAGGTTTTTTTTATTGGTAACGCCACGTAGCGCTCTATACGAAAATCACTGACTGTGCTGTGTGCAGTCTGAGGCTGGTCGGCATTGTTGCAATAGTCGCTATTGTAGTGTTGGGCAGTTGGCTGTTAACAGTGTGTAGCGTTGCGCAGTTGAAGGTGAGCCGCCAGCAGTGGTGGATGTGGGGAGAGAGATGGTGGAATTTTGAGAGCGGACGATCTGGACGTGTGTCCTTTAGAAAGAGTAAATTTGTAATATTGGATATCATGGACTGATATATATATATATATATATATATATATATATATATATATATATATATAAAAAATGACTTTTGAACACTATTAAGGTAAATACATTGTTTGTTCTCTATCAAAATCTTTCTTTTGCTAATTATGCCTATCAGGACTTAGTGCCTTCAGTAGTTTGAATCTTTTATTTAGCTGGCAGTATTGGCGCTCGCTGCATTGCAGTAGTTCGAGTAACGAAGATTTTTGTGAGGTAAGTGATTTGTGAAACGTATAGGTTGATTTAGTCAGGGCCATTCTCTTGTAGGGATTATTGAAAGTCAGATTGCGTTGCGCTAAAAAATATTGTGTGTCAGTTTAAGAACAGTCATGCATAATTTTTCTAAGGGGACGTTTCAACAGTTGTAGTTGGTGGCAAATTCAATTTACCCTCGATATCTTGGCGAAAATGCATGTTAAAACCCGGAGTTAAGCGTAAAACATCATCCAAAATTATGTTAAACGCATTCTCTGGAAATTATTTCGAGTAGTTAGTTCATGAACACACACGAATAGCAAACAGCAGTGAAAACACACTTCGCCTTTTAGCAAGAAATAAACCTGAGCTAACAACGAACATAAAAACAGATACAGGGATTAATGAACACAGAGTTGTCGAAGCGGGACTGAATATTGTAACTCCCAAATCTTCCAGAAATAAACGAAGAATGTACCTATTAAAAAGAGTAAACAGATATTCACTGGATGCCTTCCTGGGAGACAATATCCACTCTTCCAAATTAACAATGTACTGGTAGATGTAGACCACATGTGACATGAATTCAAAGAAATAGTATCGATAGCAACTGCAAGATTTATACCAAATAAATTAACATATGATGGGGCTGACTCTCCATGGTACACACACGACGTCTGACCACTGTTGCAGAAACAACGAAAGAAGCATGCCAAATTTAAGCGAACTTAAAATCTCTAAGACTGCTGATCTCTTACAGAAGCTGGAAATACAGCGCAGACTTCAATGAGAGATGCTTATAATAGTTTCCACAACGACCCTTTTTCTCGAAGGCTGGAAGAATATCTAGAGAGATATTGATTGTATGTAAGGTATGCTAGCAGCAAGACAGAACCAATGCTTTCTCTGCGCGATAGCAATGGAAACACTATCGATGACAGTGCTGATGGAGCAGAGTTACTAAACTCAGCCTTCCAAAAGTCCTTCACCAAAGAAGATGGAGTAAATATTCCAGAATTATAATCAAGAACAGCTGGTAACATGATTAACATAGATCTAGGTATCCTCGGAATTCTTTGGCAGCTTAAATCACTTAATAAAAGCAAGTCTTCGGTCCAGACTGCATTCTAGTTAGGTTCCTTTCAGAGTATGCTGATGCAATAGCTCCATACTTGTCATATATAACCGCTTGCTCGACGAAAAATCCGCGACCAAAAACTGGAATGTTGTACGGGTCACACCAGTATTCAAGAAAGACAGGAGTAATCCACTAAATTGCAGATCCTTATCCTTAACGTCGATATGCAGCAGGAGATTTTAGCATATTCGTGTTCTGTCATTATAAATTACCTCGAAGACAACGGTCTGTTGGCACACAGTCAACATGCATCTAGAAAACATCGTTCTCGTGTAACACAACTTGCTCTTTACTCACACGAAGTGCTGAATGCTATTGACAAACGATTTGAAATTGATACCGTACTCCTACATTTCCAGAGCGCTTTTGACACTGTGCCTTACTAGCGGCTTGTAATGAAATTGCGTGCTTATAGAATATCGTCTCAGTTATGTGACTGGATTCGTGATTTCCTGTCAGAGAGATCGCGTTTCGTAGTAACTGACGGAAAGTCATCCAGTAAATCAGAAGTGATTTCTGGCGTTCCGCAAGATAGTGTTATAGGCACTCTGCTGTTCCTTATCCATACTAACGATCTAGGAGACAATCAGAGCAGTCGTCTTAGGTTTTTTTTTAGATGATGCTGTGGTTTATCGTCTAGTAAACTCATCAGAATATAAACAAATTTCGAAACGATTGAGAAAAGATATCTGCATGGTGCGACTGCAATTGACCCATAATAATGAAAAATGTGAAATCATCAACATGAATGCTAAACGGAATCCGTTAAACTTCGGTTACACAATAAATCAGTCTAATTTAATGGGACTAAATTCAACTAAATGCCTAGGATTAGAATTACGAACAACTTACATTGGAAAGGACACATAGAAATTGTTGTGGGGAAGGCAAACCATGGACTACGTTTTGCTGACAGAACACTTAGAAGATGTAACAGATCTACTGTGGAGACTGCCTACAGTATGATTGTCCGTCCTCTTTTGGAGTACTGCTGCGTCTTGTAGGTTCGTTACCGGACAGGATTAGCTGAGTACATCGAGAAATTACAGAGAAGAGCATCACGTTTTGTGTTATCGCGAAATAAAGGAGAGAGTGTCACGGACATGATACAGGATTTGGGATGGACATCATTAAAAAGGAAGGCGTTTTACGGTTCGACGGAATCTTCTCACGAAATTCCAATCACCATCTTTCTCCCCGAATGCGAAAATGCTTTGTTGTTGTCGACCGACATAGGGAGAACTGATCATCATAATAAAATAAAGGAAATCAGAGCTCCTATGGAAAGATATAGGTGTTCCTTTTTTTTCGCGCGCTGTTCGAAACTGGAATAACAGAGAATTATTGTGAAGGTGGTTCGATGAACCCTCTGCCAGGCACTTAAGTGTGATTTGCAAAGTATCCATATATATGTAGATGTAATATGAGCGACTCTCTTTCATTATACGCTATGCGAAACGCAGAGAACAATTAGTTCACTTATAACTAAAATCAAGCATTGATTCTAACAATTGAGTGAGCTACGGTATTAGTATCAACGTGTAAGTAGGCTGTTTAGGTTTTCTTATTGGTAACGCCACGTAGCGCTCTGTATGAATATCACTAGCTGTGCTGTGTGCAGTCTGTGGCTAGTTTGCATTGTTGTCTGCCATTGTAGTGTTGGGCAGCTGGATGTGAACAGCGCATAGCGTTGCGCAGTTGGAGGTGAGCCGCCAGCAGTGGTGGATGTGGGGAGAGAGATGGCGGAGTTTTGAAATTTGTAAGACTGGATGTCATGAACTGCTATATATATAATGACTTTTGAACACTAGTAAGGTAAATACATTGTTTGTCCTCTATCAAAATCTTTCATTTGCTATCTATGCCTATTAGTAGTTAGTGCCTTCAGTAGTTTGAATCTTTTATTTAGCTGGCAGTAGTGGCGCTCGCTGTATTGCAGTAGTTCGAGTAACGAAGATTTTTGGTGAGGTAAGTGATTTGTGAAAGGTATAGGCTAATGTTAGTCAGGGCCATTCTTTTGTAGGGATTTTTGAAAGTCAGATTGCGTTGCGCTAAAAATATTGTGTGTCAGTTTAAACACAGTCATGTATAATTTTTCTAAGGGGACATTTCATATGTCGACCCTTAGCTGAGGATACCTCACTGGAATCTTCTGATTTTTTCTTATAGTTTGTGTAATTGGTGTAGCTTTTGTTTATTGCTAGCGCGTAATTGTAGAGAGAATCTCCTTTGTAGTTGCAGTCTTTCACTGTTGTACAGTAAAACAGTTGTGGCATGCATGTAGATTAGCACCAAGTATTTCGCAGCTGCGCTTGCAATTAACTAGGTATTATTTTCAGCGCTATGTTAATGTGTTCTCTTATTTTTGCTCTTCAAATTGTGCTTTTCTGTGTTATTGTGTGAAATATTGTGACAATAATGGCGTGTGAAAAACGTAACACTAGGTTCCAAAGTAAACTGAGAAATAATAGTGACGACGAGCGTAGCTTACCAACACCACTGTGTAATGAATTAATAGACATTCAAAGTAGTAATTTGGTAACTGTGCATATGGAAATGGAGTGGGCGTCAAATAGTGGTGTAGACAGTGAAACAGGTAGTGAACAGGGAAGCATTATCGATCGATCGGTCGGCAACAGCTCGCCTCAGGAATCACGAATGACAGAACACAATATTCCAAATACTGTAGACTCAGGTTTTGGGTTCTCGCCGTTTTCTCAAATGAGTCAAGACACATTTTCCGCTTGTCAAAATGTGAATGTTGCCGGTGCAAATTCACTGCCGAAAAGCACTCAGGAACATGTTTCAGACACCAGTGCATTGTTATTACAATTAATGCAACAAATGGGACAAAAGCTTCAAAAGTTAGACACAATGGAACAAAATCAGAGACAAACACAGCAAAAGCTTCAAAAGTTAGACACAATGGAACAAAATCTTCAGAAGTTAGACACAGTGGAACAAAATCTTCGGAAGTTAGACACCACGCTGGAACAAACACGTGAAGATTTAACTACTGAGTTACATAATATTGAATGGAAATGTCAAAAAGTCTGTAATGACGTAAAAACACAAATTTGTGAGCATTTTCCACCTATTTTTTCGCGGCATGAAAATGCATTACAGAATCACGAAGCAGCCATAAAAGAACTGCAAACTATTGTTCATGAAAATCATGAGACCTTGCAAGCCGAAATTGACTCAGTTACATCTACCGATTCAGTTACGCAACTTGCAAAAACTCATGAAAACTTAAAGGACACAGTAGATACTCTGAAAATTGGTTCAGAAAGACACATGGAGGAAATTAGTTCATTATCAGAGAAAGTAGCCGAACTTTCGGATCAGCTAAATAATTTATCTACAAAGGTAGATGATGAGCTGAATACCACAAGACCTGTAGCCTTCACTGACACTGAAGAGTATGAACAAATTAGAAAATTCAAACAAAATCAAAATCAAATCAATACACAATACAAAAAAGAAATCCGGGAAGTACAAGAACAGTTGGCACAAGTAATACAAGAATTACATATTTCAGAGGACACTCGCGCTCCAACACAGGAAGAGGAACTTAGAAATACGGAACAGCCACAAAATAATAACACAGCGCATTTCGGAAATTATGAAATAAATTGGCAAGGTGCACCGAATTTTGAAATGGACCGCCGAAACGACGTAACAGTGACCGATATGCGACTCGCCGACATGATGATTTTGACTATAAGCTGTTCATTAATACACGTAAATTTAAAACATTTAAGAATTCTGGCAACGACATTCATCCACAAGTGTGGCTCCATCAATTCTCTCAGTTTTCCTCCCAACTGGTGATTAGAGCACAGATTAGAATTTATGTGTGGCTATTTAGAGAATGAACCAGCTGTAAGAATGTGATCGGTCATTCACGATTGTCACCGTGAAGGAGAATTTTACCATGCCTTCCTCTCAGCATATTGGTCTCAAGCTACACAAGACCGAGTAAAACATAGCATCATAATGATGAAATATTTCGAACAATCTGAATTTTCCAGTCTTGTGAAATATTTTGAAGACATGTTGCACAAGAATCAGTACCTGTCAAACCAATACAGCCCCTCAGAACTCATCCGCATTTGCTTAATCAAATTACCTGAACATTTACGACATATTATTTTGGCAGGACGTTGCAAAGACGACATTGAACCTTTTCATGGACTCTTACAAGAATTAGAAATTGACACTGACAATCGCGGAACACGAAAACAGGAACACAACAATTACAGGTCACATCCGTCGCAATTCCGCGATGAAAGAAATAATAACTGGACACGACAAGGCTATTCTCACAACACAAATCGTGACCAAAACAGACACCACCCGTATGACAACCGTTGGCAGAGTAGTAATAATTACAGGGAAAGATCACCTATCCACGGTAGTGACTATCACAGAGACAATCAGAGAAACAGACAATTTGGGAACCAAAATAATTATTATCAAGGGAGACAGAATAACTTTAGACGCAACGGTTCAGCGCGCAGTTACGATTCAGGGAGAAATTCTCCACCACGTGACCGACAAGAAAGAAACTATGGAATCTACCGACATGACGACAGACGATATGATCGTAACGACAGAGCTGAATTGCGTCAGAACTGGCGGGATCCAAACAGAGCAGGGCCCTCTCGACAAGGTGAATTTGTAGAAGTTAGGTCTCCAAATCCCAATAACGACGCGCGCCAACAAGGACACAATAGGCAATGACTCATACCGCTGGCAGCCACAAAACGTACTGATGAAACTGACGACGCAGCTGCCGTAGCTAGTAATTACGTAAAAGTGGAAGACACTAGGGACATCTTACTCCAGGAGCACGACGTAAAACATAACCACATTGCATATCCTGTGATTCACATTACAGTAAATGACGTAAAATTTACGGCAGTACTTGACTCTGGCAGTCCCATTTCAGTAATTAGTGAAACAGCCTTTAGCAAATGCAACAAATCTAACGATTGTCCCACACTTCCGTTACGTAAGATTAAATTACAAGGTGCAATCTTTGGAAAAATTGTAGATGTACGCCAACAAACCAACTTAGAAATCTTTTGTCAAAGCCACAGCTTCTCTATGAACTTTCTTATTGTTCCATTATTGTCGACGGAAATTATATTGGGAGTAGACTTTTTGAATGAATACAAAGTAATCTTAAACTTTCACGATGCTGAAATAAGTTTAGAGAGAGAAGGTTGGTCAATAGCTTTGAAATTTGAAGATTGGCTCTCAAACCATGACGAAGAAATTAATCGGCTTTGCCTCCTGTTAGACAACAGTTCGGAATTTTCGACAGAACGTGACACTAACAATCACTCTGCAAGTACTGACAGGGATGATATCGACGGCGCATTTGATACTAATGAGTTAGTTCAGAATAAAATTCAAACAATTGAGAATTGTAATAACAGTGACAGGCAAGACCTTTTTGAGATTTTACAAGCACGTTCCACAGTTTTTACTCATAAAACAGGAACAATCAAGGGATTTCAATACCAATTTGGTGTTCGTGAGCATACTAAATTTTGTGTTAGACCATGCGTAATTCCAGCACATTATAGGGACCGTGTTAGAACAGAAATACAATCTATGCTCGATGAGGGCATTATTGAGCCTGCAGTAAGCTCATACAACAATCCATTACATGTTGTTGAGAAGAAAAATGGATCGATCAGACTTGTCTTAGATTCGAGACAAATCAATACTATCATCATTCCTGAAACAGACAGGCCGCAAACGTTGGAAGAACTTCTTCAAAATTTTAATGGTGTAAAAGTGTTGTCTTCTATTGATCTCAGATCCAGCTTTTATCAGATCGAACTTCATCCAGAATGTAGGAAATACACAGCTTTCATTTGTTTCGGCGTTTCTTATCAATTTCGGAAACTTCCTTTTGGTTTGAACATTTCTTTGGCAGCGTTCATTCGCGGGCTAAAGTCCATATTACCTGAGTTCTTAAAACGTCACATCACCTTATATGTGGACGATATTCTAATAGCAGAAGTTTCATGGGAACAACATAATCGCATCCTCAACAGTTTGTTACGTATTTTTGCAGAATCTGGAATTACAGTTAACTTGGAAAAGTCTGAATTCGGTAGGTCAAAGGTGAGGTTTTTGGGACATATCATTTCTACTGAAGGCATTCAGCCGGATCCTGAAAGTTAGAAGCAATCAGAGCCATTCCAGTTCCATCCACAAAAAAAGAAGTCTGCAGTTTTCTAGGTCTCGTAAATTTTTACCGTCGTTTTCTGAATATGCAAATTCTCGTTACACCAAAACTTTGTGCTCTCACTGGAAAAAATACTATTTGGAACTGGGACAAACAAGCACAGTTGGAATTCAATTCTTTGAAAGAAGCGTTACTTAACGCGCCAATACTAGCTGATCCAGATCTGTCACAAGAATTCTGCCTTAGCACGGATTCTTCTAAAGTCGGTCTTGGTGCCCACTTATTTCAAGAAACCACAGAAAATGACACTACTGTTCAGAAAACCACAGCTTTTGCTGGCCGAGTGCTAACAAAATCTGAAAAAAATTATTCCGTTACTGAATTAGAAGCTTTAGCTATCGTTTGGGGATTTAACAAATTCCGTTTCTTTCTTTGTGGTAAGCACGTAAAATTATACAGTGATCATCGTGCATTACAATTTCTTATGTCTTCAAAATTAAATCAAGACAGGTTAAAATGTTGGGCATTGTTTCTGCAAGAATTCCACTTCACAATAGTCTGCATTCCCGGCAAGGAGAACATTGTTGCGGACGCACTGTCACGCGCACTGGCTGGGCTTGAGAAAAGTAACACAGAAGGCAACCTCGAGAAAAATTTCAGTATTCCTTACATTCAGAAAGTCGCCTTTGAAAACTTCATCACCACATCTTTAAAGATCCAATTTGGAAATACATCAAAAGTAAATGGCATGAAAAGACAAACACTCAGATTCGGCATTATTACCTGGTTAGAAACAACATACTCTTCAAACGCTGCACTGTTGATGACAAGCTATGGGTACTTTGCATTCTAGACGATTTTGTTAATAAGCTCATTTGGTACATTCATTTCAGCTACACACATTTTGGTCCACGAAAATGTTATCATATTCTTCGAACGACTTGTTATTTTAACAATATGGCAAAGAGAATTCGAAGAGTCTTGTCTATTTGTAAACTTTGTCAAAAGGCGAAACCATCTACTATCTCACATCGTGCTCCGTTGTTTCCTATTATTCCTTCTAAATTAAAAGAATTTGCTGCTGTTGATCTCTTGGGACCGCTTGTCAGAACATCTAATAGATTTTCGTACGTTCTAGTCGCTGTTGAACTTACTTCAAAATTTGTTTCTTTCACACCGTTACGTAAAGCCACTGAACGGTCTGTATCCAACGCCTTTGTTAAAAATTTCTTACGTGAAGTTGGACACGTTAGTAAAGTCAATTCAGATAACGGACCGCAATTCAGATCTGCTGTTTAGTCACGCATGCTTCGGAATCTTAAAATCAAACCTGTTTTTATTTCATTGTACTCACCACATTGTAACCCGTCTGAACGGATTATGAAAGAAATCAATAAGCTTTGCAGACTTTATTGTCACAGAAAGCATCAGCATTGGGACAGATATTTACACTTATTTCAAAATGTGCTGAATGAAATGCCTCATGACTCCACTGCTTTACCACCTACTCTTGTACTGAAGAATGAAGAACCACCGAACAGAATCAGAGAGCTTGTACCTTACCCGAATACACATAAACTTCGACACAAGGACATAATTGATTTGGCTATTAAAAATATAAAATCTGCAGCAGACAAAAGGAGGAAACTACACGGTAAAGCAAATGCAAATAAATTATACATTGGTCAGAAAGTTCTCATTAGAGCTCAGTCATTGTCACATAAGAAGAAACACTTGAGTCACAAATTCTTTCTAGTTTACAATGGACCTTACAAAATCAGACGTATACCACATGATAATTGCGTTGATGTTGAAACTCTGTCTACTATGAAGAGTAAAGGATTGCACCACATTTCACATGTAAAACCATTTATTGAAAGGTAATCTGCTTTTTAACTTTGTCTTTGCCATAAAACTTTTCACTTCACATTTCTAGTATGCATTGTCAGACTTAGAAACTGTTACCATGCAACAATGTTTGAAGTTAAATATCCAATCAAGAACCAAGAGAACTTATTTAAACAGAAATTACGAATGCATTGTTATAGTGAACAGACGTCACAGTGTTATTGTGTGTGTACATCCTTGCTTGTTAGTTGCACGATTACGTAATGACTATAAGGCTTACATACTTAGAACATATACTGGTACTGCTAAGGAGATTTTAATGCAACATTTTGGTTCACTTGAAAATACATTCTGGATTTAAAGTACTTTCAGTGAGATACCAGATGACACAGTGGTTAGTTTATGTGACAGCTACACGATTTTATCACGACGCTACTAATGAGTGACAATTAACAACGTTGCTTTTGCAGTGTTTCTGTTTTATATCTGCACAGTTTTTCTGTATTATTCTGGAAAGTAAAACTTGTTTTAGTAGTAACTTTTGTGGTATAGCTACAATAAGACTGCCTTTTCCATAGCACAACAATACGTTACAGCACAGTACTTTCTTCATCACGGCAATAAGCGTAATAACTAAGATATCAATACGCAAAGCATTTCACTTTTGTTTATCATGAGGTAAGTACATTGGCTTCTGCAGAACTTAGCTTTTGGAGGACAATAACTACGACACTTCCACAGAGATTATCTTACAGCAAGACGCACATTTAGCGCTACAGGACACGTATTTGAGTGGTTAATTTTGTACTTAAATCATTTATTTTTAAAGATATTTGAAGTACAATGATACAAAGGTTTTCCGTGATACATTTCATTCCATTGCTGTAATCTGTAACACCTGAGGGTATAATTACATTAATCCTCAGGGGGGTACACAATTACTTTGTGTACCATGTGTTTGGCAAGCACAAGGAGCCCCAGCTAATATGGTATTTGCTTATACAACTTTACAAATCGGTACCATATTTCTCTAACACACAAATTACACAGCTATCTGATCGTTTAACTGAGAGATAAACATTTTTTTTACTACGTCAGTGACAGATGTTTATGCAATTACACAGTTGGGTAACTTCACACTTATGAAATTGTATTTTGTCTGTACTTTGTGAACTGCTCATATTTTTTTCGGAACCATTGTGATACTATGAGAGCTTTGAATGATGTATTTGGTAAGGGAGCATGATTTTAATGTGTATTATGCTGTTGAGGTATGTTTATGATCAATAAGATGATGCTACTGTAAATGAGGAATTTGATTATGCTACGTATTTATTTTGATGAAATACTGAAGAAGTGTCGACGAATACGTATATGAATAATGAGTAGTGTTTAGGGACTCTGATTTGTGGAAAAGGATGTTGGAAACCAAGAATCGTACTTTAAGAGTTATGAAATGTGTGTAAATACGCGAATGTATCACAATGCCGACGAAAACTTTTTGAACACTGTTATATTCATAGGATTTTGTTTCTACACATTCGCAACGCAAATTCTCGACCTGTGAAAATTTTTATATGAGACTGTCACTGTAATGAAAACTGGTGTCGTAAATATTTTGGTAAGAAAGTTAAGTGACCACCTGCATATAATGAGTCGTGGGCACCCAGCTGTGCGACAGTCACCTGGAAAAAAGCCATTGGTGTGTGCCTTTCAGAGTCACAGGTGGAGAAAAAAAAGGGGCCATTATCCTCGCTATTGACATTCCTTTGTAGAAAGAATCGCAAATACGACACGCTCAAACTTGAAAACATATCATTTCACTGTGGAGCTCTTAATTTATGATATTTACTAAAATGGCTAATGAAATGATGAGAAACATCTTACATCTATCGTCTTTCTAGTTGTGAGAATTTTTTTGCCTTTGGAGACGCCATTTGCCTAGTGAATGACGTTTCATATGTTGCTTTATATATATATTTGCTCATTTCGTTTAATATCTAGTTTCTAGCTGCACTGCAGCATTGTTTAAAATAAAATTTAATAGATGTACTAATATCACTATTTTCTGTCTACAGACCCAGTAAAGAACACGTTTATGATGTACTTTCTTAGAAAAGAGAGCACAAATAATCATTTCCCTTCACAGGAACTGCATAAATAATTTTTTTACGATTTGGTAACTTGTCTGCTAGAATAAGTTCTCGTGATGCATCACTCTAGTGTTAAGATGTGACATAGGTATTAAACATGGCCATTTTTACTGTAATATTTTTTCTGCTTGAGCTATGTCATGTTTAGATATAAGTTATTGCATTTGCTGCTGCTGTTTGCCAGGAATAGTGCTACTAAATTTCACTCTGTATTACTCTGTTAAGCTAGTTTTACTACTGATTTATTTTTCTTGTTGCTGCACATTGGCTCATATTAGTTGTAATATTGCATTGCTTGGTAATTTAGATTTACTGCAGCTTGCTTTGACAATTTCCATTTCTTTTCATTGTTGTTTGTATTAATTGTTTTATGCTGCTGCATTGCCTCGTCCCTCAGTTTAGCATCTGAGCTCAGTAGATTAAAGTTAGCTTAAGAGGGGGTAGACTATATAAGAGAATGAGTTGCGATGAATTGGAAGAAATGCATTGAGAAGTAATACGAAAAAAGTACAGAAAGCAGGTATAGATAGGACTTTTCAGGAATAATGATGAATGAAGGGAGATCTCCAAGAAAAAAAAGGTTTTGTTTGCAAAATACTGCAGTACCAAATGTTACACTGAAAACAAACCCTGTCCTTTCCCCTGTGTTATTCTGCTATGTGTTTGTGTTCTCTTGTATATTTGTGTTTTTCCTGTCTTTATGTGTTTAGCTAATAAGACTTATGTTGTAGAATTTTTCAGATACTATGTTATGTTCTTCGTAAAGATGTTTAGACATTATTTATTCTGTTTTGTTTTAATGATCATGTGTGAAATTAATGTTTCAAGAACTATTCTCATTATTTTATTTATTTACTTATGTCATAATTCCTGTAACACTGATGTATATGTCTATTTCTATTCTCTTGTAAAGCCTGTATTACTACAAATGTTATCTGTACTATTATGTTCTTTAATGATGTTTTTTGTACCTTTGTAATTGTATTCTTATGTTGTAAATTTATAATAATATAGACACCAAGTTACATTTCACTGCACACGTTTCTGTTGGTCATAGTAATGCACAATATGTGAGAAGTTGGGACTGTTAGTGTTTGTACGTGTGTTAATAATTCAGCAAGGGACTGGATAACAGCATTGCTGGTTCTAAGGACATTCCAAAAAATTTTTTTGTGAGTGCACAAGTGGTGGTTTATGGATTTGCTATATTCTCCGCAAGACTCTTCGATGGTGATTGTGCACCTGCACAGTCGCAACAGATGGCTGCTGGCCGTCTCTACAAGGACTACAGTGGGTCTGCGTCTTTGATGGCCCACCAATACCATTATTTCAACAAGGACCACAGTGGGCTTGCACTTCTGATGGCCCACCAATACCATAAGCTCTACCAGGACTGCAGTGGGTCTGCTCTGTGATGACCTACCTACCAATATTCTTCAAAACTTCGACTGACTTTGCTGTGGGTTTGCTCTGTTGTGGCCCATTACCTGTCTGCATGTCAAGAGTCAGCACTGTCCTTCCATTGGAAGGACAACACTACTTCTTCAAGACTACATGGAAATCCACTACTTCTGTGTGCATTTTCTTTTACTGCTCAGACTTTGAGAAAAACACTGCAATTTTACTGTGATGAATGATCAGGACTGTCTTTATGGACCGTGAGAAAATTTTAGCCTGTGACCAACATTGTATTGATAAGTGTGTGCATTTGATATCTTTGTTATTGTAATTATGAAAAGTTTTATCAAATCATTATTGGCCACTGCCCAAAACGATTTGTAAAATTTTTTGTGGGAAGCATGGGGGCTATGTAAGTAGGCTGTTTAGGTTTTCTTATTGGTAACGCCACGTAGCGCTCTGTATGAATATCACTGGCTGCGCTGTGTGCAGTCTGTGGCTAGTTTACATTGTTGTCTGCCATTATAGTGTTGGGCAGCTGGATGTGAACAGCGCATAGCGTTGCGCAGTTGGAGGTGAGCCGCCAGCAGTGGTGGATGTGGGGAGAGAGGTGCCGGAGTTTTGAAATTTGTAAGACTGGATGTCATGAACTGCTATATATATTATGACTTTTGAACACTAGTAAGGTAAATACATTGTTTGTTCTCTATCAAAATCTTTCATTTGCTAACTATGCCTATTAGTAGTTAGTGCCTTCAGTAGTTTGAATCTTTTATTTAGCTGGCAGTAGTGGCGCTCGCTGTATTGCAGTAGTTCGAGTAACGAAGATTTTTGGTGAGGTAAGTGATTTGTGAAAGGTATAGGTTAATGTTAGTCAGGGGCATTCTTTTGTAAGGATTTTTGAAAGTCAGATTGCGTTGCGCTAAAAATATTGTGTGTCAGTTTAAACACAGTCATGTATAATTTTTCTAAGGGGACGTTTCAAACGTTGTATACTTAGCATTACAACCGACATAATGCATGCAAAACTCACAATATACGTAGTATTAGAATCAAAGTAACGTATGCGAATCTCACAATATTAATGCGATGGTTATCTTTTTAACATCCGGTCGTGCAAAGGCGTAACAAACTTTCAGACACTGTATGTAAGATTAGTACTGTATATACTTTTCTCAAGGATCAGAATTATTTTGTCTTTAGTGAGTTTTCTTTCTTGATGCCCTGTGCATTATCTGATTCGCTCGTAAATATTTGACAACGATTTAGTTTGGTAAGCAAACATTTAGTTTTCAGACAATTTCTCAAAAATACGTGCGAAATGTTTTTATGCTGTTGTTGGAAATGACGTCTGTTTTTATCCATCACTTCCGGTTGTTGTACAAAACAAGTTTTTGCCTTGTACAGTTTTCTTTAACCACCATACATATACGTATATTCTCAGAAATTTCTTCCTCAAACTAAGGCCTATGTTTGACATTTTTAGACTTCTCTTGGCCAGGAATGCCTTTTTTGCCAATTCTAATCGCCTTTTGATGTCCTCCCTGCTCCGTTCGTCATTGGTTATTTTGCTGCCAATGTAGTGGAATTCGTTAACTAAATGTACTTCGTGACCGTCAACCCTGATGTTAAGTTTCTCGCTGTCCTCATTTCTGCTACTTCCCATTACTTTCGTCTTTCTTCTATACACTCTCAATCCATACTCTGTACTCATTAGACTATTCATTCCATTCAGCAGATAATGTTATTCTTCTTCACTTTTACTCAGGACAGCAATGTCATCGGCGAATCGTATCATTGATATTCTTTCAGCTTGAATTTTAGTTCCGCTCCTGAAACTTCCTTTTATTTCCATCATTGCTTCTTCGATGTACAGACTGAACAGTAGAGGCGAAGAACTACACCCCTGTCCTACACCCTTTTTAATCCGAGCACTTCGTTCTTGGTCGTCTTCTCTAATTATTCTCTTTTTGCTCTGGTACATATTGTATACTACCCGTCTATCCCTATAGCTTACCCCTACTTTTCTCACAATTCCGAATATCTTGCACCATTTTACACTGTCGAATGCTCTTTCCAGGTCGACAAGCCCTATGATCTTCTCTTAATTTTTCTTTAGTCTTGCTTCAATTATTAACCGCAAAGTCAGAATTGCCTCTCTGGTGCCTTTACCTTTCCTAAACCCAAACTGATAGTCATCTAATACATTCTTGACATTATATTTCATTCTTCTGCATATTATTCTTGGCAGCAACTTGCATGCATGAGCTATTAAGCTGATTGTGTGATAATTCTCGCATTTGTCCGCTCTTGCAATCTTCGAAATTGTGTGGATTATATTTTTCCGAAAGTCAGATGGTACGTCGCCAGACTCATACATTCTACACACCAACGTAATTAGTCGTTTTGTTGCCACTTCCCCCAATGCTTTCAGAAATTCTGATGGAATGTTATCTATCACTTCTGTCTTATTTGACGTTAACTCTTCCAAAGCTCTCTTAAATTCTGTTTCTTATACTGCATCCCCTATTTCTCCTAAATCGATTTCTATTTCTTCTTCTATCACGTCGATCATATCGACAAAATTACAGATAAAATGCATCTTTCGTTTCACTGTCAGACGTGGATGGCACTTTTTTATTTGAACAAGTGGTACAGCATCTGGATTTAGAGTTTCCTAACACCAAAGATACGACTGTCAACACGTTCGGACGAAAAACATATTAACTTCGAGCGGTATCCAGCCTCCAGTCACGAAGTTCGTGCGATGGACAGAAAAAGAAAGATACAATATTTCATAAATTTATATACCTACCTTAATAAGACAAATATATTGTATTTCTACGTCTACATCAAACTCTGCAAGCAACCTAACGGTGTGTGACGGAGGGTTCTTTTTGTACCACTAACTGAACTCTCCAACCCTGTTCCACTCGCCAATAGCGCGTAGGAAGAATGATTGTCGGTATGCCTCTGTATTGGCTCTAATTTCTCGAATTCGCTCCTTATTGTAATTACTCGAGATGCATGTAGGGGGAGGTGATATGTTGTCCAACTCTCCCCGGACGATTAGTTACGAAGTTCGTGCTATGGACAGAAAAACACAATATTTCATACATTTATATACCTGTACATCAATCTCTCGAAATTTCAATAGTAAGTGTCTCCGTGCTGCACGACGCCTCTCTCGTAAAGTGTGGCAGTGGAGTTTGTTGACCATCTCCGTAACGTTCTCGTGCCGAGTAAACGATCCCGTGACGAAACGTGCCGCTCTTCGTTGGAACTTCTCTATCTCTTCTATCAGTGTTGTGTGATAGGGATCCCAGGTAGATGAATAGTACTCAAGAATGGGTCGAACATGCTCCTTGTAAGCCACTTCCTTCATGGATGAGTTACATTTCCATAAGATTCTTCCTATGAATCTGTGTCTGTCACCTGTTTTTCCCACTGTTTATTTTATGTGGCCACTCCGGATAGTTACTCCTAGATATTTTACGGCGGATATTGTTTCCAGCAGTTCGTCATCAATAGCAGTAGTTATACAGTAGTGGATGTCTTTTGCTATATATATATATATATATATATATATATATATATATATATATATATATATATATATATATATATGCGATTTGTTACGTTTATTTACGTTCAGGGTCAACTACCAGAACCTGCGCCTTTCATCAGTTCTCTGGAGGTTTTCTGCAAATCTTTAGTATCTTCTGGCGTTGTTACTTTGCTATACAGACAACCTCATCATCTGCGAACGAACAGTCTTAAAGAGCAACCGACGCTTTCTACTAGATAATCTTCGTTGAATCTTATAGATATCTGCCGGCCACGGTGGTCTAGTGGTTCTAGGCGTGCAGTCGGGAACCGCGGGACTGCTACGGTCGCAGGTTCGAATCCTGCCTCGGGCATGGATGTGTGTGATGTCCTTAGGTTAGTTAGGTTTAAGTAGTTCTAAGTTCTAGTGGACTGATGACCACAGAAGTTAAGTCCCATAGTGCTCAGAGCCATTTGAACCATTTTTTTTATAACTATCTCATCTGCTCCTGACGCCTTTCCATTCCTAAGCGATTGTAGTTGTTTTTCTATTCCGTGATCGATTATCTCAATATCGCCCTTTTGACGTTCATATGACGACTGAAAGGAGGGATCGTGTTACGATCTTCCCTGTGAAACAATTACGGAAGACCGAATTCAGTAGTTCGGCATTCGCTATCATCCTCCGTTTCGGTGCCAGTATAGTCAATGAGTGAATGAATAGATGATTTCGACTCATTTACTGGTTTTACATATGATCAAAACCTCTTAGGATTTTTATTCAGATCGACTGACAAAGATTTACAAGGGTAATCCCAAAAGTAAGGTCTCTTATTTATAAGTACATAGACCTGTTTATTTCTACAACGGTTTACATCAGTTTACAGTTTCAACACTTAGCTACTTTTCGACATAGTCATCATTTCTGTCTATGCATTTTTGTAGACGCTGTAGCAGTTATTGTATGCCGAAGTCATACCAGCTGGCCGCCATGCTGTTCAGAAAGTTATGAACCTCTTCTGTCACATCGTCGTCGAAGCTGAATCGCTGGGAACACAATTAAAGTTGACAGGTACTGTGGGACTCTGAAAAAACTCAAATGCGCAATTCAGAACCGGAGAAGAGGAATGTTGAGCAAGGGCGTACACATTCTCCATGACAACGCTCGCCCACACATCACTCGGCAAACTGTTGCTCTCCTGCAACAGTTTCAGTGGAACATAATCACCCACCAACCCTATAGTCCTGACCTGGCGCCCAATGATTATCACCTGTTCCCTAGGTTAAAGAACATTTGGCTTGAAAGTGATTCAGCTCCGACGACGAGGTGAAAGAAGAGGTTCATAACTTTCTGAACAGCATAGCGGTGAGCTGGTATGACATGGAAATACAAAAACTGCCACAGAGTCTACAAAAATCCATCGACAGAAATGGTGATTATGTCGAAAAACAGCTAAATGTTCAAGCTGTAAACTGATGTAAACCATTACAAATAAACAGGTCTATGTAGTTATAAAAAATAGGAGACCTTACTTTTGGGATTACCCTCGTACTTTCAAAGTCATTGAGTGCTTCTGTCATTGCTCTCCTTACGTTCATTTTCGTTTCGTTCACCTTTTGTTTGTCAGCTAGCTTCTTACTTCTCTTGAACGTGAGATGAAGTTCCCTTTGTTTACGTAGCAGTTTGCTAACACGGCTATTAAATCATGGTGGGCCTTTCCCATCCCTTAAGTCCTTACTCGGAGCATACTCGTGTAGGAAATATTCCACGATGCCTTTCAATTTCCATTTGTTCTCCGCATCTTCGTCCTCATCACCGAATGGTTGATGCTGACTGCTCAGATACTCTCAACTTTGTATCCTGTCACTCTTGCTAAGCAAAAATATCTTCCTACCTTTCTTAACATTCTTTGTACAACGGTTGTCATAGATGCACCCACAGTCTTATGATCTCTGATAAATTTCTCTACGTTAACTGATTCGATAATTTCAGGTCTGGTTGTTGTCAGGAGGTCTAAGATGTTACCCTCACGCGTTGGTTCTCTAACTACCACCTCAAACTAATTTTCGGACATCCGGAAAAATGACACACGAGTCCCTGTCTCTGGCACCAGTTTTGATAGCATGGCACTCCCAGTCTATATCTGGCAAGTCACCCTATATTACAACGGCATGATTAGGAAAATTACTAATGACAATCTGCCAGTTCTGCCTGAAGCACTCTACCACTACAGCTCCTGACCGAGATGATCTACGAAAGCATCCCATTACCACTGTTGACCGATCTTTGATACTTAACTTCATCCACATTATTTCACAATCGAAATCCAGGATAATCTCGCTAGATTTTATCGAATTCCTTACTGTAATAGATATGCCGCCGCCACTGGCGAGTAACCTAGCCTTAACGATAAATATTCCAGTCTGAACTTACGATTTCTTTGGCTTTAACGCCCGGTTTCAACCAACTTTTTGTTCCTAATACTGTCTGTGCATTATAATCTTCAATAAGCGATATTAATTCTGGAACCTTTCCTTGTATGCTCCTGCAGTTTACTAAAATCATATTAACCTTTCCTATGTCTCATTTGCAACGACGCGCGTTCTCTGAGGAGATTGTGACTAATTTATCAGGCGAATGGTCTTTGATCCCAAGGGAGGGATTCTCAGACCTAGAAAAGCCCCATGTACACGCCACACGTACTCCACTACCCTAATAGTTGCTTCTGCGTGTAGTGCACGGGTACCTATTAAGGGGAACCATACAATTCGGCATCCGGTAGCGGAGGTCGAGAAATTAGCATCTGATAAAATCGTAGAATCGTCTGTGCCTCTGGTTTAGACCTTCACTCTGCTGCAAACCAGAGGACCGCAATCAGCTCTGGGTACGATGCAACTAATAGACAGCTTAGCCTGCATCCCACATGCGATGCTAGTTACCTTTACCAAATCTGCCATCCGACGAAAGGAGCCGAGGGTGCTCTTAGGACCGAAGCGGCAGGCGTCAGTCTTGCCGACTTGGGCCACTCTACGACATGCAGCCTGTTGCACTCAGCGCGCTCCATAGCACGGACGAGACCCTCCAGCAAAGATACCGTGTGCGCGCTGGCATTCTTTTCTGCCTTGCCTGCTGTTTCCCTGAGGGGCTCCAACACTCACCCAACACCGGAGCTCCCAATGACAAGCATAGCCACCCTCTGCAGGAAAATCGGTAGCTGGCTCAACAGGAGAGGCATCCCGTGCCGGATCAAAGTTATCATCAACACTGGGTAGCACCTCGTACCTGTTGCTAAGGTGTTGGGAGTCAGGTGCTGTTGCTCCCTCTTTCACCCCCGCCCTGTGACGCGGGATCCCACCAGTATCTGCCACCCAATCCCGAGTGAGGACGGACCGGTCAGATGTTGCAAATCAGAAGTTACAGCGATATCCGGGTCGCCAGGGGATTCCAAAGGCACCAAGAGTGTCGCAAGTCACCAGCACTGCGATGCCGCAGCAACTTTATCCAGAAGCAGGTCGACGGCAGTCAACGCTGCTTCCAGATGTTTACGGACAGTAGCCAGTTCTCCTTGTGTCCGCTCACAACAAGCGTAGTTCCTAGCCATGTCGTAGTGTGTAAAAATAGGTGTAAGATCTGAAATGGCGCTACTGAGTTTGGAATGTACGCAGAATATAACGAGGAGAATAAAGAAACGCTAAAAACTGCTCCGCAGATTTCTCGCTATGCCCTGAGAAGGCTAATTCTTAAACAGAAATATTTTTTTTTACTGAGGTGGATGCATCTACAGTTACCTTTTACTAGAAACTCTGCTTACCCGACAGTTACTGCACGTAATAATTGCGGAAACTAGAATGCACAGATCTAAGCTATGTGCTGTGTAACAGCACGAGATTTGAACTTAGGGTGTGACGTGCCGGTCTGACGGCGGAAAAATAGCATCAGGAAACCACCTTACGCTACGACATGCACCCGAAAATCTGCTAACCACTATTCTACGCAGTAAAATACACAGGTACAGTTCACTCCCTTGCAGAAGTACGTGAAAAAATCAGAAACTTAACTAAATTACTGCGTATCAGGCAAATGCTGCTGCTGCTGGCGCGTCCACTCGGCTCGGCGTCTGCCAGTACACTGGATTTATCGAAAAATATGTAACATGTATACAATAAAAAATGCTCTTAAATACTTCGTTTCTCCTCTGTAACGATATCAATTCTTCATATTTGCTTACAACTCACTGAATTGAACTGTAAAAATGTAATAGCAAAACTTCAGAATTTTTAAAACATGCTGTGGAGCCAAATATTACTTTCTCACACAGAAAAAAAATAATTGAAAGAACATCAATAAAGACATATCAACGTTTACTTTATGAGCCGACTGCAGCCGGCATGCAAGCTTCACTTTATTGAGGAATTGATTTCCACATTAATGACGACATTCGATGTCTATCTTATCCATGGTCTAAGTTTACAGTAAAAGATAAAAAGGAAGGAGCTAGTAGGTAGGAGCACTAACTATCGCCTCATAGTTAACTACAGAAGGGCAATAAGATTAATAAGAGTTCAGTTAGCTGTGTTATCTTAATAATGATGGAATGTGGGCAAGATGTCAGAACACCATTTTAATGACCTTGTGCGATGAGACAGTGGGGATCCTGCATTGGCCACAGCTGTAGTTTGGCTGCCAGACAATAACGATTAGAATTTTTTGCAGTATAAAGCATAATTAATGGTATAGCTATGTTTTTGATCTGATAGTCTGTTGATCAGATTATACTTTTGGGGACCGAAGTTCCTGAAGAACTAGACAGGGTCGTAAAATTGACGTTCAAGTCACAAGTTAGGTTCTGCCGTACATCATTGAAGTTAAAGCTGGATCTGTTTATTTTCCCCTGCTTTTGTTATAGTTTCTATGGTATGTCAGTTCTGTACGCTCCTTGCAGCTGTAAAGTCTAGATATCTGTCTTATATTGTGGCATTTACACCACCATTGCTTAACACTGAATCCTCACTGAAACGTGGTGAAATGGGTATCACTGGCAGTCATTGAGTAGGTGTTGGTAAGATTGTTCCTTACGTTTTTGAAACGTTCAGGTACATTAGAAATTTGTTGTGGGCAGTGACCAGCCAAAATACGACACTCGCTGGCTCCTAGCGTGCATGACAACGCAACGATTACACCAGGCACTGTCCAAAGGACTTAAGGGCAACTAGCCCATCTCTCTTTCTAACTTTCCACACTTTTTTGGCTAGTTTTTTCTTCGTAGTGAGTGAAGGAACACCGCGAGTGAGTCTTGCAAAATGGTTCAAATGGCTCTGAGCTCTATGGTACTTAACTTCTGAGGTCATCAGTCCCCTAGAACTTAGAACTACTTAAACCTAACCAACCTAAGGACATCACACACATCCATGGCCGAGGCAGGATTCGAACCTGCGGCGATCGTAGCGGTCGCGCGGTTCCAGACTGTAGCGCCTAGAACCGCTCGGCCACCCCGGCCGGCCGGAGTGAGTCGTATATTGCAATGAAATCGATAGCAGTGACCAGTCACGATTATTTCATATTAAGAAAATTTATAAGTTCGATAACGTAAATAGTTACTCATTGCTACAAACTCTTCCAGAGTTTCTCTTGTCAGCTACACTCTGAAAATCATTATGAAGTTTGTAAAAGAGGGCACGTTTCATTGCACCCTATTTTATAGGTCTCCTCTCGTTCCATTCGCCGATAGAGCATGGGAAGAATGACCACACTCCCCTCCGTGTGAGTTGTTACTTACCCAGTTTAAAACTAAAATGTCGTGGGATCGAATACCGTCGGAACATGGATTTTTCAGTCAGCATTTTAACGTAGCATTCACCTCTCAATGACGTGGAGATTCACCAGAAACGACACGTAATTCATATTCCCCGTTAAACCTTAGGCTCCCTTTCCCCGAATGGATAACTGGGGTAGTTTAGGGAACGCAAGTCGCTGAAGTGATGAATATGATGTGTGGTTTGTGATACGCTCTACTGCACAGTCATCTGCACCCGTACAAAGTCGCAATTTTTTTCCACTCCAACTTTTTATGTAGTCCAATTGAGCCACTATCACGAATGATGATGACGATTAAATGATGAGAACAACACAAACACTCATTTCCCGGTAAGAGAAAATCCCCAACCCGGCCGGGAACCGAACCCGGGACACCGTGATCCAGAGGCAGCAACGCTAGCCACTAGACCACGAGCTGCGGATAGTCGCTGGAGTCCAATTGGAAGACTTGCTCCAGGTCAATGAGTCACAAGAAATTATTATCGGCACTGATTTCTCAATGATGTACGATGGTTCAAATGGCTCTGAGCACTATGGGACTCAACTGCTGAGGTCATTAGTCCCCTAGAACTTAGAACTAGTTAAACCTAACTAACCTAAGGACATCACAAACATCCATGCCCGAGGCAGGATTCGAACCTGCGACCGTAGCGGTCTTGCGGTTCCAGACTGCAGCGCCTTTAACCGCACGGCCACTTCGGCCGGCAATGATGTACGAGTGCGGAGCTAAAGACTATTCGTAGTTTCTATCCTGAGAAATGGTTCTTTATGTATTCTGAGCCTGTTTGTGCGAAATATATGACGTCTGACTTTTAGTATCTGCCACTTAAGATTTCTCAAAAATTATGTTACACTTTCTAGTCAAGCAAACAAGTCTTTCCTTTTAGATAAATTCATCATCTGTGAGAAGTCTGAGATTGCAAAAGATTATATTCACTAATTCATTAATGTGTAATATGAATATCACAACGAAAATAAACATTAAAGTTCCATTGTACGATTGAGATGCACGACTAAAAACGTTGGATATTGAAATTTTTGCGAGATGACATTCACATCAGCTACCTTTAGCTAGAAGGGTTTCACCTCTCTATCGTTAGTAGCGTGGCTGCGTGAAACAGGTGGACGGCTCGTTATTGAAAGGCTCCTCAAGAAGAAGAGTGACCTTCAATCCAGACCTTTCGATAGACACATTGGTCCTGTAAAAGTGGAACATACAGCTCTCTGCAAGCGGATGGTCCATGTGCTCGAGGTGTCGACTGAAGTGCGAGGAGAGGTGGTGATCACAGCGTTTAGACCATAAGGCAATGTTGTTATCTATACAGTGGAAGAATGGGCACATTCTACCTCTTACCCAGTTCTGAACAGGGTGCACAGATCTTATGAAACATGTCCCATCCAGTTTGATCAGAGGCAGATACCATCCCATAGTATTTTGTGATGGTAAGCCGAAAAAGCGTTCTGGTTGTGGGCAAGAGGGACATCTCAGCTCAAGCTGCATGCAGGGTCACATGACGCAACTGCCGACAGGGCAGGAGAAGATGTTGCCCGATCCGACGGTGCTCCCCTTGATGTACATGAGGGCCCTTTAGGCAGCACCATCTGATCGACTGTCGACAGAAGCATCTTCTCAATGGACCCTGAGTAGCCTCTGATCCGGTGGGAGGGCAACACTGACAGACAGTCTCCACTGCCCGAGCATCCACCGGTTTTGCAACGTGAAGGAATGGCTCCCTAGGGGTGGTTGGCACCTGCAAACTTGGTAGTGAGGACTGAATCTTTTGTCCCCAATGCTAATGACTCCAAGTCACTGTCAGATACCAGTTCCCGCGTCCAGAAAGAGCAGCCTCCGACAGTAACAGGAGAAATGCTGATCGGCCCCATCCCATACCCATTAGAAGTTGTCTAGAGAGGACAAAGATCCCCATGGTGGCGACTACCTCCAGCAGGAAGATGAGATTGTTGTTTTCCCTGATACGATTTAATCAGCAGTGGTTTCACTAGAAAGATCACACAGCAATATGTTTCTGTGTGATGAACAGCAGACGGATTTGATCTCTGCCTCAGTCATAGATGTGCTGCAACCTTCAGTCGCCCCATTAATTCCGTGAGTTGATCACTACACAAGCTCAACTGCATGAGCCTACTATGTCGAGGATGTGATGTTTGCTGCTATAGCTAATACAGTCGCAGTTGCATCATACCACGACAGTTAAATGTTGATGGAGAGCAGATGATAGTGGGACCTTCTTCAGGTCTCCCACCTCCATCTATCCCAAAGGATACAACGACCTGCCTCCCTGTGCCATGCCCATTGCATTGTCTCCGTAAACCTCAGTACCATGAGTTCAAAGGTCAAGCTGCAGACGTTTTTTGACAATTTGCAGGTGGTGGATCCTGACGTCCTACTCGTATAGGCAGTGCACCTCAACCCATTCTCATCTATTTATGGGTGTAATGTTTAAAAGCCACCGTATCATGGACAAAGGCACCAGTATGGCCATACTCATGACGGAAGGCGTCATGATCGACGGTATGGCCTACTTCCTGTCAGCAAGAGGGCTTCCTACCATACATTGGGGCATCAGGACCAGAATGTGAACACATCCTTCGGTGTGGACAAGAGGAGAGACCGTTAAAGGCTTTATGTGGAAGAGGTCGATACAAAACATTCACCTCGTCGATTCGTGGCGGAGTGTTAATGGCGCAAGACTGTGGTGCACACATGCTACTAGACGTCTGACATGCTGCCTTGAACATGTCTACATCGCCCAGAGACTTATGGCAGAGACAATTTACACAAAGATATGGCCGATGGGCTTCATCGATCATGATGCCAAACTATTCCAAGAGAGAGGGTGTCGTGGAGCAGGAGATAAATGTCTTGCCTCCGACGTTCTGGAGTGTTGGCAGAAGATAGTGGAGACGTGGAGGAACTGTGAGAGTCGGCTTCCAATGTTTCCTTTCACGATCCCTTTGTGCCATGATTGTGGAAAACCTGCTTTGTGCATTGCTGTCGAGGGGCAATGTGTTTTCCACTGCACATCATAGAAAATCGGGAGATATTCACCAAACCACAGTCGACAGGACGTCAGGCTGATGTTTGCCGATACCAGATGAAGATCACTACACTTATATGATGTCGTCTCGAGGGCACGATTGTGCATGAGCATAGCCAGGATAGGACTGCTGCTGAATTGTCAGCTATGCATCACATTATCCATGAACGTGGCAGTGCCTTGATCCCTATGCTGGACATACCAGATGGCCAGTGCCTGACAACCCAAAAGGACATCACCAAAGCCTACTTGGAACATTACTTGTGGTTCTGTGTCACAGAAAACCACGATGCTCTAGAGGTGGATGACATCCTCCACTTGTTGCCTCAGACCTCAATCGAGATGCAAACCACATAATGGCAGAAGATATCAGCGACGCACTCTGAAAATGGCAACCAATAAATCACTTGGCCGTAATGGTCTCCCAATAGAGCTTCACTGTGAATTCCAAGATGTTATGATGCCTTGATGGGCTATGATGTACCAACAATTGATGAACCCTGCAGTGCAGATGCCGCATGCATTTGTGAACAGTATCCTTATATTGGTCCCCAAGCCATCTGTTGAGAGCTAATAAATACTGGCCTCTTACATTGCTCAATAGCGATTTCTTAACTTTACATTTTAGTTTCCCCCATTCAGAATGGCCTACCCCAAGTCATCTCTATCGACGTGTCTCAGTGGTAACAGCAACATCCGTACAGCACTCCGTGATACCGCGATGTCATGGCAATAGTGTAGATGCGCTGTGTGCGTGGGGCCTTGTTATTGGCGGACTTTGACCACACTTTCGATAGGGCACGCTGGGAATATCGTGAGAATGTTCCGTGGCGCTGGCCTTTCCCAAGTCCTTCATAACCACCATCATGGGGCTTCTGCATGATGTGACTTCACAGGTTATGAGCAATGGAGATACAGTGCACATGATGACCGTTGTCCACTTAATGAGACACGGTTGCCCCCTCTCACTGGTTATGCACACCATTACTTGGACTTCAGTGCCAGCTGCAGGGACATAGAATGCCGTGCATATGCACACAATCTGTTGTTTTTAGTGCATAATCTAGATGAAATCCAAAGATCAATGGACTGGACTACCCAGTATGGCGCCACAGGTAGAAGCCATGTGAACGTGGGCAAGTTTCGGATGATGGGCAACAGCATTGGCCTCACAGAAGGGAGCTTGGCCTCATACCTACTCCAAGATATGGTCAAATTTTTGTGGGTCTTCTTTACATTTGACAATCAACAGACAGTACACCTTACCTGTGCTCGTCTCCTACAGATCATATGTATGGATGAAGACAGCAACTTGCTGTGGTCCTCGACCATGGTTCAGCGGGTGGCTTACGTCAACATCTATCTGGCATCCAGGGTACCCCATATGACTACAGTCCTCCCGAAGCTGAAGACAATAGCAGGCAGCCTACAGCCGGTCTTTGGTTAGCACGCCAGTGAAGGAATTATCATCGAAGTGTGGTCTGATACACACCCAGCCTCCCTTTCACAGAGGGCGGTCTCAGAATGGTCATTGTGGTGGTTAGAGAAGCTGTTTTACACGCTGGCGGAAAAAATCGCAGCACCAGTCAGGAATTAACCGACATAAACGAAATTTGGTTAGCATTGTAGACGTCTGTAGGATGATGTCTATTGAGATTTGGCACTAGTAGTGAATAAGGGTGGCGCAAGTAGTGCCACTATGAGCATGCAAATCAGGTTTCCTTTAAATACACGCTATAAAGGTCGTGAGCGTTAGTTACTTTTGAGATTGCACGTGGCGAGTTGATGTTAGTCAAGAATGCCTTAAATGTGGCAAAGACGCCGTTATCAAAGCCGTTTGAACGAGGTCGTGTAATAGGGCTACAAGAACTTAGTGTTCTTTCTGCAATACTGCAGAAAGACTTGGGAGAAATGTAACCACTGTACATGGTTGCTGGCAGCAGTGGTCGTGAGAGAGTACGCTCACAAGAACACCCAGCTCCTGATGGCCACGTGGCACTATCGAGAGGGACGACCATCGTGTTTGGCTTACGGGTCTGACGCATCGTACTGCGTCTACAGCAGCAATTTTAGCAGCTGTTTGAGCAGCAGTTTGCACCACAGTGACACAGATAACTGTTACAAATCGGTTAGTTCAAGAGCAGCTCTGAGTCACACGCCCTGTAGCAGTCATTTCTCTGATCTCAAACCACCGCCATTTGCGACTTCAGTGGTGTCAGACTTGATTGGAGGGCAATTTGGAAGTCTGTTGTGTTCTCTGATAAATGTTGGCTCTGCCTCGGTGCCAGTGATGGCCGTTGGTTAGGAGGAGATCAGTTGAGGGGCTGCAATCAACCTGTCTGAATGGTAGACACACTGGAGCTGCACCTGGGGTGCGATTTCGTATGACAGCAGAAGCACTTTCGTCGTTATCCTACACACGCTGACTACCAATTTATACGTCAGTCTGGTGATTCAATGTGTTGTGCTGCCATATGCATTCCAAGGCGTGTTTTCCAACAGGATAACGCTCGCACAATACCGGTGTTGTAACCCAGTGTCGAAATGTTTCCTTGGCCTTCTAGATCATCAGATGTGTCTCCAATGGAGCACATATGGAACATCATCGAAAGACTGCTCCAGCGTCATGCACAACCATCATTAACCGTCGCTGTACTGACCGAACAAGTGCAACAGTCATGGATGGAAAATGGAACTCCATCCCACAAACTGACATCCGGTACCTCTACAACACGATGCATGCACGTTCGCATACTTTTTAAGTGTCACATATCTTTTCTTTCACGTCTGGCCCTGTTTGTCGAAGTGAAAAATGTTGATCTGCACTGTAGCTCAGAATCAATGTTACACTCATTGTAGGTCCCCTTGTAGCTCGTTGTGTAAATACTTCAAAAGTCATAGAGAGGCTACAGTATACAACCTCCAACAGGACCATGTCTAATAAAGCACTATGGTGTTCAAAACAGTCTTCGGATTGATGACTGCTTTACTTTACTTAGATGACTTTCCATGCAGGACAATATGCCACATCCTACTCGTTAGGAAACATTCGACCACGGCGCGCACCTGGCTAGGTATCCCATAGGAATGTTCTTTCTTTGGAAAGAACCGATGTGGTATGGAGTCAAAAGCCTTAAAGAAGTGTAGAAAGACCGTATCATCCTGGTTCAGTCTACCCAGGTCTGAGGAGCGTCAGTTGAGTTACCTTTGATAGAGGTTTTCGAAACCACGCAGGTTTCCAAAGAGAAGGCTTTGTGTAGGTGTACGTGACCTTCGCTCTTTTCCAAATATGTAAAACTTTTGTCTGCCCAAGAAACTTATTATAAATTGTGATCAAGAGCAAAGCTAATTCACTCAGAAACTTGGTATAGAACTTGACAGTGCCTTCCACTGACCCTGGTGCCTCGTCAGGCTTCTTTTGTCCAACCAGAAAAAAGTAGCAGCGGTACGGCTGGCGATTGTGGACACATTCCTTGATTTTCCTTTGAGAAAACAGAGCTCGGTATTTAGGCTTTTGTTTTGCCATTTTCTATTTCTGTTGCTGTTTCGTCCCCCACTATCTTTAGACTCCTTTTTGTGCCACTGAGAGCCTCAACGCACGACCCAAGAGGTGGTGCTTTGGAGCAAGTCTGGTGATAACATTTTACTTGGCTCTGAGCACTATGGGACTGAACATCTGAGGTAATCAGTCTCCTAGAACTTAGAACTACTTAAACCGAACTAACCTAAGGACATCACACACATCCATGCCCGAGGCAGGATTCGAACCTGCGACCGTAGCGGCCGCGCGGTTCCAGACTGAAGCGCCTAGAACCGCTCGGCCACCGAGGCCGGCAACATTTTACTTTTGTAGAGTTTGAAACCTTCATGCGCTGCTCTTATGATAGCCGAGCGAGTTCCAGTTGACATCAGTCTATCTCTAGATTTATGCTCTTGTTTGAACCTGTTCTGGAATAAGCGCGGTGTCTGTATGCTATGCGGGACCTCTGCTATCGTTAACTATTTTTCAAGGTACATGTGTTTCTACAGCTTGGTTTACTATTCGTTTGAAGTTCACCTCCATGTTCACTGGCCTGAATTAGATGTTTCTAGCTCCTTGGTGAGGAATGGTATAACCTCCTTCATATTAATTTTGCTGTAAGGTACATGTACCAAATAAGGCCCGATTCCTAATAAGGCTCCTTCTTATTTTCTAGGACAAAGAATTTGAAAACAGTGCTAAATGTCTTCGGTAGGGATAGCTGTGGCATCTAGTGGCCAAGGCTACAACTATTTCCGCACCCGCTCTCGTGCTACGGAGGAGGGCTGCTTCACGGTACGTTTCACCTAATGCAATCGTTTCGGTTATGAAGCATTTTTACTAGTATGTATTGCGCTGTATTAAGAAAGTGGCATTATCTTCCTAATAATACGTTCCTTTTTAAACAATAAACACAGACGCGTTTTAAACTGGTTGTTTCCAATAAGGCCCATCCGTGGCGCTCCAAACAAGGCCAGAGCAGGCCTTATTAGGCACCGTATTGTGTAGAGCTGTGCATAACGACAATGCATATTTAATTTTAGCGTATCCTTTGAAACCTCATCTAACACGTATTTACTACCTCAAAATTAAGTCTAAGTTGTGATTCTTGAGTTTCTCCCAGCGTATTTGATAATCAAAATATCTACGGGTGTACTGCCGATCTACAGTGTCAAACGGGCACAATATTTCGGCGATCATACATGTCGCCATCATCAGGTGAACTGACGGACTGAGCTCCTGTGAACGTGCCGGTACGGAGATCCGTACGCTATGGCTGCTCAGGCGGAAGTGGGTTCGGTCGCGGCGCACTCCCTCCGCCGTCCGCGCCCCGCGCCGGGGTCACGCGGTGGAACAGATTGCGACGGCGTCTGAGATGACGTCGGTGTGATGGCTCTGTCCGCCGTGGTCGTCACAACTGTACGTTTGCTCGATTTACTCTTGATTAACCCAAACGCTGGTTCCCAAGCCCTGCTAAGACTATAGCCAGAGTGACTGTGGCTATAAAAAATATTATACGCATATCTAGTGGAGCAAAAGAAGACATATAGGTACTGTGACAAATGTTGCTTGAGTAAATACGTCAGAGAAATTTATAATAAAGTGGTAAATGGCTCGGTGAGAGTTAAAATAGGATACAGGGTGCCAATTACTGAACTATATGAAAAAATGTAAACTATCTACAAACTACGGCGTGACACAGTTTATTCAACCTGTAAATGTCACTACAGAGTTTCGGATTTAGGTTATGACATGTTCGATATGCCTTGCATCATTGGCGATGATGTGGTGCAGTTGAATAGTGAAATTCTGCTTGACCCGTTGAAGTGTCGGAACATCGATGCTGTCGATGACCTCGTGAATAGCTGTTTTCAGATCAGCAATGGTTTTGGCTGCACACCTTGTCTTTAATATAGCCCCACAAAAAGGAGTCGTATGTGTTCAGACCCGGAGAACGTGGCGGCCACTCGAGGCCCATGCCAGTGGCCTCTGGGTACCCCAGAGCCAGAATGCGGTCCCCAAAGTTCTCCAGGACATCACTCTCCTGCTTCGATGGCGTCGAGCTCCGTTTTGCATAAACCATGTCTTGTGGAAATCAGGGTCACTTTGGATAATGGGAGCCGGCCGGAGTGGCCGAGCGGTTCTAGGCGCTACTGTGTGGAACCGCGCTACCGCTTCGGTCGCAGGTTCGAATCCTGCCTCGGGCATGGATGTGTGTGATGTCCTTAGGTTAGTTAGGTTTAAGTAGTTCTAAGTTCTAGGGGACTGATGACCACAGCAGTTAAGTCCTATAGTGCTCAGAGCCATTTGCACCATTTGGATAGTGGGTATGAAATCATCTTCCAAAACCTTAACTTACCTTTCGCTAGTCATCGTGCCATCAAGGAATATCGCAGCGATTATTCCGTGACTCGACATTGCACATCACACAGTCATCCATTGAGGGTGAAGTGATTTCTCGATAGTGAAATGTGGATTCTCAGCCCCCAAAATGCACCAATTTTGCTTATTGACGAACCGATGCAAATGAAAGTGGGCTTCGTCGCTAAACCAAAGTCCTGTTCGTCACTTCTGTGGACAATAGTGTTGGCGAAATACAACCGCTGTTCCATGGCCCTTAATGGTTGATGGGTTTGAATTTTGTGTGGGAAGAGATGCAGGTCTTCAAAAACTATTTGTCGCATTGTCTCCCGGTTAATTTTCACTGGTTGTGCAGTGTCTGTTCGATTTCCTGCGGCTGGTTTGAAACACAGCGTGTGTGATCTCGATGTTTTCAGGTATTTCCACCCTTTTGGAGGACCGACATTGCCAACGCTGTCATCACGATCACCACCCGTACCAAACTTGCTAATCAACTTCTTGAATGTCAGCACACTTGGATTGGTTGTCGAACTCGGTCGCAAACTTCCTTTGAGCAACAATTCGGCTATTATTGCTCGCATAGAAGGCCTTCACAAGCGCTATACATTCACGCACCCTGCACCGTGACGTTTTCACGTGCAAATGTCAGACAACAACGCGTGCGCATGCACATACTAATTCTCATCAAGCCCCGCAGTCAAACGTCCATTTTCAACGCCCTATGAAAACCGTTCAGAATCTATGAGGAATTTATTTGATAGAGTTTTCTAATTGTCACCCTGTATGTACGAAAGACTGAAGATGGTTATGACATGCAGCGTAAGGTGTTACAGGTCACAGCACGACGGTTGATGACTTCGAACACTCAAGGGTAAGGGTAGAGGTGACGAACTGCTGAAATACGCTGGGGATGGCTGGTCGCACGACGTGACTACTAACAACATGCTAGCGTGTGCGTTTATGCTCTTTTGATAAGGAGGCTGTGCCAGTCCCGTGGAGCACGCGATACTGTCGATCCTCTGCTGAAGTCGATGTCTAGCATTCTGTTGTAGGTACGGATAGCATAAACTTCAACATTTACTTTCTTAACGTAATGCGGTTCATAATAATCTCGGAAGTAGTTCATCACATAGATCACAAGGACTCGAGACAAGACGAGGAGATGAGTCAGAGCTCCATCGCATCAGTTTCGGCGCATTCCTGTTTACGTCGGTTCTAGAAATACGAGTATAATGCAGTTCGTGCCACTTCCTGACTGATCATCTTAAGCTCAGGGTTTATTTCAGGTTACTTCGGCTGCAAACATGTAAGAGACGATGCGATCTAGGATATTTAGTCGATTTACAATACTGCTGACAAAATAATTATGTTTTGTGGTTTGTATTTTTGCATTTCTCTGTACCGCAGTCTTTGGAGTACACTCTAATCCAGAAGGAAGATTTATTTATGATTATTCATGTGCTGTAAAATTTCACGTTTATTGATTTTCCTTCTACTCAGAGAAAAAGTGAAGACAATAAACAGTAAATCTGTATTTTAGCTAATGCGTAAGAGATAAGTAAACAACAACAATAACTACTGTGCTATAGTATGTATATAGCGCAGCTGAACACAGTTCCTCTCTGTTAATCAAGCCGGTCGGAGTGGCCGTGCGGTTCTAGGCGCTGCAGTCTGGAACCGAGCGACCGCTACGGTCGCAGGTTCGAATCCTGCCTCGGGCATGGATGTGTGTGGTGTCCTTACGTTAGTTACGTTTAATTAGTTCTAAGTTCTAGGCGACTGATGACCTCAGAAGTTAAGTCGCGTAGTGCTCAGAGCCATTTGAACCATTTTTTGTTAATCAAGATGACTGGTGTCTTGAAAATGCAAGTCATAATATTAGTTTTGTATCCATGTACATCTTCATGCATAAAATAGTATAAGAAGAACAAATATCCACAGTCAGAGAATGTTCGACGGTCATTTAGGAATTACGACAAAACTACTTTCTGTGAATCACTAGAGACTGAAAGTAGAATGCCTATTTCGTAATCCACACCACAGATTGCTTCAGCGAATGATCAGTATTTTATGGTTGAGTTAAACACAATTCAGTTTCTTTGTATGTGGTTTTCTCATCGAGACATGCAGCTGTGCTTATTATCCTTGTATTCAATTGTGATGAAGTATTTCACTCAATGTTACTTTTTCTGCATATACGTCCGCAGACGTAGAGGGGGATGAGGTGGTTCAAATTCCCGTTGACCATTCAGACCTAGTTTTCTAAATCGATTAAGACAAATGTCAGAAAGGTCCCTTCGAAAAGAGCACGGTCGACCTTGTTCCCCATCCTACGCCAATCCGAGCTTCTGCTCGTCTACGAATGACCTCGACGTCGACTGGACTTTAAGGCATAGCTTTCAGAAAAATGTTGTCGTAAACGACCAGCTTTAAGGCGGGACCCTGATCCCTAGGCCCTGACGTACATTTGCCCCATGACACAGCTCGTTCAGACAGTTAACCTGTGACACCCTCCGGCACAGATTTACAGCGAGATTTCTCTGTCAAAACTACATATGTCACTATGGTATTCAGAGCGTTACGACACTGGGACTGTCAGTGTTACTTTGCTTTCCTAAAGAGTATTAGAATTGTGAATAGAATCACTGCAAAGGCTATGGCGGACGAGTCAGTCAGGTGGGAACAACCCATTACGACACTATCCCGCTTGCTTCTTGTGTCCGTTACTCACATCAGAACTGGTATTTCCCCCAGAGAGGAGAAGAGCAAAGATATTGTCCAAGTGAGAAGGTAAACTTGAAGATTTCGTTAGTGGGAAATATGTGGTGAAACAGCTGCAGTACCAGACGTGCATACTGTGCCTCAATCACTGATGTGAACCCATAGACACTAGTTACCTTAAAAAATTTAATCACGTCACCATATAGACTACGTGATCAAAAGCATCCGAACACCCCACAAAACATACGTTTTTCATATTAGGTTCATTGTGCTGCCACCTACTGCCAGGTACTCCATATCAGCGACCTCAGTAGTCGTTAGACATCGTGAGAAAGAGCAGAATGGGGCGCTCCGTGGAACTCACGGACTTTGAACGTGGTCAGGCGATTGGGGGTCACTTGTGTCATACGTCTGTACGCGAGATTTCCACACTCCTAAACATCCCTAGGTTCAGTGTTTCCGATGTGATAGTGAAGTGAAACGAGAAGGGAGAGGTACAACACAAAAGCGTACAGGCCGACCTCGTCTGTTGACTGACAGACCGCCGACAATTGAAGAGGATTGTAATGTGTAACAGGCAGACATCTATCCAGACCATCACACAGGAATTCCAAACTGCATCAGGATCCTCTGAAAGTACTATGACAGCTAGGAAGGAGGTGAGAAAACCTGGATTTTATTTTCTAACGGCTGCTCACAAGCCACACATCAGGTCAGTATATACCAAACGACACGTCGCTTAGTGTAAGGAGCGTAAACATTGGACGACTGAACAGTGGAAAAACGTTGTGCGGAGTGACGATTCACGGTACACAATGTGGCTATCTGATGGCAGAGTGTGTGTGTGGTGAATGCCTGGTCAACGTCATCTGTCAGCATGAGTAGTGCCAATTCGGAGGCGGTGGTGTTATGGTACGATCGTGTTTTTCAGGTGGGGGGGGGGGGGGGTGCTTGCATCCCTTGTTGTTTTGCGTGGCACTATCACAGCATAGGCCTACAGTTATGTTTTAAGCACGTTCTTGCTTCCAAGCGTTGAATAGCAATTCGGTGATGGTGATTGCATCTTTCAACAAGATCGAGCACCTGTTCATAACGAACGGCCTGTGGCGGAGTGCTAACTCGACCATAACATCCCTGTAATGGACTGGCCTTCACAGAGTCCTGACCTGAATCCTATAGAACAGCTTTTGGATGTTTTGGAACGCCAACTTCGTGCCAGGCGTCACCGACTGACATCGATACCTCTCCTCAGTGCAGCACTCCGTGAAGAATGGTCTGTTCTTCCCCAAGAAACCTTCCAGCACCTGATTGAATGTATGCCTACGAGAGTGGATGCTTTCATCAAGGCTATGGGTAGGCCAACACTATATTGACTTCCAGCATTACCGATGGAGGGTGCCTTGTAAGTCATTTTCAGCTAGGTGTCCGGATACTTTTGATCACATAGTGTATCAGTAAAATGTATCACCTCAAAATAATTTTTTAATCACTGACGGAAAAATATCGCAACGCCAAGGAAGACTGTGCGACCTAAACGAAAATTGGTAGTCGTGTTTCTACATCTGAAATATGTCTATTCAAATTTCGCGCCAGTCACATAAGAGAGGCACTAGTAGCGGCTGTATGAGTTTGCAAATCAGTTTTGCTTTAAATACTCTCTGTAACGGTCGTAAGATATAGTTATCTTTGTGATTGAACGCGGTGAGTTGATGGTAGTCAAGAATGCCTTTGAGGCAAGAAAGATGCCATTATCTATACGTCACTGAATTTGAACGAGGTCGTGTTAAAGGGTTAGGAGAAGCTGAATGCTCTTTCTGCGATATTGTGGTGATCACGACAATGTACGGTCGCAAGAAGACCGGGTTCCGTACGGCCACGTGGTACTGCCGAGAGGGAAGACCATCGTGTTCGACGTATGGCTCTGGCGCATAGTATTGCATCTCCATTAGCAATTTTAACAGCAGTTGGCACCACATTGACACAACGAACTGTTACAAATCGACTACAAGGACAGGGGTAAAATACAGGGAGCGAAAGGCTATTTACAATTTGTACAGAAACCAGATGGCAGTTATAAGAGTCGAGGGGCATGAAAGGGAGGCAGTGGTTGCGAAGGGAGTTAGACAGGGTTGTAGCCTCTCCCCGATGTTATTCAATCTGTGTAGTGAGCAAGCAGTAAAGGAAACAAAAGAAAAATACAGGTAGCGAAAGGCTATTTACAATCTGTACAGAAACCAGATGGCAGTTATAAGATTTGAGAGGCATGAAAGGGAAGCAGTGGTTGGGAAGGGAGTTATTCAATCTGTATATTGAGCGAGCAGTAAAGGAAACAAAAGAAAAATTCGGAGTAGGTATTAAAACTCATGGAGAAGAAATAAAAACTTTGAGGTTCGCTGATGACATTGTAATTCTATCAGAGACAGCAAAGGACTTGGTAAAGCAGTTGAACGGAATGGAGAGTGTCTTGAAAGGAGGATATAAGATGAACATCAACAAAAGCAAAACGAGGATAATGGAATGTGGTCGAATTAAGTCGAGTGATGCTTAGGGAATTAGATTAGGAAATTAGACACTTAAAGTAGTAAAGGAGTTTTGCTATTTGGGGAGCAAAATAACTGATGATGGTCGAAGTAGAGAAGATATAAAATGTAGACTGGCAATGGCAAGGAAAGCGTTTCTGAAGAAGAGAAATTTGTTAACATCGAGTATAGATTTAAGTGTAAGGAAGTCGTTTCTGAAAGTATTTGGATTGAGTGTAGCCATGTATGGAAGTGAAACATGGACGATAAATAGTTTGGACAAGAAGAGAATAGAAGCTTTCGAAATGTGGTGCTACAGAAGAATGCTGAAGATTAGATGGGTAGATCACATAACTAAATATGAAGTCTTGAATAGAATTAGGGAGAAGAGGAATATGTGGCACAACTTGACGAAAAGAAGGGACCGGTTAGTAGGACATGTTCTGAGGCATCAAGGGACCACAAATTTAGCATTGGAGGGCAGCGTGGAGGGTAAAAATCGTAGAGGGAGACCAAGAGATGAATACACTAAACAGATTCAGAAGGATGTGTGTTGCGGTAAGTACTGGGAGATGAAGAAGCTTGCACAGGCTAGGGTAGCATGGAGAGCTGCATCAAACCAGTCTCAGGGCTGAAGACCACAACAACAACAATACAAGTACAACTCTGAGCCTGACGCCCTGAAGCTTGAATTCCACAGACCCCCAACCACCACTATTTGCGACTTCAGTTGTGTCAAGTGAAAGCTCATTAGAGGGCAGGGAGGAGGTCTCTTGTGTATTCTGATGGAAGCTGGTTCTGCATCTGTGCCAGTGATGGCCGTTGTTGCTTAGAAGGAGACCAGTTGTAGGCCTGCAACCACCCTGCCTACGTGCTAGGCACACTGGATCTACGCCTGGAGCTGTGGTCTGAGGTACGTTTTCGTATGACAGCAGAAGCGCACTCAAATTTGTACATCAGTCTCGTAAATCGACCTGATGTGCTGCCATTTGTGAACATCATTCTAGTGTGTGTTTTAAAATAGGATAACTCTAGACCACATACCGCTGTTGTAACCCCACATGCTCTATATAGTACCGACATGTTGCCCTGGCCTTCTGGAACTTCAGATTTGTCTCTATTCGAGCATATATGGGACATAGATTTGTCTCTATTCGAGCACATCTAAGACATAATCGGACGACAATTGCAGCGTTCTCCACAAACAGCATTAACCGTCCCTGTATTGACCGAGCAAATGCAACAGACATGGCACTCCATCCCACAAACTGACATCCGGCACCCGTACAACGCAATGGATTCACGTCTGCACGCTAGCTGTCAACATTCTGGGGGTTACACTGATTATAGATGTACCAGCACTTCGATTTGCAATCGCTTATTTTGCGCTTTCATTAACCGGTGGTGTTACAATGTTACTCACTTAAATACTTTAGCTAGACGTATTCCCGAAGTTTCATTACTCTACATTAATTATTCCATGGTGCTGCAATTTTTTCCTGTCAGTGTAGATGTGTGATCAGACAGAATGCAGAGGAAACGAAAGTAGAAGCTCACAGTTCAGTGAAAACCTTCTATAATCACGATGTACAAACCTAGAGGGCATGCAATAATTTGCATGTGATTAGCTATAGTGAATATCTATATTCGCCGCTATGATTTAAATTTTGTCTCAGTCTCTACAGAGTGTTTCAGCGAATTTGCAGTTGCTGTTTAAGGTGCATGACCACCTGGCTTTTGACTTGAGAGGACCTATTCCGAGGTGTCTCGCCATGGGAAAGTGTCAAAGTCCCGGATATCCCTGCCTGAGCAGGCATTGTGCGCTCTGGATGTCGGCCAGACACGTCGCCCCAGTGGTTCAAGCTTGTCGGACGTCTCGGCTGTCAGAATACTGATCGCCTCGCGTTGCCAAAAATTCTGGATGACGTAATCCCGTGCAGAACGCTATTACCCGCATAAATCCATAACTATGTTAGAGATCTACGCACAACCATGGCCGTTTTACACCCGAGCTAGAACGTCATATTATGTATTAAAATGAAATTAAGGTAAGGCATTCATAAAATGTTACTGTACGTACCTGATATGGATTAACATTATTTGAAAGTCGATCTGGTTTGCGAGTTTGCAGAAAATTAAAGAAAATCTTCTTTGGCACTATATGACATTGTGTACATTTGTACAGTTAAAAAATTCATGAACTAAATGTAATTCGCGTTTTTTCCAATTCCCGTCGATAGTCTGTCTTACACTTTGCTTTCTAATGAGTCTTTAGTTTTTCGCTCTCGCTATGCAACGAGTTATCTTAAACGACTATCATGTCCTGCGGTGAATAATTGTCTCTTTCAGCTTAAAAAGATATTTTAGATGCCTGAGGAGGAATTTCTGCCGTCTTTACGGTTATTTTCTCAAAATACGCTTTCATGTGAATTTTTTGTTGTAAGAACTATAGACTCAGAGCATTTTTTTCCGCTAGTCTAGGTATCCATTGTTTGGTGTAATCAATATGGGCTGATTTAGACATATCACAAAAACCTATAGTCTCTCCGATACTTGGGCTTCCATTTCTACTTAACACCTCACAAATTTTATTGTCCTCTTTGTTCCGACAAAAAAAGGTAACTACGGATATGCCACAGAATAAACGGTTCGGTTAGACAGTTCTTCGAGAAGAAGTTCGAGGAGATCCACGAGGGTGTTCGCTAATGATCTATGTGAAGTCGTCAGTGTTTACATTTAACAATACACCAAACTAATTTCTCCAAAATACTGTATAATAATATTTCAGGCATCCACAAAGATGACATAGAGTACTACTAGAGTACTGTGCCGATACTTCATACTTATTGCCCCAGAGGGTTCAGTCGTTATAGACATTCCCAATTCAAAGTATCGGAGTTTTATTCCCCCTTCAGTCCTAGATTTTCTTGGTAATTTTATGCGATTTGCGTCTAGTTCTTTCTATGTGCCAAAAATGCTAATTGACATCGATAAAGTTCTTGGAGATTTTTACTCCTTTTCTTTTGTATGTTCTGAACTTACGGTATCTGAGGACCACTGTGTATGATAGTTTTTCGACAGGTCTGCTTCATTCATAACTACACAACTGTGGGCTTCCTACTCAAACAAAAAAGAAATGTACTGGGGCAGAAAGTAGATAATTTATTAGCCATTAGATGGAACAGCTTCTCACTCTTATCATCAAGTAACTCAACTCCAATTTACTATATGGGAAAGTATCATGAAAGTAATTCTAGTCGATGTAATTTCTAGTGTAATCTGTCCTCGGTCAAAATATTTACTTTTACAAAAGTACAAATTATGTGATGACTACTGCAATAGATAATTATAGTTTTTGACGAGGTCTGCAGCCTGGAGTCCATAGATTTAATCGCGCTTACCACTCTATAAGTACTCTGCAGTTTCATCCTTACATTTTCTTTGATAAAGTTCAACGAATGCTGTCAAATGGCCTTCACATTATTATGTAAAGCTAAATGTTTACTTCTCTGGCTTATCGCCTGGAGTCGCAGTTAAAATTAGAAATATGTTTGTTATGACGAAATTTAGAAGCACTAATTTTATGCGATCAGACTGGTTTTTTACGGTCAGTTGTAAATTTAACAAATGTATTTTACCGTGTTGCGTTACTGAGTTTTGTATTTCTTATTTGGCTCAGAACTGTCTTACCAGACACAGGTGCCAGCTTTTCATCACACGTGCCACAACAATGGACAGTGTTCTAGGACATGATTACGTTACTTTGCTGTACATTGATCCCAATTACTCCAAATTATAGAGAATCGTTGCTTTTATACTCTTGTTCATTTACAACAATTTGTCAATGATTATGTACGCTGGAGTACAAAACGTAAGCACGGAAGTAACTCTCGTATGTTGTTCCGAGAGCCTTCGTTACTGGAAGAGTCAACCAACATACTGCTTCCTCCTACGTACATCTCACAAAAAGATCGTAAGATAAAATTAGAGAGATTCGAGCCCACGCGGAGGTTTACCTGCAATAGTTCTTCCGGCGAACCAAATGGGACTGCAAAGAGATACGTGAACAGGAAGTGATACAGGTACACAAAGTACCCTCCACCACACACGGTAAGGTGGCCTGGAGAATGCAGGATATGTCCTGCAAAGTAACATAGCTCGATGAAACTTGGACCGTACATAGAAACAAATGTTGTGGTACAGTACAGTACAATAAAGTAAAGTAGAGAAGGTAATTGAAAGAAATATGTAACGAGACGAACAGGAATAACACTTTTATTCAAAGACAATAATTACACTGAAGTCACTGCGATACATGATGGACCCTTGGACATTACAAAAGGCGGGAAATGCTTCTTAATTGGGTGTGTGGTCACCACGGACGAGCCGGCCGGAGTGGCCGAGCGGTTCCAGACGCTACAGTCTGGAACCACGTGACCGCTACGGTCGCAGGTTCGAATCCTGCCTCGGGCATGGATGTGTGTGATGTCCTTGGGTTAGTTAGGTTTAAGTAGTTCTAAGTTCTAGGGGACTGATGACCTCAGCAGTTAAGTCCCATAGTGCTCAGAGCCATTTGAACTACGGACGATAATGTATGCTCCGCGTGCACTCCCATGATATGGCCACAAAGCTGGTGAAAAGTTCTTGTGGTAGAGCGTTTGCTCCTCCACCAGCGCGGTTGACAATAGCTGGGCTGTCGTTGGTGCATGTCGACGTGCGGCAATACGATTCTCCAGTGCATCCCACACGTGCTCGATGGGAACTGAGTCGGGGGAATGGGAAGGCCAGTCTATTCGCCGAATATCCTCTCGTTCCAAGAGCTCCCCCAGCTGCGCAATTCGATTCGGTCGCACTTCGTCGTTCACAAACAGGAAGTCAGGGCCAAACGCACTTCGGAAAAGATGCACTTGCGGAAGGGGTAGTGTGTCAGAACAATGTTTACCGGTGAGTGCACCATGTTCTAAGATTTAGAGGCCAATGCAAAATTATGCTCTTCACACCACAATATCTGGGTCACAAAAAAGATAATGGTCGACTATGTTCTTGGTGTTATTAGGTGGTCTCACCTCTCACCACATGAGTGTGAGTAGTATTGTCAAAAACCATCGTTTTGGTAGTCGAACTGTTAACGTGTGGAGAGACATAATGTTGCGTGGTCATATTGACCGAAGTTTGGATACGTTACACTCAACGGACTTCGTTATTTTGACACTGTACTCCTTCCCCGTCATTGGATCCAGACTTCATTTTTATGGATGACGGTGTGCAACGGCACTGAACAGCGCAGGTGGGTGGGAGAGACCTTGTAACTAGAGAATATGCATCGATTGGATTGGTTTGCCGCCGGCCGGGGTGGCCGAGCGGTTCTAGGCGCTACAGTCTGGAACCGCGCGACCTCTATGGTCGCAGATTCGAATCCTACCTTGGGCATGGATGTGTGTGATGTTCTCAGGTTAGTTAGGTTTAAGTAGTTCTAAGTTCTAGGGGACTGATGACCTCAGAAGTTAAGTCCCATAGTGCTCAGTGCCATTTGAACCATTTTTGATTGGCCTGCCCGTTCCGAACCACCAACAGCAATCCAACAGCTGTCAGCAGCGGCCGGCCGAAGTGGCCGTGCGGTTAAAGGCGCTGCAGTCTGGAACCGCAAGACCGCTACGGTCGCAGGTTCGAATCCTGCCTCGGGCATGGATGTTTGTGATGTCCTTAGGTTAGTTAGGTTTAGCTAGTTCTATGTTCTAGGGGACTAATGACCTCAGCAGTTGAGTCCCATAGTGCTCAGAGCCATTTGAACCATTTGTCAGCAGCGCTGGTGGTGGAATGGAAAGCTCTACAACAAGAACTACTTACTTACCTTGCGGTCAGCATAGGGACACGTTCAAGAGCAAGCATTGACGTCTGTGTTGATCACACACCCTATTGAGGACTGTGATTCCCTTTTTACAATTTCCAGGAGACCGTCAGAAGTTGCAGTGATTTCAATGCAAGTATTATCTTGAATCAAAGTTTCATTTCTGTTCGTCTCATTGCTTATTTCTTTCAGTTGTCATCCGCACTATAATGTAGCAGATTTTTCTATGTACGGTCTAGGATTCATCGAGCTATGTTACACATCACGCGAAAGTTACATTCCCTCTTAAGCTTTGCACACCCTTGTATGATTCAACACTCTTTTAAACTAATTACTAACGTACTTGAAGTACTCTGAACTGACAATTATTAATATCTTACGTGCCATTATACTTTTTCCGAATGTAGCTCTTGGAAAAACCTAATGTTTCGTCCCATCTGCGGTGGACATCTTCAAAGGAGGTTTTATTATCCATGAATGTCCAATTTACACCCCGACTCACTACTTATGAGCAGAACAAAAGTTCGCATGCACCTGCGCAGAAAATGGTTCAAATGGCTCTGAGCACTATGGGACTTAACATCTTAGGCCATCAGTCCCCTAGAACTTAGAACTACTTAAACCTAACTAACCTGAGGACATTACACACATCCACGCCGGAGGCAGGATTCGAACCTGCGACCGTAGCAGTCCCGCGGTTCCAGACACCCGCGCAGAGGCGTGGCGTCACGTGTTTCCAAAACTCGGGTACAAGTGGCCTTTGTCGGTTGCTGTTGTCCGCTACCGCTGTCACTCCACGGTGGCAAATGTACACATCTTCTTCAGCACGGGATTCCAGATACTATTCTGTTTCATACCGTTCACTTTCCGATTAAAATTACTGACGTGTTTAATAACCCCTGTCGCCTCGTCACATCCAGGGCTGGAGTCTTGTCATAAAGACTCTGATAGTCTACTAGCTGTAAAAGCTGTAAAGCATGTTCCACAACATCTATATATTTCTCCTCTTCTTAAATCCCTGTTATGTTCTTCGGATCGTTTTCATACTGCGCTTTTTGTAATACTTTCGTACACGACTACACAAACACATTAGAACATGTAACTTACTGCTTTTTCCAGCGAATTTCAAGAACCCTTCGCCGACGTAAGGTGTTGCTGTAGCTTTCGGGGTGCGTATGTAGACTACAGAGATATTCCACTTCTTCAAGATATTTCGTATGCGGTCAATGAATTTTTTAAAGAACGGCTGGAAAGCTCTTTTAATTTCAACGGGCGAATAACCATTATTCAGCAACGCACTGGTGAGATATTCGAATTCTTCGTCGAGCAAATCTGGTTCACAGATGTTCCTCGCTCTATCCGCTATCGTTTTTATAACACCACGCTTTTGCCACTGATGGTGATTTGAATCCCGGTGTAGATAAAGGATAGTTTGTGTGAGTTTTCGATATACTACGTAGTCCAAGCTACCACTTTGTTTCTTGAATGCTAAGACACTCTCAATAAATGCAATCCTTCATTACTCTCCCTTTCATGGTGAACTAAATCTTTGAATTAATCTTACTAAGGTCTTCATGAAAACGGCTTGCTCCTCCTTGCCATATCTCCACAACACAAAAATATCGTCCACGTATCGGAAACAGATGTTTGGTTTTTGGTGGCAGCTCCTAGCGCCTGTCCTCCAAATTTTTCCATAAGGAAATTTTCTACAATCGTGCTTAAGCGGCTCCCCATCGACACGCCATACAACAGTTCGCATTAACTATTCGAACTGTATGGAGCACATGATCATGAGACACTATTTAAATAACTGTTCAATATCCAATAGCGGCAGAAAAAAAAGATCATAATTGTTCCAACGCCTCATTTGAGCGGAACAGCAGTAAAAAGCGATACCAAGTCGTAGCTAATATGTCTTCCGGCTAGCCTTCCAAGCCATTTAGTTTACTGATAAAATGTGCCGAATACTTTATGGAAAAGTTTGATCACCTCACATGCGGTTGTTGTAGTGTAGTCAATAACTGATGGGTGAGCCAACGGCACTTACTGTAAGTCTTGGTGGAACAATGTTCTTATGAAGTTTTGGCAACCCACAGAGTTTCAGCGGTATCGCCAGTTTTTTTAATAGGGAGGGGAGAGTTTATCTGATTGGCATTAGGATTCCGTTGCTAAACAACCTTTTTACCGTAGGGCGGTAGCAACAGCAGACGACAGCAACCACGGCTACTTGTTTTGAAAACATGTGACGTCACGCCTCTGTAAGAAAGCACTTAGAAACGAAGTGTTTCTGCAGCAGTTAGCGACATTCGTAAAATCTACAACGTCTGTTGAAGAGATCCTCCGCAGATGGGTACAAAACGCTAGTTTTCTCCAAGAAATTCATTCGACAACGCTGCAATAGATCAGAATATTTAAATGACATTTCCAGCAGCAAAACTCTACATTTTACTCTTACTTGAATTAGGTATGTTATTTTTCTCCAGCGCATGAAATACTGATTACAGCGTCGAAATAAGACGTAATCAGGGTATCATTAGTCCAAAAACTATTCCAGCTTTGCTATGGTCGCAGGTTCGAATCCTGCCTCGGGCATGGATCTGTGTGATGTCCTTAGGTTGAAGTAGTTCTATGTCTAGGGGACTGATGACCTCAGATATTAAGTCACATAGTGCTTGGAGCCACTTGAACTAGCTTTGCTCTACGTATCGTGTTCGTTGTAAGAAGCAACAGAACACTTTCGGGGAACAGCCCTCGAAACATAAGTAATCTTCGTGCTTACATGTGTCCCAGAAATTGAAATATTTTCACAGGTGTACTGTTAAGACGGATGCAACTCTGTTCCTGCTACCTGCATACTAAGATACCAATTTAATGTCCCCAAGAACGACTTTGAGAGGCGGAGGCGAAATGTGGTATTAAATGATGTTCGTGTTCACTGTCGACCCCAGTCGTTACGGCAAGTGCAATCACCTGCGTTCGCCATTGTCTCTTTGCTTCGTTGAGTGGACCGCTAGCTGCCCGCAGCGGTCACGCCCGAGATGACCAGATGTAGCACGGCCTACCTGCTAGCTGTTACTCGTGCTTTGCCAACATCTCACCTTCCTTTTACGAGTTCCTCATGACAGCGTTATCGCACTTTACTGGGGGGTCACTGTACTCTCTGCACAATTATATTTCACACAGTACAGTACACCAGCATTGTCTGGTCGGCCGAGCTGTTACTACTGTAATATGCTGGTTTGTTGAACAGAAGGAGCAAGTTTGAATATCCATATGGACGATCGTCCTGGAATTATTTCTTATGATTAAGTAGAATTACAGAAGTAAGAAGTCAAAATAATTTTTTCGGCACATTCTGCAGTCGTTTCTTTGTGGACTCTTAGGTGGAACTTGTCTCTGATAACTACACTCTCGACATAAAATCTAACAGCAGTACACTTCACTACTAGTTTTGGTGTCGATAACCCAGTAAGAAGATTGGCATCGTAAGTGGTGTATGTTACATTATAGTTGTACTTATTTAAGGACCTTGTTGGCCTAACTCTCTCTGTGATATGGGAGGTGCGGACCTTCTTTCAAGGGCTTGCTTACAGTGAGTGTGAACAGAGTTCTCCATGTCCTTTTGTATTATTTTGTATATTTTGTAACGTTATGATGAATAGTACTGGAAATACAGTTGTAAAAAGTGCTGTAGATGAAACGTTCATGGGCATTCTTAAGTGATATCGAGCCACTTCATTAAAACTTTGAAAGTGCTCACTAGATTATGTTCAGAATCTACATGAGAATATTCACCCAGCATATGCATAAAACGCGAAGGCATGCAGGTAAGAGAAGTCGACAATGTTAAACTGTGGGGATTACGGCATGGCAATAAATTCGAGAGCAAAGTGCAGACTGCAGAACACTTGAAACGAATAAATAAACGTATGTTTGTTTGCCATGCAAATGTATACAGACGTAGGTGTCATACAAAATGAGGAACTTATAAATACCTGACGTTGTCGGCTGGAGAGCAATCAGTGAATTCAATATAAAGAAAGCTTCAGCAATCATATTGCCTTGATTACTTGTAGGTACACTGGATAACTAGTTAAGACAGGGCTAAGCTTACAGCATGATTTCATATCTTGTACACTGTGAATCGGAAGACGGCACCTTATTTCTGTCGAAACTAGTAATCCAGTGTACCTACAAGCGACCAAGGCAATAAAAACTTCATATCTGCAGATTTATTTGCAAAAAAGTGACGAGGTGTGCTTATTTTTATTCCAAAGTATCATACACATAATATTTTAGGGTAACTGATCAAGCCAAGCCAAAGTTTTCCGAACAAAAAGCTTGTAATAAGAGTTACTTGTGTTATGAATTTAAAAAATTCCAGCAGAAGTCTGTTCAAAGAACAGAGAATATTAACTTTCAAAAACTCTTAATGCGCCGGATGCTAAATCTATCTCTTAAACTAACAGCTCCTTTCGTTAAACCAATAGTATGAATAAGAACAGCTTACAAAAGTCTTAAATTACAACCTTTGGCCCAGAATAGTGTTCATTTTTCAGGAACAGATATCTTCAGTAACAAAAAAGTGAAAGGGGAGGCTATAGGATTCATTACTATCCAACTCCTACACCATTGAAGAATCGCATTTGGGAGGACCACAGCTCAGATCCACGTTCGGCCATCCTGGTTTAGCTTTTTCCCTAAATCGTTTAAGGCAAGTGCCGGGATGGTCCCTTTGAAAGCACACGGCCGATTTCCTTCGCTGTCCTTCCTCAATCCGAGCTTGTGCTCCATATCTATTGACGTTAAACCCTAATATTTCTCCCTTTCTTCCCTAACGAATGTTACAGCAGAATCACTTGACAAATACTTGATAGCAATATTTCGTAACTTGAGTTCTCTATAATGCCTGACTTAAGCGTTTCTTCAGTGCAGTAATGTGATCCGAGTAAGTAAGCACTGTAACTGTTCTCTTTAGCAGAGGAAAAAGTTATGCAATTTACTATGAAAACATTTACATGCCAGTATTAAATTTTGTATTACATTCTGAAGGATATTAATAGCTACTAGCCATGACAATTACAAAACCATTAAGATGGCATGCAACAGACGTAAAGTTGGTATCAAGTGTACTAAACGCTTAGCTGTGAAAATGACTAGCACTTCCGGCAACTGTAGGTAGAAGCAACGCCATCTATATTCTGTATATAATGAAAGTCTGTGCAGCGGATTTCTCTTTGAGAAACCGTATCTGAGTGTTGTGTGTTTGTGAGAAGGTTTATTATGTCTTATGTAAGAAGGTAAAACGCCACCAGCACGGGTTGGAATTCAACAGCTGCGGGATCAAGTCATATTGGCACTGCTGTTTATGGTTCCAAGTTACTGCTGCTCGCGTTGGTCGTTATCCCACGACTGCAACGTGGATGTTGGATGATGAGTTCAGAAGGGCGATACGAAGCTCCATGCAGGATCTCAACAGCCCCAGATGAACCCTAGAGGTCGGTCATATTGTTCACTCGGCTGTGCATGGTCGTACAGCTGTTACGTGCTTTAAGTCAAAAAATTAGTTTGTTTGAAGCAAGATGAGTGTCCACTGTACAGAACGATGACATCAGGAGCTCCATTTATTATTTGTTAATAACTGTAAAGGCCCGTGGTGAATGACCTCTACAATAGTAGGGTTGAGTTGAGGCTGTGAGTTGTTGTCTGGACAACGACCAAAGGTCGCTCAAGGCTGCCTAGAGCTGAAATTTGCCTGGAGATGGCCCGCCGACTGGAAGGCACTAAGTTCAGAGTGGTGGACTTCGTGCCAGCAGTAGGCTTGAACCTCGTAGATGCCAAGTCTCGTGATGGCATTTGCTGGACCGCATTGTCCTGTTGAGTGGTTTAGGCATTGGCTCGTAAATGATGCTGAAAGCTTGTGGAACCTTTGCTAAAAATGATGGATACTTATAATGTTTCGGTGCCTAATTGTTTTACCAAGGCACCGCTTCCAATCACATACGCCAAAACAATCCTGTAGGTTGGAGATTTAGTAACCGATCTGCTCGTACGTTGCTAGTCTCTGGCTCGGCCCGGCAGGTGGAATTCAACTGGTGGCATTGCTGTGTCTGACGTTTCACTGTTTTGGTCCAACTCAAGCTCGCCTCCTTTCACGGCCTTTTGCAACGGTCACTGACAGCGTCGCTATTTTACTCAGTATTGCTGAAAAATAGTGGCGGAGCTACTTTACTATTACGTGATGATCGGCTGGTTGAAGTTAAGCCCAATTCAGTGGAATGTCACTATTGCTTTGTTGTATCCTTTTTGGGAACAGGTAACTGAATTATAGTAACGAAATTCATGAAACGTTCCAATCTTAGACGACATTTCCTAATTGCGAATTACTGTTCCGTACCATTATTACCCTCCGTCCGACACAAATTAAGTAAAACTTCGTTACTTACTTTTAGAAACAGCCCTCATCCTTCAACCCCACTTCAACGACTCCCGTGACGGCGCGCTCTCAAAGCAAACAACTCCGCAAGTCACTGTTGAGCTCGGACATGCGTAACCACACGTTGACACACCTCACAGTGATAGCATCTATTGTATCGATCGAGATACAGTAACGGTGACATCAGAAGACATGACATCCCTCGACGCGGTGACAGAGAGAGGTGCGCGGATTCTGGAGTGCCTTCTGTCCACATTGGACACAGGAGGACATCACGTCGTCTTCTCAGACTTGTCTCAGTTCGAGTTGGAGACATCCGTGTGTTGGCTCTGAGGAGGACGTATCTTACCAGACTGCAGTCGAAATTGTGATACTCGCCCGGTAACTAGCATGATGGTATGGGGTGCAATTGGGTATACAACGCGACCACAAATGATCTGCATAACCAGTAATTTGGACAGGAGGTGTGTTAAGGATAGAGGCTGTGCCCTGTCTTCGAGGTCTATATGACATTTTTTCTAAGAAGATAAAGCAAGACAACATATTACCTGTGCTGTCCTGACCTAACCTAATACAGAGGATGTTTGACCGCTACCCTGATCAGCACGTTTTCCTGATCCCTACCACGTATAAAACACGTCCTCTTGGGTTGCTAAGAGACCACTTGCCAGCCGCTGTGATCGATGAGCTCTTACATAGAGCTGAAGCAGCATCGATTTGTGTACCTGTATCAGTCAACCAAGCTCAATTCGTCTCGATGCCTACCTGTATTAGAGCCTTAAGTAGCCGCCACAGACGGTCTAATAGTGAAGTCCCAGGCATACAATGAACACCAAGATAATCTGAATTAAAACAACACAATATTTCTTCCTGGAAATAAGTCGTAAAGCAGTCAGGAACATAATAAACTCTTCTAATATGAACACAAAGAGTACTTGATGCAGAGTGTCCATTAATGGCAAATTAACTAAGAGTTCCAAACTGAAGTTAATCGTAAACAATTACGGTGGCAGAAGGCCGGGGACCGGAAAGAACTGACATAAATATAATTCGAAGGCAGAAGGCCTCCAGAACGAAAGAAAACACTGTTGGAAAAAGTTACTAACTAGTAATTCCACAAAGCATTACGTTGGAAAAAAATTTACTTTCCGAAAGGACAGTCCCAATTTAAATTGTTGAGAACTCAGTCTAAAAAAAAAGAAAAATGGTTCAAATGGCTCTGAGCACTATGGGATTTAATCTCTGAGGTCATCAGTCCCCTAGAACTTAGAACTACTTAAACCTAACTAACCTAAGGACGTCACACACATCCATACCCGAGGCAGGATTCGAACCTGCGACTGTAGCGGTCGTGAGGTTCCAGACTGTAGCGCCTAGAACCGCTCGGTCACCCAGGCCGGCGAACTCAGTCTCAATTCAAGTTAAAGTTACCAAAGGACAGTCCAATATAGCAGAATGATGAACACATAGTCAAGCCCACTGTATCGCAAATGAAAACGAAGTCCGGAATTTATACAAATCCACTAACAAAAACACTAACAAGAAGCTTTGGATGGTTGTTCCAGCGACTTCAAAGTGAGTTCCTGATTGAAGAAATGTATAAGTATTCGGCAGTGGCCCAGGTAGCTCACTCGGAGTGGAATGGCTCTTCAGGTCATGTGCTGAGGCTCAAATACAGCCCTTGGTGGCAGGATACAGTCGGTCTGTCACGTGTCCGAGGTAGCAGAAATGCCTGTGATGCCAGCGACCTCTGCTGGCGCTTCGGTCGCCATCTGGTGACCGTGAGTAGCGTGGCAGTCCTCTGAAAGGCAGCATGCTACCCGCGTAACTTGCGTGTGATGTGGATTGCTGGCACAGTCGGTCTAAGCCCACGATATTGCAGTCTTTGTTGCTGGCAGAGAAGGCAGCTCTGTGCACTAAATTTCACGCAGTGTAGAACCTCAGATCATGTACAGATTTAGGTACCACACAAAGTAAGTATAACTTCATTATTTACTGCTTTTCCTGGTGTAGCAATTTTAATGTTCAGATGTATAATTCAACTTTTTTTACTTATTACACATGCTTCAGCAACTTTTCACTTGTATTCTCTGGAAAGAACTTTATTAGCGTATTAACTATTTTGTAGATCAGTATTACATCTTTTTGTGACACATTCCATATGCTCGAGGATCTCGGCCCTTGCATGTGATCTGTGTGAAGAACGTACCAAAAACTGGAAAAAAGAAAATGACACAGCCATTTAGATAGCTTCTAAGCCAGCTGTGCTACAGTAAAGACGTATTTATCTCTCCCAGTCACAGTTCAGTATTTTACTGCCATAGCAGCTCAACCAATCACGCTTCTCAACAGATCCCTAAGATACGGTCCTTCCCCTCTTCTCAGACTTTTTCCATTTAATGTCCTGGAAACTAGCCGATCAGAGAGCTTTCTGTGGCAAAGATAAGCGGGCATGACACTACTATCGTGTAGTAGTGATTACAATTGCGAAATGTCAACGGCATTTGACATATTCGCTCCAGCGTCATCGGTAATTCGTTTCATGTACTTTGCGAGTCTAAAAAGGTGTAACATCACACTATGAGCAGTTTGAGATGGTATTATTGGTATATTTCACTAGGTTTTATTATTTCCATATAGCTATTATGAGCAGTATGTACCTACACATATCTGTGTTGACCTTGCGGTAAATGCAAACAGGTGGTAGCTTTATCTGCAGTTTTGACGTTTTTTGAGATAAAAAAGTTTGAGCTAATAGTTATTTCCACAGCCAAAGTTTGTTGAGAGTGATGCTATGTTTGGAAATGAGTCTTAGTTATTTGTAAGTACGCTGTAGAAGGTTTTGTTTACTTACGAGTATCACGTACTTTCTTTTGCGCTATTACGCTGCTATATTCCATGTAAACCGCTCTGAATTATGATGATTGTATTGTTTGTTCTGTAGACAGCATCTGTTATTGCAAATAATACTCCAGGAACAGTGGATACAGAAGTGGAACTCTCGTTGCCTGACGTCTTCAGAAATTTTCCTTAATGGTCCACTCCATCCACCAGGGAATAGATGATAAAGTATAATGTTCTACACCAGAAAAATATGACTGCCGTTGTTGACTGGCTAACATAGCGTTTTATTAGTTCCGATTTTAGACCTAGTTGAAGTTACATTACACAGAGACCGCTAACATTTGTTCTTACCTGCGTGATGAAATAATTGAATTAGCAACTGAGAAACAGAGGAAGACTGGCTTCAGATGTTAACAGGAACATTACCGCCGCCAACGGCCTTTCCACGTTGGATACATTGCTTCTCGCCAGATCTCCGCAGTAAAACAACGTCAGGCCCGTTTGCCACGTGGGATTAGCCGAGCGGTCTGAGGTGCTGCAGTCATGGACTGTGCGGCTGGTCCCGGCGGAGGTTCGAGTCCTCCCTCGGGCATGGGTGTGTGTGTGTTTGTCCTTAGGATAATTTAGGTTAAGTAGTGTGTAAGCTTAGGGACTGATGACCGTAGCAGTTAAGTCCCATAAGATTTCACACACGTTTGAACATTTTTGAACATTTTTTTCAGGCCCGTTTGGTACTTGGCTGGATGACTATCTGGAAACGAAGGGTGTCATGGCTCAACTGCCAAACTGGCGTCCAATCGAAAGGCTTATACCAGGTCGCTGAGCCATGCGAACGTTCGTGTTATTACTGCCTGTCTAGCTTCTCCATCACAGCCCTACAACACGGACAAGAACGCCCTCATCAAACACCACAGCACAAGAAACAATGTGAAATTCAACTAAAACTGTGATCAATATCATTTGATTGTAAACTACATTTATATAAAAATAAGTAATGGCGTTCCCCAAGGAAGGAAGGTCCTCTATTGTTCCCGATCTATATTAACGACGTAGGAAACAATCTCAGTAGCCATCTTAGATTGTTTGCAGATTGTTTGCAGATGTTTACCATCTTGTAAAGTCATCCGATGACCAAAACGAATTACAAAATGATTTAGATAAGATATCTGTATGGTGCGAAAAGTGGCAGTTGATCCTGAATAAAGAAAAGTGTGAAGTTATTCACATAAGTACTAAAAGAAATCCGCTTAATTTCGATTACGCGTTAAGTCGCAGAAGTCTGGAGGCTGTAAATTCAACTAAATACTTAGGGATTACAATTACAAATACCCTAAATTGGAACGATCACATAGGTAATGTTGTGGGTAGAGCCAACCAAAGACTGCGATTCACTGACAGAACACTTAGAAGGTGCAACAGGTCTACTAAAGAGACTGCTTATACAACGCTAGTCCGCCCTATTCTGGAGTATTGCAGCGCGGTGTGGGAACCGCATCAGATGAGACTGACGGATGTCATCGAAAAAGTACAAAGAAGGGCAGCCCGTTTTGTATTATCGCGAAGTAGGGGAGTTAGTGTCACAGACATGATACATGAATTGGAGTGGCAATCATTAAAACAAAGGCGTTTTCGTTGCGACGGGATCTTCCCATGAAATTTTAATCACCAGTTTCCTCCTCCGATTGCGAAAACATTCTGTTGGCACCCACCTATGTAGGGAGAAACGATCATCACGATAAAATAAGAGAAATCGGGACTCGCACAGAAAAATTTAAGTGCTCGTTTTTTCCGCGCGCCGTTCGAGAGTGGAACGGTAGAGTGACAGCTTGAAGGTGGTTCATTGAACCCTCTTCCAGGCAATTTATTGTGAATAGCAGAGTAATCACATAGATGTAGACGAATGGTATATAAAGCATACAAAGCTAAGTCAGGAGCAGAGAGAGCTTGGTTAAATGATGAAATGAGGTATCAATATATTAAACAATTTAGACACAACCAGAAATCTGAACCATTTGCATCTGCAGATAGCATCTTACCTGAACAAAACTCCAATCCAGGTAAAACAGAAACGATAACGGAGGACATGTCAACAGAACAGAAGAAAGCCCAAAAAAGAAATTAAATATGTTCATGAGAAAACAGTTACAGAAGAAGTCACAAGGTCATCCACAGAGGCAAGACTTCCGACACATATGTTTTACCCAAGCTTAATGAATCGCGCTAAAAGACAATGTGTGAAGCTGAAACAAAATTGATAAAGGAAAAGTATAATGTAACTTAAACAACATCAAGTATATAAAAGCAGACAGTAAAAATAGAAGCAGAAGATTCTGTAGTAAAAGAAGGGAAAAAAACCAAAATGATGGTATGAACGCAGGATTAGGCAGGAAATTGATAATAAAGCTTGTAAATGACTTTATCAGAAGCAATAAACACACAGGAAGATAGCCAAGAAACACTAAGTACACATGGTAAAGTCATGTATGTTGCTCTTTCTTGCCAGTATATAGATATTCTCTGCTAACGAAGAGGGTGTCTTTATTATGTTAACAAAATGACACTTTCGGTTTCATGGACACCTTTATATTTGTAGCCCGATCGCTTTTATAGGATCAATGAACTATCTCGTTGATGAAACTTCCTGGCAGATTAAAACTGTGTGCCGGACCGAGACTCGAACTCGGGACCTTTGCCTTTCGCGGGCAAGTGCTTTACCACTGAGTTACCCAAGCACGATTCACGTCCCGTCCCCACAGCTTTACTTCTGCCAGTACCTCGTCTCCTACCTTCCAAACTTTACAGAAGCTCTCCTGCGAACCTTGCAGAACTAGCACTCCTGAAAGAAAGGATATTGCGGAGACAAGGCTTAGCCACAGCCTGGAGGATGTTTCTAGAATGAAATTTTCACTGTACAGCAGAGTATGCGTTGATATGAAACTTCCTAGCAGATTATAACTGTGTGCCGGTCCGAGACTCGAACTCGGGACCTTTGCCTTTCGCGGGCAAGTGCTCGCACACTCCGCTGTAGAGTGAAAATTTCATTCTACAAATATCTCGTTGATCTTTCTCGTTGGTAGGGCTGTGATTTATGGTTTACCATTCACTACGTTGGCAAGACTACGTCTGGTTAGGTCTCAGCGTTTTTCAGCCAGATTCCAGTGAGATCGACGTGAGACAAAGGGATTGCCGAATGGAAAAAATTGGAACAGAATGATCTTCCGACATTAGGCTGATAACCAAAGGTAACCTCCCGAAAACTTTTCTCGGAACCGGGGACTGAGGCTATTCGTTTTGTATCCCAGGCAATAGTGTGAAGACCTAACATGTGTAACAGTTGAACTGGGTGACATGATAAAATGTGTGGCAGTGTGCAAACGTATATTATGAACTGCATTTCTTTAATATGTGAAAATGACACTAAAGAGACGGAGAGAGTACATTGATATTACTTTTGAACGTCCCGGTTATAGTTGTGAACGAATGCCATTTTCTTTGGCCCGTTAACGTTCCGTATGTTTTACTAGACATAGTTCGTAGAACGGTTTATCCATTCTCAGTTTTTCATTTTACGCATTTCGTTCATTAACCGTCACGAACTAGTTAGAGCTTATCTGGAAGGGCAACTGCCGCGATCCAAGCCTTACAAAATTACTGTCTGTGTAACGAGCAAAGATACGGCGCTAATTTTCTGCCGTTACTGAGAAAATATTTTGCGTTGAAGATACACAAAATATTTCTGCGCTTGTTGCTGGACGGCGTTATGTCTCAGAGGAGAAGGGCAGACTGAGGTTGTGAGACTTACGTATTAGGATACGTCAGGTAGAGGCTGTGGACAAAACATCTCCTTGCATATCAATTCGCCTAGTGATGTTCTATCAAACCTAGTGTGAAACTCTACGGAGTTGGAAGAATTTGAGATAAATTTGTTGTAGTTTGTGGTTGTGAGTTGGTACTTGAGGAGTGTTCCGATGGTGCAACTTGAACACTTCAGACAAGACAAGTGCGCATGTTCGTGTCCAGGTCCGGCTCGCAGTTTTAGCTTATAATAAATAATCACCTCCGCATCATGTTGCAAAAGGGAAGAAGATACCCATCTCATCATTTCACTAGTCTTTAAGGATATACAGAAAATAGAAAAATGTAATATGTCAGAACCAAATTATGCTTGTTAGTTAGTTAGTAACATGTTCCATGGATCATTTTGCACCATACATCGTAATGATGAGGGACAATTCATCATACATTCACGTCGAAAATTAATTTGTACATAACGTTACATTCTGAACATTTCTTTTCTGCATTCTTTTGCTTAGAAATGACATTATCCATTGGTTTGCTACACCGTCAAGCCCATAAAATGTTAATTTATCTAGGACAATACTGTGATTCATACAGTCAAATGCCTTAGAGAGGTCGCAGAAAATACCAACCCGTGCTATTTTACTATTTTATCCTTGTAAAATCTGATCAGTAAACACGTAAATGACATTCTCTGTAGAGCAACCCTTCTGAAACTCAAACTGTGATTTACTAAGAATACTGTTGTTGCTAAGGCGAGATACTATTCTAGAATACATCACCTTCTCAAAAATTTTGGAGGATATTGTCAGCAGTGAAACAGGTAGGTAATTACTGACATCTCTCTTTGGAAAAATGCATTCCATTGTTCAGATAAATTTGGGCCTATTGCATGCGAACAAATTTTTAGTACTCTATTGGAAATACCATCTAAATCAGATGAGCTTTTATTTTTTGGAGAATGTATAATTTTCTTAATTTCAGAAGGAGAAGTTGGTAATACATTCATATGATTGAATTTTATCAAAGTTACATTTCCAACATACTGCTGTGACTTAGCTCTTGAACTGCTTGTTTCCGTGCTTTCTACTATTTTAAGAAATGATTAGTAAATGCCTTTGCCATCTTGACTCATCATTTATAGCCCTTCCATGCAGTTCAATAGTGGTGTTGTTCTTTGGCTGATTTTCCCGTTTCTCGCTTCACTACATCCTATACTGCCTGAAGTCTGTCGTCGGAAGTACTGATTTCTGACATGATGTGCTTGTTCTTTGATTTTTTAAATATCCTTTCTTAGTAATTCTGAGTATTTTTTGTAGTGAGCAACTACTGCAGGATCCCTACTTGTTCTTGCCAAAAGATACATTTCCTTTTTCCTTTCACAAGATACTTTCTGGCTAGCTTATGCGGAAAGCTATCTTAAAATAAGCCTATTTGCCGATGTAAGCAGGACACGAATGTAGGGCTAGGATGTACCGCCCATGTACAACCTATTTATTTACAACAGAACACATGCGCTACAAAAACGTAATTTGTGCTAATTACACAAAATTAGAGTATGACCCTCTTACATTGATAGGTTTTGTGACTGACAATTCGCAATTTTTCACAAACACAACTTTTATTTATGTTAGTTTACAATGTTGATGACTGAACCACAAAAGAAAGGTAACAATAACGATGCCAGTAAAAGTCTCCTAACTGAGGCAAACAAAAGTTCACTTCTAATTTTCCACAAAGGTTCGTGGTAAAACACATACACACACACACATACACACACACACACACACACATACACACACACACACTAGTAAAAGTCAAATTCAGAGACGAAGACGTAATCTTCAGCAGTCGAAGTCCACGGGGTCGGCATCCGGAGTCAACTGAGCTTTGGGGATTTTTCTAGCCACTAAATAGCTGATTATCTTGTATGTAAATAGCCGGTGTTTACCATGGTGTTGTTGGTGCGCCTTGGACATAGACAACCCCGTCCTCTGTGGTGTAATATGGGTTGCCGGCTCTCAGGAGCTACCTTGGCATAACAATGGGCAGTCACTTTTCTAACGAGCGCACTAAACGCATAGACTGTTCTCCAGATGATATTGCAAATAGCTTGGTAAGTTAAGAGCTGTGTTATAATCTGTCCAGTCACATTAATGCGATTGTGAGTCAAAGCCGCCTTTTCCAGTACAGACAGCGAGAAGTGCAGGGGGGGCTGAGTGCGGTTCTGGGAGGTTGGTTGGTTGTTTTGGGGGAAGAGACCAAACAGCGAGGTCATCGGTCTCATCGGATTAGGGAAGGATGGGGAAGGAAGTCGGCCGTGCCCTTTGAAAGGAACCATCCCAGCATTGGCCTGGAGCGATTTAGGGAAATCACGGAAAACCTAAATCAGGATGGCCGGACGCGGGATTGAACCGTCGTCCTCCCGAATACGAGTCCAGTGTGCTACCACTGCGCCACCTCGCTCGGTTCTGGGAGGTACCGACAGCGATGTGTAGCCATGTCAAATCCAGTGCCTTCGCCAGCCACGCCAGGGTTTTCGGTTAAGGATCTAAGGGATGTACAGCCCGATCGAAGTGGTTCCACAGATTCTCAATAGGGTTTAAATGTGAGTAGTTTGGTGGCAGGGGAGTATGGTAAACTCATGCTGGTGCTGTTCTAATCACGCACGACCTCTGATAGATGCCATCGTACAGATAAAAAAATCCTCGATGAAGAGGTCGATTTGATCCCCAATTGTAGATGCATACTTGTGTTGATTCATTGTGCTTCCAGAACGACGAAATCACCCAGGGAATGCCTTATGGACTGGGTCTTTTCGACGATTGTTGCAGCGTGTTTGCTTTCAGACGTTTCACGACTTACACACCAACGGCCATCTGTCCGATGGAGCATAAATCGTGATTCATCTGAAAATTTCACTGTCGCCAATCAGTGGACGTCCAGTTGCGGCACTGGTGCGCAAATTCCAACCCTCGACGCCGATGTACAGCAGTAAGCATGGGAGTATGAACCAGGCGCCTGCTGCAGAGGCCCACACGCAGAAACGTTCGCTGAACGGTTGTTGAGGAGACACTGTTGAAAGTCTATTCCCCACCCGCCACCCCTCCTACCCGTCTCCGCAGCCGTCATTCAACCCTGTCGTCTATGACCCGTTGTGCGCCACAGTTGCCTCGTAGCGGTTTTGGATGTCGCCACTTCGCCAGTCACGGTATACTTCAACCATTCTGGCACGTGAACTGTTTACAAACATCGTTATTTCGTAAATGCTTTCACCCCTGGCCGGAAAGCTAACGATCATGTCCTTTTGAACGTCAGACAAATCGCTGCATTTCCTCATTACAATAACGACTGTACTGTTTCGCGCTTCCCTCCTACTCGCTTTATACAGGATGAAAAGTATTTAAACCGACAAACTCGGGGAGGTTGTAGGGGACATCAAAACAAATATTTTTCCCTGATGTAATTTTTTCCTATGAGGAGTATTTAAACCGGTAGAGGAAGATTTCTCTGGCGGCAAATTAATTAAACCAAGAAACACTTTTCCATTTTTTTTATGACCAAGAGAAAACACATTAACACAACCCAATTTCAATTATAGTAGATTTTCAAAAATGCCTCCATTGACACGTGAACAAAGGTTACACCGTCGGATCATGTTCTGTCTGACACGGGCAAAAACCCCAGGAGTATCCTGAAGTGTTCCCGCTGCTGCTACTATCCGGGCAACCAGATCCTCTTCTGATGCAACAGGAGTTGCGTAAACAAGGTTGTGCATCTTTCCCCACACAAAAAAGTCCAGAGGGGACATATCTAGGGATCGAGCAGGCCACGGTACAGGACCACCTCTGCCAATCCACGTTTCTGGGAACCGTCGGTCCAGGAATCGACGCACACGACGACTGAAATGTACCGTCACCCCGTCATGTTGGAACCACATGCGTTGTCTTGTACGGAGCGGGACGTCTTCCAGCAACTCTGGCAATGCTCTGGCGAGAAAATTGTAATATTGCCTGCCATTTAATGGCCTAGGTAGCAGATACGGCCAATTAAACAGTCCCCAACAACACCGACCCACACATTAACGAAGAACAGCATTTGATGGGCGCTAGTAGCTGTCACATGTGGGTTATCCTCACTCCAAACATGCGAATTGTGCATGTTGAAGACTCCATCACGCCCTAACGTTGCTCCATCGGTAAACAACACAGAGGATGGAAATGTAGGATGCATTTCACAATGTTCCAGTGCCACTGCGAAAACTGTGCTCTGGGTGGATAACCAACTGGTTCCGTGTTGTGGATACGCTGTAAGTGAAATGGACCTAACAACTGATCTCGAAGGACTGTTCCTACATTCGTCTGATTCGTCACAATGTTACGTGCAATTGCACGAGTGCTGATTGAAGGATCCCGCTCCACATGCTGCAAGACAGCTTCCTCAAATTGCAGCGTTCTTACCGTGCGACGGCGTCCCTGTCCAGGTAATCTACTAAATGACCCGGCCTCACGCAGACGTTAGTACACAGCAGCAAAGGTCGTATGATGCAGGATGCGGCGATTAGGATATTGTTGTTGATAAACCCGCTGTGCAGCTCATCCCTTGTGGTGTGCTACGTAGTACGCACCAACCGTATCAGTGTATTCACTCCAGGTATATCGCTCCATTAGTAAACAGAGACAATGCACTATTACACTGGTGGACAGCAGTTGCTTGCAACTGAAACTTATAATACGCCCTCTAACAACTGAAGAGCGTAATACGACCTCCACCGGTTTAAATAATCCTCATAGGAAAAAATGACATTAGGGAAAAATATTTATTTTGATGTCTCCTACAACCTCCCAGAGTTTGACGGTTTAAATACTTTTCACCCTGTATACCCACCATTGCTAGTGCTGCCACATGCCGTCTGTGGATGGTCGTTGTACGTTGACGTCTAACATAGGCGGTGGCCACTTTTATGTGACTGGACTGTGAGTAACGATTATTGCAGAAGAAGTGAGGCTACAGGCAATTGTGCAAAGATCCACATTAATTGTGCCGTATCTGTGTCACTTGCAGTTCCCTGTGTGCATGGACCGATATGCAACCAAAACATAGAATTATCTTTGTGTAACAATTACTGCGTGCCTTAAGAATAAATGTTCTGTACGTACTTACCAGTGAGTTTTTCCGGTGAATAGTACAAAAGGCCACATTTAACACCTTTAAGTTCTAGGTCTGGCATCGACGGAAAGTGGTTTGTAAAGTATTTCGTATGTTGAAAATTGGTGTTCTTTGCTCTGTCATCTGTAAAAAAACAGTATTTTATCGGAGCTGCTATAGAGGATGGTACAGCTTCAGCATCAAATATTTTAAGTATGTATGCAGAAGTGCAAGGTTTCGAAAAAAAATGTAAAAAGTCATCTAACATGGTGCAAGTGTCATAAAAATGTCCAAATATATGTGAAATGTTATTGGACTTAACTGCTAAGGTCATCAGTCCCTAAGCTTACACACTACTTAATCTAAATTACCAACACACACACCCATGTCCGAGGGAGGACTCGAACCTCCGCCGGGACCAGCCGCACAGTCCATGACTGCAGCGCCTCAGACCGCTCGGCTAATCCCGCGCGGCGCAATTGCCATATTTGGCATTGAAAACACGCCGAATCCACCTGCAGATCGATGAAGATAAATCGGGATGAGATTTTTGTGCCATTACTCACATAGAGAGGATTCCAAATTCCTGGAAGAGGGTAGTGGATTTTGCATGTGACGATGTGGCGTTGTGGTAAGGGGAAACAGTGCTGATACTTGTTGAGAAAGTCCAGCAGATGCCTTCTATCTTCTAGAACTGATGCGGGTTCAAAGAACAGCCGCATTTTACCGATAAAGAATAGCGAAAAACAGCGTTTTTTCTTGCCTAACTTGAGTGCACGGCATCTGGGTTATCTGAAGTGTAAAGAAAAGTTGTGTAACTTTCAGATGAGTATGGAATAGCCAGATCACATTTCAGACGAATCAGATGACATTTTTGTTTGATAATAATAAAGGGTTGATTTCGAATTTATTTAATAATTCTTTGCAGAGAACCGCCGAGGCAAACACTACAGATAAAGTGAACGGCAATTTTATTTCGACTGAGAAACTCGGAATGGTATGCCATAGGTGTGATTAACTGGAAATAAATTCCACATTCTGTTTGAAAGAAAATCTAGTGTTACCATAGTAGGTAATGCTCCTAAAAATACATAAGAGTTTGTGGGCAATAACTTGAGCTTGAATATACGAAAAGTGCCTTTGTTTCTAAGTAGGGGCATCTAATTCTTTTTTTAAAAAGTTCTCACATAGCATGACTGCAAAGCTGTGTCAAAAGTTAAAACATTCTAACAGTCTAATGAACTGAATTATGGATAATATAAATTTTCTGCGTTTACATTCAAAATTGTCGGATGCGTAATTTTCGTACTCTGGAGTGTTTATGAAATCACTTTGCATAGTAATGTAAATGAAATTTGGGATCGCTATTTTACAATCTGAAAGAAAATAGTAGCGATTCGAGTCGGTATTCCTATTGCACGCACGCCAGTGTACAGTATATCTAGTTTGTAATCAGTTTGATCTATACTACCCCCGACGACTACCAAAAGAACCAAAGGTGAAAATTTCCTTGAGATTTTCCCCGTTAATTTAGAAAGGAATAATGATTCTGTAACGGTGTTTTGTTACGATTTTACACCCGTTTATCGTAAAAAAAGAAACCACAGAAGCTAGCCGTCAAGGCATGTTGGATTATGGCTGACAAAATGAAGGATCAGACTACATTTCAATACAGACGCTTGTTGTTCGAAACTTTTCGGCGAGTTTCATTTCCAGGGAGTATATGTTACTTTACCGTCACTCCATTAAAATCAGTCTTGGACATTTCTACCAGTGTGAGCTGGTGTATTGTCGGCGTGACAGATGCCTTTCCCTTATGGAAGAATCCCTGACCCACTGAATGATCGATATAGCCAAAAATAGTTTAATAGTTGTTACCAGGTACTTGTTTTTTTCTAATATAATCCATCTTAAGGACTGGAGAAGCGGTTGTGAACATAATCAAGCATACAACACATAATCCAAAGTTAGATGTTCCGGGAATCAAGCTCCCATCACCTGGTTGTCTGAGTTTAGTCCTACACAATCATGCAGTTGAAAGCAGGAACTAGTCACAAAATAAAACATTCGGACATAAAGTCCACGGGTTACTTTAACATTGACAACACCAGGCTCTGTGTTTCGCTTCTTTTTATACTGCATGTTAAATAACGATACAGTTCGGTCCTTTTGTCGTGACCGAAGACACCATTAAAAACATCGATATGAGCTCTAGACTTTTGCAGAACCTCCACGATACTTTATATTTTGAAGATGACAGTCTAGGCTCAAACTTTTCCCTTGAGTTCTGTATATGTACACAGACGCTGCGGTAGAGAGTTTTCAAGAGTGCATACGTTTCCAGTGATCGGTAGCTCATGTTATATGCTCTTTGCATTATTTAAAGTCCTTATTTACATCAACTTCATTTGCTGCAGCATGATATAATAGTTCTGCGGTTCTTGTATCATTCATGCAGTTTCTGTTGCACTCTTCTTCCTTCAAACTGTTTTCCCCAGACACAAATGAAACTCGACATCTACTTTCATACCAGTAGTCTTTTTATAGGAAGTAATAATCCTCTTTAATACCATCCTTTCTGTATGCGTATTTTCAGCCTTTGTTCTCATTATTGTACGTTGCGGGCAAACTTTTCTCGTGGACTCTGCTCCTGACCTTGTTACTAAATAGAGTGTTGGGAGTCAAAGCTATTTGCTTTTTCTGCAAGCGAACGAGCCCGTAGACGCGTGGAGCACTGCCAGTAAATGCAGACCACAAGCGAACATAAGCCACACACGACGACACGACCTTTAGCTCCCCGGCAGTGACTTCGGATCTTTACCGGACAAGCCACGTACATACAGGTTCCAGGAAATCGGAACTCGCCCTAGTGTGTTCGCCTTGAACGTATCCGTAATGGGTTCGACCTTCCAGAACTCGTCCATGTTCCGCGCCTTTCCAAGGCGCTCGTTGTAATGCCAAGAACGTGCAAGATGTCGTCGTTTTTCCCCTTTCTGCAGCATGCTCTGTTCGATAGGCGAAAGGAAAGCAGTTAGACTTGTATTATGTCAGGGTCTGAGAGCATTCCTCTCTCATACGTACGCTGCTGGACCTTAAAATTGCAACAGCGTTGAAGGCTAAATTTAACAACGTCAGATTGGCGTGACGTGTATTATGTGCTTAAATTTCCATACGTAAATGATTGCCATTTCACTGGAACCACTTAGTCCTAAGACTAACGCCATCCACATTTCTGTAGAAAGGGAACGATTATGCATCGGGTTTCTCATTCAGAAATCACATTACAATGTCTGCTGTTTCTCGTGTAAGAAGTGTGCCGGCAAGTGTCAAAATTCGACAGTGACATAGGCGTGACCTCTGCAAACTGTGATTTATCGTTCCGGGATATTTCTCATCGCGTTGGTCGGGATCTCATTACTGTCATGCCAATATGGACTCGATGGATTTAGGAGGGGCACTATATGCTCGCACGGCGAGATATTCGGTGTCAGAGGGCAATGGGCACGATAAGGACAAAGTGTCCTTTGTGCATGCGTAACACGAGTACCGAAGTCCTAGCGTCAGACTTGAACAGTCTCATTGTTTCAATGTTAAGGGGGGCAATTTTGGTAGTGCAAGCTGTAGCTTCGGCGCCAGCTGATATGCTTACATGCTGCTGCGACTTCTCCTGGCTCGTGGATAGTACTCAGTGCTCCACAGGCTCTCAGTCGTCCCACGCGGCTAGCGCCAGAGAAGTCCGATGTATTCTTCTCTTTGCCATGCAGGATCATACAAGCAACTCAAGCACCAAGTATCCAGAGAGAGAGAGAGAGAGTGCAACGACCGCTGGAGCACCACAGGTTGTCACTTGTTGCGCCATGCCTTGACGTGGCAGCAAAGAGACTCATGCCAACAGTGGTGAGCCCAAAAGAAACACTGGGTTTAGGGGTGGCTGCACATCGTCTTTTCAGGCCGTTAACGGTTCTGCATAAAGCGTCAGAATGAACTTATCTGTGTGTGGTGACTTCGGTTAGCACAAAACTGGCAGACTGCATTTGCAACCATCACAGGGGCCGAACATACGGGCGTGATGGTTCAAGGATTAGATTAGATGAGACGTACTTTTGCTCCCATGACTCACAGCGAAGAGATTCTCAAGTTCGTAGAACATGTCGAAAAATTAGAGAACACAATAAATGTTTAAAAGGAAAAATGCCAATTTACCCTACACAGAAAGAAACTGAAATGGTCCTCATAGATGTGGAATAAGTCAAAAATCTCAGACATATTTTCATTTAATAGGTAATAACTAACATGTCACAAAATTACTGTTATCATGGCTTACCAAGCAGGAGACAGGTAATGAATAAATTGACTGAAACATCCGAAAATGTTAGCTTTTTAGTTGTTTTGCAAGTACAATATCCACAAGTCATAAATTAAAAACGAACGTTCAAAACGTACCACACAGTATTCCTAACAGATATGGTGTAGTCGGCTCAAGGATTTTCGCGCCAATAACTCAAACACGGCTGGACGGTGTCGAAAGGTTTCGCTTGCTTCCATGTCACGTTGATGAATCATCTCTAAATTAGGAACACCTGAAGCATAACTCAATTGCTTTAGGCAGACCCATAAATAATAACCAAAATAATTCAGGTTGAGGGAACGTGTAGCCATGGAACTGTCTTCCCCTATCCACCAATTTATAACTTTATCATCTAGTGCACGTCGAAAGTCGTGACAATACATTTCGGTTTCGTCATACTTCCTCTTATTTCCAGCGACACGCCCCCTAGCAAGTCTAGAAGAATGCTTAGAATAGAGCCTTTACAGGTAGCGTTTATTAGGCGCGCTGGAAGAACACACTGACCAGACTATCACCTGCAGTTCCAGCACAGACCTTACGAAAACTGAGATAGAACTGACGTCAACAATTACTGTAGCATATCTGTCACACACTTACAAAGTACTCTTCAAAGAACTGTAGGTTAGACTCGCCGAGGAAATAGTTCGTCAGCCGGCCGCTGTGGCCGAGCGGTTCTAGGCGCTTCAGTCCGGAACCACGCTGCTGCTACGGTCGCAGGTTCGAATCCTGCCTCGGCCATGGATGTGTGTGATGTCCTTAGGTTAGTCAGGTTTAGGTAGTTTTAAGTCTAGGGAACTGATGACCTCAGATGTTAAGCTCCATAGTGCTCAGAGCCATTTGATTTGAAATAGATCGTCAAACTGGTGGATATCAGGATGGGTTCACGAAAGAGAGATCCTCCCTCGAGCAGATTTGGTGTCTGAAAAGAGAATTGGAAAACTACATCCCTGAGCATCTGGTTACGTGCTTCGTCTTCTACGAGAAAGCGTATGGTTCGGTTGAGTGGGAAGTACTGTTTTACATCTTGATAGAATTTGGAATGGACGGAAAAACAATCGAAATTATTGACCAAACTTTAAGACAGAAATTTTCAAAAGAAAAATTCATGGGAGAACTCTAAAGAGTTCTTAATCGGAAAAATGGGGTCCGACAGATTGCTGGACTGTCCTCAGTTCCTTTCAGTCGCGTGTTAGATAACGTCACACGAGAATGGCAAAAGGAATTAGCTGGGAGCGGAGTCGTAAAACTACCGTAGGCTGCCGTACACTATCGTAAGTTAGACTACGGTAGTTTTCCTGTTAGCTTTGGTCAGTTAAGATCTCTGCCACGGTACATATTTGACAGGCGTGTTGCGTCTCTATGCGTCGTTACCTTATTTCGATCACTTTGTATCCGTATGCAATCAATATCGTACTAGATTCCCCTGGAAACCGAATGTGGTGAACCACCTATAAACTATTTGAGGATATATAAAGTGCTGAGTAACCTACGGAAAATTTTTGTTCTTCATAGGTATCCTCCTATCTGTTACTTAAAAATAAACAGTCATTATAGAATAATTGAAACTAACAATATTTAATTCAGGTTTTATTCGAAAACTGTTAATTTGTAATGTGAAACACAAGGATGTCGCAAAAATTAAAAAAAAAAAAAAAACAGTTTTATGATTCAGCGGTAGAAAACGCAGTTTCCTAAAATATGGGTAAACATGAGAAATATCGCTAAACAAAAACGTATGAAACATCACTCCAATACTTCATCAAGCTTATTATAAAACACATTTCTATTATTGCTAAACAACTTTTGCACCTATTAATAATAACAGAAAACTCTTGTCTTTAATCATCGTGAATAACGTCCTATTGAGTACAAAATAACAACAATTATATAGATTTGTCTGTGTCTGTGCATGTAAACGGTATTTGCATCAAAAGTAATTGCTTGGATTACATAAAAGCGCGGAAATTGTGTGGTCAATTAAGTCTTAATACTTTCGAAATGCAGTTTATGTTTTGAATGGATGTAATATACATAATGGACTAACGCTGAACGATGTGCGGTTCTCAGTACGTGAAAAAAAAAAACAGAAAAAAACAAAGAGAAGTCGTCGGCTTCCAGTTTCTCTCTCACACATTCATTTATCTTTCTTTCCCTACCAATGCTGCCAGTACTACCGGTAATCCTACCGTTTACTACGTTATATACACTACCGGCCATTAAAATTGCTACACCAAGAAGAAATGCAGATGATAAAAGGCTATTCATTGGACAAATATATTATACTAGAACAGACATTGTGATTACATTTTCACGCAATTTGGGTGCATAGATCCTGAGAAATCAGTACCCAGAACAACCACCTCTGGCTGTAATAACGGCCTTGATACGCCTTGGCATTGAGTCAAACAGAGCTTGGATGGCGTGTACAGGTACAGCTGCCCATGCAGCTTCAACACGATACCACAGTTCATCAAGAGTAGTGACTGGCGTATTGTGACGAGCCAGTTGCTCGGCCACCATTGACCAGACGTTTTCAATTGGTGAGAGATCTGCAGAATGTGCTGGCCAGGGCAGCAAGGATCGCAGGGATCGAATGAAGGGTAGAGCCACGGGTCGTAACACATCTGAAATGTTAACGTCCACTGTTCAAAGTGCCGTCAATGCGAACAAGAGGTGACCGAGACGTGTAACCAATGGCACCCCATACCATAACGCCGGGTGATACGCCAGTTTGGCGATGACGGATACACGCTTCCAATGTGAGTTCACCGCGATGTCGCCAAACACGGATGCGACCATCATGATGCTGTAAACTGAACCTGGATTCACCCGAAAAAAATGACGTTTTTCCATTCGTGCACCCAGGTTCGTCGTTGAGTACACCATCACAGGCGCTCCTGTCTGTGATGCAGCATCAAGGGTAACAGCAGCCATGGTCTCCGAGCTGATAGTCCATGCTGTTGCAAACGTCGTCGAACTGTTCGTGCATATAGTTGTTGTCTTGCAAACGTCCCCATCTGTTGACTCAGGGATCGAGACGTGGCTGCACGATCCGTTACAGCCATGCGGATAAGATGCCTGTCATCTCGACTACTACTGATACGAGGCCGTTGGGATCCAGCACGGCGTTCCATATTACCCTCCTGAACCCACCGACTCCATAATCTGCTAACAGTCATTGGATCTCGACCAATGCGAGCAGCAATGTCGCGATACGGTAAACCGTAATCGCGATAGGCTACAAATCGACCATTATCAAAGTTGGAAACGTGATGGTACGCATTTCTCCTCCTTACACGAGGCATCACTACAACGTTTCACCAGGCAACTCCGGTCAACTGCTGTTTGTGTATGAGAAATAGGTTGGAAACTTTCCTCGTGTCAGCACGTTGTAGGTGTCACCACCGGCGCCAGCCTTGTGTAACTGCTCTGAAAAGCTAATCATTTGTATATCACAGCATCTTCTTCCTGTCGGTTAAATTTCGCGTCTGTATGCTTCAAATGGCTCTGAGCACTATGGAACTTAACAGCTATGGTCATCAGTCCCCTAGAACTTAGAACTACTTAAACCTAACGAACATAAGGACATCACACAACACCCAGTCATCACGAGGCAGAGAAAATCCCTGACCCCGCCGGGAATCGAACCCGGGAACCCGGGCGCGGGAAGCGAGAAAGATACCGCACGACCACGAGCTGCGAACCTCGCGTCTGTAGCACGTCATCTTCGTGGTGTAGCAATTTTAATGGCCAGTAGTGTACATAATGTACCAAAACTACCTAACAGTAGTTGTGATAGAGCGCAACTGTAGCTGGGAAAGAATTAATGAACAAAGACGCATTGGAGGTTAAAAGAAGGGTGTTAGAGTCAATTAGCTCGCTTTCGCCGATGACCTGTCGATTCTGTCAAGAAATACAAAACAGCCACGAAAGAGATAAACAAGCTGTTCTAGAAAACAAAGCACATAACCAACATTCAAAAGGGGCCTCACCAGCTTACAACAGGATATGATAAAACATAAAAAAAATGACAGTTTCAGATAACTCGGTGAAACAGTACAGACTAGAACTAGCAAAAAAGAAGCCAACGACAGCAGGAGACAGAAGATCGCTGTTGCTTTTCGTAGGATACATGTGCTATAGAGGCAGTATAACACAGTGATCAAAACTGAATGTCAGCAGAATGACAGAAAGACAGACTAAGGGAATATTGAAAGACCGAGCGCAAGATCCTTTGAAAAAGAATGAGTTCTAGGGTAAGAGAACGGCAGCGTAGACTGCCAGGAAGAAAAAAGGCCAATAAAAGAGAAAAAGGATAATAAATGGCTCTGGGGGTCTATAGGGAAACGACGACTGAATTTTTGCGGAGACCTGCTGAAGATGGTTGCAACCTGAGTAACGAAGCAGTTTTTTTATGTACTGGAAAACAGAGCTAAAGTCTCGACGAATGGTTGAAGGAAGTAAGGGAGAACCTCAGGAGCATTGTACTGAATCAGGACGACATCTCTAATTGATCATAATACCGATGACTGATCAAGAGCTTTAAGGGCTTCCACTATGAACAAGCAGAATAGCATCTGGAGATAAGGCAGACGTCACAGAAAGACTGCAGTGCGTTTGGACTGCAAAAAACGCTTCGAGAAAAGCATTATTGTTACTTAACGTGGTCTCTAAAGGCCCTAAACAAGGGGAAAACTAATTCTTGGGGTAATGTTATGTGGATTTTCTTTCTTATTTTGGTGCGAGGGATCAGCTTCCAAAGTTTTTATAAGGTATTTACGGTACAATACGTATACGGTAATTACGCTCTCAGCTCCCTTAGCAAGTCAGGACTGAATCTTTTATCGAGTCTGACAAAAATGCTGCCATGAATGGATTAAATGAAGGTGGCATTTTTCCACTAGGTTGTATCTACTTAGATTCTGTCTTCGTTCCAGAACCTTTTTACGCTCTTTAAGCCATTTGTGGAACGAAAAAGAGGTGTACATAAATACAGACTTCATTTGCTGAAAGTTCATCTAATCTCACAAAGTCTCGTTGACAAGAGTGACTCACAGGTGTCGTCTCCCTTTTGCCATCAGTGTTTCATACATTGAATATTCCAGTAAGATGTAATCTAGTGGCACGTGTCACACCACAGTCGCAGCTGAACTGGTCCCTTGTTACCATTTTCGCAACTTGCTTGCTCTCCAGACCGACTGAGGTGGCGAAACGGTAAGCACCCTGGACTTGTTTTCGGGAGAATAACGATTCAAATCGCCGTCAGGCAAACCAGATTTAGGTTTTTCGTAATTTTCCTGTATTGATTAAGGCAAACGCCAGGATGGTTCCATTGAAAAGGGCACGGCTAATTTCATTGCCCATCTTTTCCTAATCCTTGCTAGGGATGGCGGACACCGCTGAAACAACCGGTTTCCGGTCCTATTAGTTTTTCCACGCCAGTTTAACCTGGCCGATGAAACCGCTAAAAATAACCGGTTCCTGAAAGAACCGATTTTATGTTTTTTATACGAATAAATGAAAACTTACTCCGTCCACCTTTCTAGAAAAAATGGTAAGTGGTTGAATACTAAAAAAAAAACATTATTCTCCAACTGATTCTAATTTTTTGCAACTCAGATCAAAAATCGTTTTGTAATCGTGGATCATACTTCTGTTTCAACATGACGAATAGTCAGCGCTATAAGGATGAAAACAAAGATCGAAAAAAAATCTATTTTTAGTGTTAATTTGCACGTTTTCAAGGGCTACAAGATGATAAAGGGATATTATATAGACACACGAAGCAAATCAACTTCTTTCTATTTTCATTGCATACTATGAATTAAATGTTGTTAATCTTTTAGTTTATTACTATTACCATAATTTTCTTGCTCGTTTATCATTTTATAAAAATGGGGGACAAATCTTTAACCTTTTAAAGTAAATCAAGCGTTGTACTTCATTGCTATATTACTTCGTAAAAACATTTCCGGAGTAGAGTTGGGTCTGTTCTGCAATAAAACGGATGTCCGACGACGACGACAGCGAGAAACTACTGTACAGACCAAGTGGATAAGGAGGAGGGAGAAGGGACAGGATTACAGGACATCTGTTAAGACGTCAGGGAATGACTTCCGTGGTACTAGACGGCGCTGTAAAGGGCAAAAGCTGTAGAGGAAGACAGAGATTGATATACATCGAGCAAATAATTGAAGACGTAGGTTGCAAGTGCTGCTCTGAGATGAAGAGGCTAGTACAGGAGAGGAATTCGTGGCAGGTCGCATCAAACCAGTCAGAAGACTGACGACTAAAAAGAAAAAAAGTACGTAAGTCTTGCACATTGTACATACACATGCTCTTAAAGCCACGACACGATACACGGCAACAGGGAGATTACTGACACAAATTTTTTTGAAATTATTTTTCTACATCTACATCTACGTGATTACTCTGCTATTCACAATAAAGTGCCTGGCAGAGGGTTCAATGAACCATCTTCAAGCTGTCTTTCTACCGTTCCACTCTCGAACGGCACGCGGGAAAAACGAGCACTTGAATTTTTCTGTGTGAGCCCTGATTTCTCTTATTTTATCGTGATGATCATTTCTCCCTACGTAGGTGGGTGGCAACAGAATGTTTTCGTAATCGGAGGAGAAAACTGGTGATTGAAATTTCATGAACAGATCCCGTCGCAACGAAAAACGCCTTTGTTTTAATGATTGCCACTCCAATTCACGTATCATGTCTGTGCCACTATCTCCCCTATTTCGCGATAATAAGAAACGAGCTGCCCTTATTTGTACTTTTTCAATGTCATCCGTCAGTCCCACCTGATGCGGATCCCACACCGCACCGGAATACTCCAGAATAGGGCGGACTAGCGTTGTATAAGCAGTCTCTTTAGTAGACCTGTTGCACCTTCTAAGTGTTCTGTCAGTGAATCGCAGTCTTTGGTTTCCTCTACCCACAATATTATCTATGTGACCGTTCCAATTTAGGTTATTTGTAATTGTAATCCCTAAGTATTTAACTGAATTTACAGCCTTCAGATTTGTGTGACTTATCGCGTAATCGAAATTTAGCTCATTTCTTTTAGTACTCATATGAATGACTTCGAACTTTTCTTTATTCAGGGTCAATTGCCACATTTTGCACCATACAGATATCTTATCTAAATCATTTTGCAAGTCGTTTTGATCATCTGATTACTTTACAAGACGGTAAATGACAGCATCATCTGCAAACAATCTAAGACGGCTACTCAGATTGTCTGCTATGTCGTTAATATAGATCAGGAACACTAGAGGGCCTATAACACTTCCTTAGGGAACGCTGGATATTACTTCTGTTTTACTCGATGACTTTCCGTCTATTACTACGAACTGTAAATCACGAATCCAGTCGCACATCTGAGGCGATACTGCGTAGGCACGCAGTTTGGTTAGAAGACGCTTGTGAGGAACGGTGTCGAAAGCCTTCTGGAAATATAAAAATATGGAATCAATTTGACATCTCCTGTCGACAGCACTTGTTACTTCATGAGTATAAAGAGCTAGTTGTGTTTCACAAGAACGATGTTTTGTGAATCGGTGCTGACTACGTGTCAATAAATTGTTTTCTTCCAGGTACTTCATAATGTTCGAATACAGTATCTGTTCCAAAACCTTACTGCAAATTGACGTTAGTGATATAAGCCTGTAATTCAGCGCATTACTCCTACTTCCCTTTTTGGGTACTGGTGTGACTTGAGCAATTTTCCAGTCTTTAGGTACGGATATTTCCGTAAGCGGGTGGTTGTATATAATTGCTAGATATGGAGCTATTTTATCTGCATACTCTGAGAGAAATCCTACTGCTATACAATCTGGACTGTTACTAGTTTCGGACCTGAGCCCCTTTGTCAAGTTGTAGCATTGATTTCTTTGTAAGTTTTACTCTTTTATCTTAAAGTATACCAAAGTTATTGTGGTTTATATGTCTATAAAGGATTTTACTATGTAGTCACAAAATCATTGTTACATTTTAGGATACAAGCGTAAAATTCGAAAAGAAACCAACGTCACCGCCTGACGATGGGCTCAGGCCTGAAACCAGTAACGATACAATAAAATCATTTCAAAAGGACTTCTGGGCTGCTTGCAGAATTTCCTACAGTGTAATTTATGAAAACAGCTGTAGTGTCCTTTAACCAAAATGGATGAAGTAATGCCGTACTAGTACTTATGCCATGTTTTTGTTGCTCGTTTCTGTCAGCGTTGTTATTAAAACAGCACGCATCACTTTTTTCCTTTTCTGTAAAAACGCAATATTTTAAAGCAATGCAGATTTTACAATGAAAGATAACTCAATTTTTAAGAAAGGTTTATTTAAAAATGAAAAAAAAAATTAGTAATGCTGCTATTTCTAATTGATATTTCGGTTTTTTAGTCGGTTGCTAGTAAAAAAAAAAAAAATAGGAAACACCTATTAGGGCCGAGACCAAACAAATACCGGAAAGTACCGGTTATTCAGAACTAAAATACAGGTATTTAATCGGACGGTTTTTCCCGTCCCTAATTCTGTGCGTGTAGATATAAATGTCGTGTGACTAGGGCCTCCTGTCTGGGAGACCGTTCGCCGAATGCAAGTTTTTCGATTTGACGCCAGTTCGGCGACTTGCACGTCGATGGGAATGAAATGATGATGATTAGGACAACACAACACCCAGTCCCTGAGCAGAGAAAATCTCCGACCGAGTCGGGAATCGAACCGGGGCCCTTAGATTGACATTCTGTCGCGCTGACCACTCAGCTACCGGGAGCGGACTCCTTGCGTGTGCTCCGTCTTCTAATGACCTTGTAAGTAGGCTGTTTAGGTTTTATTATTGGTAACGCCACGTAGCGCTTTGTATGAAAATCACTGGCTGTGCTGTGTGCAGTCTGTAGCTAGTTTGCATTGTTGTCTGCCATTGTAGTGTTGGGCAGTTGGCTGTGAACAGCGCGTAGCGTTGCGCAGTTGGAGGTGAGCCGCCAGCAGTAGTGGATGTGGGGAGAGAAATGGCGGAGTTTTGAAATTTGTAAGACTGGATGTCATGAACTGCTATATATATTATGACTATTAAGGTAAATACATTGTTTGTTCTCTATTAAAATCTTTCATTTGCTAACCATGACTATCAGTAGTTAGTGCCTTCAGTAGTTTGAATCTTTTATTTAGCTGGCAGTAGTGGCGCTCGCTGTATTGCAGTAGCTTGAGTAACGAAGATTTTTGTGAGGTAACTGATTTGTGAAAGGTATAGGTTAGTGTTAGTCAGGGCCATTCTTTTGTAGGGATTTCTGAAAGTCAGATTGCGTTGCGCTAAAAAAATATTGTGTGTCAGTTTAAGAACTGTCATGTATAATTGTTCTAAGGGGACGTTTCATATGTCGACTCTAAGTCGAGGATACCTAACTGGAATCTTCTGATTTTTTACTTGTAGTTTGTGTAATTAGTGTAGCTTTTGTTCATTGCTAGATCGTAATTGTAGAGAGAATTTCCTTTGTAGTTGCAGTCTTTCACTGTTGTATAGTAAAACAGTTGTGGCATGCATGTAGATTTGCACCAAGTATTTCGCAGCTGCACTTGCAATTAACTAGCTATTATTTTCAGCGCTATGTTAATGTGTTCTCTTATTTTTGCTCTTCGAATTGTGCTTTTCTGTGTTATCGTGTGAAATATTGTGACAATAATGGCGTGTGAAAAACGTAACACTAGGCTCCAAAGTAAACTGAGAAATAATAGTGATGACGAGCGTAGCTTACCAGCACCACTGTGTACTGAATTAACAGACATTCAAAGTAATAATTTGGTAACTGTGCATAGGGAAATGGAGCGGGCGTCAAATAATGGTGTAGACAGTGAAACAAGTAGTGAACAGGGAAGCATTATCGATCGATTGGTCGGCAACAGCTCGCCTCAGGAATCGGGATGACAGAACACAATATTGCAAATACTGTAGACTCAGGTTTTGGGATCTCACCGTTTTCTCAAATGAGTCAAGACACATTTTCCTGTTGTCAAAATGTGAATGTTGTCAGTGCAAATTCACTGCCGAAAAGCACTGAGGAACATGTTTCAGACACCAGTGCGTTGTTATTACATTTAATGCAACAAATGGCACAAAAGCTTCAAAAGTTAGACACAATGGAACAAAATCAGAGACAAACACAGCAAAAGCTTCAAAAGTTAGACACAATGGAACAAAATCTCCAAAAGTTAGACACAATGGAACAAAATCTTCGGAAGTTAGACACCACGCTTGAACAAACACGTGAAGATTTAACTACTGAGTTACATAACATTGAATCGAAATGTCAAAAAGTCTGTAATGACGTAAAAACACAAATTTGTGAGCATTTTCAACCTATTTTTTCGCGGCATGAAAATGCATTACAGAATCACGAAGCAGCCATAAAAGAACTGGAAACTATTGTTCATGAAAATCATGAGACCTTGCAAGCTAAAATTGACTCAGTTGCATCTACCAGTTCGGTTACGCAACTTGCAAAAACTCAGGAAAACGTAAAGGACACAGTAGATACTCTGAAAATTGGTTCAGAAAGGCACATGGAGGAAATTATTTCATTATCAGAGAAAGTAGTCGAACTTTCGGATCAGCTAAATAATTTATCTACAAAGGTAGATGATGATCTGAAGGCCACAAGACCTGTAGCCTTCACTGACACTGAAGTGTATGAACAAATTAGAAAATTGAATCAAAATCAAAATCAAATCAATACACAGTACAAAAGAGAAATTCGGGAAGTACAAGATCAGTTGGCACAAGTAATACAAGAATTACATATTTCAGAGGACACTCACGCTCCAACACGGGAAGAGGAACTTAGAAATACGGAAAAGTCACAAAATAATAACACAGGGCATTTCGGAAATTATGAAAGAAATTGGCAAGGTGCACCGAATTTTGAGATGGAACCGCCGACATGACGTAACAATGACCGACATGCGACTCGCCGACATAATGATTTTGACTATAAGCTGTTTATTATTACACGTAAATTCAAAACATTTAAGAATTCCGGCAACGACATTCATCCACAAGCTTGGCTTCATCAATTCTCTCATTGTTTTCCTCCCAACTGGTCATTAGAGCACAGATTAGAATTTATGTGTGGCTATTTAGAGAATGAACCAGCTGTAAGAATGCGATCGGTCATTCACGATTGTCACAGTGAAGGAGAATTTTACCATGCCTTCATCTCAGCATATTGGTCTCAAGCTACACAAGACCGAGTAAAACATAGCATCATGATGATGAAACACTTTGAACAATCTGAATTTTCCAGTCTTATCAAATATTTTGAAGACATGTTTCATAAGAATCAATATCTTTCAAACCCATACAGCCATTCAGAACTCATCCACATTTGCTTAATGAAATTGGCTGAACATTTACGACATGTTATTTTGGCAGGACGTTGCAAAGACGACATTGAAGCTTTTCAGGGACTCTTACAAGAATTAGAAATTGACACTGACAAACGCGGAACTCGAAAACAGGAACACAACAATTACAGGTCACATCCGTCGCAATTCCGCGATGGAAGAAATAATAACTGGACACGACAAGGCTATTCTCACAACGCAAATCGTGACCAAAACAGACACCACCCATATGACAACCACTGGCAGAGTAATAATAGTTACAGAGAAAGATCGCATTTCCGTAGTAATGAATATGACAGAGATTGCCATAGAAACAGACAATATGGGAACAAAAACAATTATTATCAAGGGAGACAGAATAACTTCAGACGCAACAGTTCAGTGCGCAGTTACGATTCCAGGAGAAATTCTCCACCACATGACCGACAAACAAGAAACTATGTAAACTACCGACAAAACGACAGACCTGAATTCCATCAGAACTGGCGGGATTCAAACAGAGCAGGGCACTCTCGACAAGGTGAATTTGTGGAAGTTAGGTCTCCTAATCCCAATAACGACGCACGCCAACAAAGAGAGAGACAATGACTCGCATCGCAGGCAGCCACGTGCGCCGGCTGGCTCAGGGAAAAATTACATAGACGCTAACCTTGTGAAAAATTCCAGTATTCTTTACCGACGTATACCACATGATAATTGCGTCGAAGTTGAAACACTGCGTACTAGGAAGAGTAAAGCTTTACACCATATTTCGCATGTAAAACCGTTTATTGAGAGATAATCTGCTTTTTAACTTAGTCTTTGCCATAAAATTTTTCACTTCACATTTCTAGTATGCTTTGTCAGACTTAAGAAACTGTTAACATGCAACAATGTTTGAAGTTAAATATCCAGTCAAGAACCAAGAGAACATATTTAAACAGAAATTACGAATGCACTGTTATGGTGAACAGACGACACAGTGTTATTGTGTGTGTACATTCTTGCTTGTTAGTTGCACGATTACGTAACGACTATAAGACTTACATACTTAGAACATATACTGGTACTGCTAAGGAGATTTTAATGCAACATTTTGGTTTACTTGAAAATACATTCTCTGTTAAATAATCAGACACCTATGTGATTATGTGTTAGAGAAATATGGTACCAGATGACACAGTGGTTAGTTTATGTGACAGCTACACGGTTTTATCACGATGCTACTAATGAGTGACAATTTACAATGTTGCTTTTGCGGTGTTTCTGTTTTATGTCTGCACAGTTTTATGTATTATTCTGGGAAGTAAAACATGTTTTAGTAGTAACTTTTGTGGTATAGTTACAATGAGACAGCCTTTTCCGTAGCACAACAATACGTTACATTATAGTACTTTCTTGATCATGGTAAGGTACGTAATAACTACAATATCTATACGCAAAGCATTTCACTTTTGTTTATCATGAGGTAAGTACATTGACTTCTGCAGAACTTAGCTTTCGGAGGACGACAACTACAACACTTCCACAGAGATTATCTTACAACAAGAGCACAGTTTAGCGCTACAGGACACGCATTTGAGTGATTAATTTTGTACTTAAGACATTTACTTTTAAAGATTTTTGAATTACATAGAAAGTTTTCCGTGATACATTTCATTCCATTGCTGTAATCTGTAACACCTGAGGGTATAATTACATTAATCCTCAGGGGGGTACACGCTTACTTTGTGTACCATGTGTTTGGCAAGCACAAGGAGCCCTAGCTAATATGGTATTTGCTTATACAACTTTACACATCGGTACCATATTTCTCTAACACATAATCACATAGGTGTCTGATTATTTAACAGAGAAACAAAAATATTTTTACTATGTCAGTGACACATGTTTAAGCAATTACACAGTTGGATAACTTCACACTTACGAAATTGTATTTTGTCTGTACTTTGTGAACTGTTCATATTTTTTCGGAACCACTGTGATACTATGAGAGCTTTCAATGATGTATTTGGTATGGGACCATGATTTTTAAAGTATGTTTGAGGTAGATGAATTTATTGAAGGTCTTGAAATTATTGAAAGAAGCTTTGACGATTCTGAGATGTGATTGATCTGTTATGATGTTATTATTACGATGACTATGTGTATTATGATGTTGAGATATGTTTATGAACAATAAGTTGATGCTATATGAGAAATTTGATTATGCTACATATTTATTATGATGAAATATTGAAGAAGTGTCGACGAATATGTATATGTGTAATAAGGTAAGGAATGATGAGTAGTGGTTAAGGACTATCGCTTGAGAAAAAGGATGTTGGAAACCAAGAATCGTACTTTAAGAGTTATGAAATGTGTGTAAATGCGTGAATGTATCACAATGCCGGCGAACATTTTTTGGACACTGTTATATTTATAGGATTTTGTTTCTACACATTTGTAACGCAAATTCTCAGCCTGTGAAATTTTTTTTATATGAGACTGCCACTGTAGCGGAAACTGCTGTTGTAAATATTTTGGTAAGAAAGTTAAGTGACCACCTGCATATAATGTGTCATGGGCACCCAGCTGCACGACAGTCACCTGAAAAAAAGCCATTAGTGTGTGCCTTTCAGAGGCACAGGTAGAAAAAAAAAGAGGCCATTATCCTTGCTATTGACATTTCTTTGTAGAAAGCGTCGCAAATACGACACGCTCAAACTTGAAAACATATGATTACACTTTGGAGCTCTTAATTTATGATATTTACTAAAATGCTTAATGAAATGATGAGAAACATTTTTACATCTATTGTCTTTCTAGTTGAGAGATGGCTCAATTTGTTTAATATCTAGTTTCTAGCTGCCCTGCAGCATTGGTTAAAATAAAATGTAATAGATGTACTAATATAAATATTTTCTGTCTACAGATCCAGTAAATAATAATTGTATGATATACTTCCAAAAAAATGAGGGAGCACAAAAAGACATTTCCCTTCACAGGAACTGCATACATAATTTTCTTTTCAAGTACTTGGTAATGTATTTTGTAGAATAAGTTGTGGTGCACCACTTTAATTACATAGACATTAAGATGTGAATATACATTTCCCTTATCTGCATTGTTATCTTTAGTGTAATATTTTTTCTGCTTGAGCTTTGTCATGTTTAGGTATAAGTTATAGCATTTGCTGCTGCTGTTTGGCAGGCATAGTTCTACTGAATTTTACACTGTATTAAGCTAGTTTTACTACTGATTTTTTTCTTGTTGCTGCTCATTGCCTTATATTAGTTGTATTTGCTTTGCTATTTTCTATAATGCTGCTTGCTTTGCCAAATTGCATTTTTGTCATTGCTGTTTGGGTTAATTGTTTCGTGCTGCTGCATTGCCTCGTCCCTTAGTTTAGCATCTGAGCTCAGTAGATTTAAGTTAGCTTAAGAGGGGGTAGACTATATAAGAAACTGACTATGGAGAATAGAGAAAGAAAGCATTGAGAAGTTATATGAAAAAGATTTGGGCCAAAGGGAGTATTGTACAATGAGAAATAATTATTTTGAAAGAAATATGAATAGAATACAGAAAGGAGGTATAGATAGGACTTTTTGGGAATAATGATGAATGAAGGGAGATCTCCAAGAAGTAAAGAAAGTTTTGTTTGCAAAATACTGTAGTACAACAAACCCTGTCCTCTCCTTTTGCATTATTCCGCTATGTGTTTGTGTACCCTTGTGTATTTGTGTTCTTCCTGCCTTTATGTGTTTATCTGATACGATTTATGTTGTAGAATTTTTCTAATACTCAGCTACATTCACTATGATGAGGAATACTGTTATCCTCACATATAATTTGCATTAATAATATGTTATTTACTTTGTAAAGATGTTTAGACATTATTAATTATGTTCTGCTTCAATGCTCATACATGAAATTAATGCTTCGAAAACTATTCTCATTACTTTATGTGTTTACTTATGTCATAATTCCTGTAACACTGATGTACATGTTTATTTCTATTCTTTTGTAAAGCCTGTTTTACTACAAATGTTATCTGTATTGTTATGTTCTTTAATGATGTATTTTGTACCTTTGTTATTGTATTCTTATGTTATAAAATTGTAATTGACACCAGTTCATCAAATTAAGTAACTTGTAAGTTACATTTCACTGCACACGTTTCTGTTGGTCATAGTATATGGACAATATGTGAGAAGTAGGGGCTGATAGTGTTTGTACGTGTGTTAATAATTCAGCAAAGGACTGATTAACAGCATTGCTAGTTCTAAGGACAATTAGAAAAAAACTTTGTGAATGCACAAATGGTGGTTTATGGACTTGCTATATTGTCTGCAAGACTTCTAAGGACAATTCCAAAAACCTTGTGCATGCACAAGTGGTGGTTTATGGACTTGCTGTATTCTCCGCAAGACTCTTCGATGGTGATTGTTCACCTGCACAGTCGCAACAGATGGCTGCTGGCCGTCTCTACAAAGACTGAAGTGGTTCTGCACCTTCGATGACTCACCAATACAATTATTTCTACTAGGACTGCAGTGGGCCTGCACCTCTGGTGGCCCACGAATACCATAATCTCTACCAGGACTACAGTGGGTCTGCTCTGTGATGACCTACTTACCAGTATTCTTCAAAACTTCGAATGACTCTGCTGTGGGTTTGCTCTGTTGTGGACCATTACCTGTCTGCATGTCAAGAGTCAGCACTGTCTTTCCGTTGGAAGGACAACACTGCTTCTTCAAGACTGCATGGAAATCCACTACTTCCGTGTGCATTTTCTTTTACTGCTCAGGCATTGAGAAAAACACTGCTATTTTACTGTGGTGAACAATCAGGACTGTCTTTATGGACTGTGAGAAAATTTTAGCTTTTGACCAACATTGTATCAATAAGTGTGTGCATTTGATATCTTTGTTATTGTAATTATGAAAAATTTTATCAAATCATTATTGGCCACTGCCCAAAACAATTTGTAAAATTTTTTGTGGGGAGCATGGGGGCTATGTAAGTAGGCTGTTTAGGTTTTATTATTGGTAACGCCACGTAGCGCTTTGTATGAAAATCATTGGCTGTGCTGTGTGCAGTCTGTGGCTAGTTTGCATTGTTGTCTGCCATTGTAGAGTTGGGGAGTTGGCTGTGAACAGCGCATAGCGTTGCACAGTTGGAGGTGAGCCGCCAGCAGTGGTGGATGTGGGGAGAGAAATGGCGGAGTTTTGAAATTTGTAAGACTGGATGTCATGAACTGCTATATATATTATGACTATTAAGGTAAATTCATTGTTTGTTCTCCATTAAAATCTTTCATTTGCTAACTATGACTATCAGTAGTTAGTGCCTTCAGTAGTTTGAATCTTTTATTTAGCTGGCAGTAGTGGCGCTCGCTGTATTTCAGTAGCTTGAGTGGCGAAGATTTTTGTGAGGTAAGTGATTTGTGAAAGGTATAGGTTAATGTTAGTCAGGGCCATTCTTTTGTAGGGATTTCTGAAAGTCAGATTGCGTTGCGCTAAAAAAATATTGTGTCAGTTTAAGGACAGTCATGTATAGTTGTTCTAAGGGGACGTTTCAACCTCGTTGTCGACCGGCCGTTGAACTTTAAACTTGCTCCCTTTGTTTGCTTTTCAGTGGCAGTTTATTCACGTCACTCTCGCCTCAAGCGCCTGACACCCCCTCCGATGGAGACAGAGTTGTCTAGCCGAGTCCTAAATATTTAAGTTTTTGCGTGTTGGCTCCTTGTCTTGAGGCAGTGGACCGTCCGGCGGTAGGAGCGGTTTGCATAATCCCTTCGCCGTCGCCTGACCGCGCTAAGCGGAGCAGTTAATCTGGCGGCCACGGGGCAGCTGCGAGGCTCGCGCGGCGCGGCGGCCACATCAAAGGCGCCGAGCGCTGGACGCAGAACGGCCGCTCTTATCTCCGCGGCCGCCGCCGCCGCCTGCGCGTGACTCACGACCTCTGCGAAGCTCGGCCGCGGCTGCGATCCGCCGCTTATGAAGATCTCGTCTGCTCTAACGCCACCGCGGCCGGCCGCCTCTGACGCTCACGTACACGGCTATTGACACTGGCCGTCCGATTTGGCAGTGTGTGTTAAGTGCTTTGACCTCACACAATTGAGAATGACACGGATAACTCTGCTCTGACATGCACATCGATCAAAAACGTCCACATATTATCATGCCTCCACAAGCTTGAACAGTCCCCTGCAGACATGCAGGGTCCATGGACGGGACTCGCATTCGGAAGGACGACGGTTCAAACCCGTCTCCGGCCATCCTGATTTAGGTTTTCCGTGATTACCCTAAATCGTTTCAGGCAAATGCAGGGAGGGTTCCTTTCAAAGGGCACGGCCGATTTCCTTCTCCATCCTTCCCTAATCAGAGCTTGTGCTCCGTCTCTAATGACCTCGTTGTCGACGGGATGTTAAATACTAATCTCCTTCTCCTCCACACCCGTGCACGTCCATACGTTCGATACAATTTTAAACGATACTCGTTCGACAAGGAAGCATTTTTCCAGTCATCAGCAGTCCAATGTCGATGTTGACGGGTCCAGGCAAGGCATAAAGCTTCGTGTTGTGAAGTCATCAAGGGTACACGAGTGGGCCTTCGGCTCCGAAAGCCCATATCGATGATGTTTCGTAGAATGGTTCGCACACTCACACTTGTTGATGGCCCCACACTGAAATCCGCAGCAATTTGCGGAGCCGTCGCACTTCTGTCACGTTGAACGATTTTCTTCAGTCGTCGTTGGTCCCGTTCTTGCGGGATCTTTTTCCGGCCTCAGCGATATTGGAGTTTTGATGTTTTACCGCATTCCTGATATTCACGGTACACTCGTGAAATGGTCGTATGGAAAAATACCTACTTCATCGCTACCTCGGAGATGCTGTGCCCCATCGTTCGAGCGCCGACTTTAACACAACTTTCGAACTCCTTAAATTTTGATAACCTGCCATTGTAGTATCAATAACCGATTTAACAACTATGCCAGACACTTGTTGTGTTATATAGGTGTTGCCGACGGCAGCGCCGTATTCTGACTGTTTACATACCTCTGTATCTCAATACGCATGCCTATACCCGTTTGAACAGTTCTCGGGTATCCGACTGGGTAGCGTCGTAATTTCTCCACAATATTTCCTCAGACGCACACGCTGCCATCCTCAGGTGGTTCCTGACGAATGCGTGCTGCTCCTCTCAGCGCCCTATATAGGAATAGGTCGGATACCCGAGAACTGTTCAAATTCGAAATACGCCGGGAAAACTTCAGATCGTATACCAATACCAGTTTCCTTGGCGCTTCAGCGTACGTACATTCCACATCCCCTCCCGAATTGCTGCAACGATTTTAACCAAACTTGATACACATTTCCGTTACTCTCAGGTAATCATCACTGTGGTGCAAGAACTATCTTCCTGTCATAGTTCAGGAGATATGACTTCATAAACAATGTGACGCGTGAAAAACTGTCACATCATTCATCACGTTTAAATTTGATACTTCTGTGCTACTAAGCATATTCGCAATAAATTTTGCAGGCAGTATCCACATATGCAGCTGAATGTACTTACGCAAAGACATCGTTGTACGACACATGGTTCAAGAGAGATGATGTCATAAACATCGACAAGCGTGAAAAAATGCCGCTCAGCTGCACTGATAAGCCAAAACAGTATGACGACTGTCCGCAGCGAGGTTTGATGCCGCCTGGTGGCATTGCAGCCACGTGACGCGGTAACAAAAGTATGTAAGCAGAGCAGATAGGGACTGGTGGGGGGAGGGGGTCACCCTAGCGAAGAAATGGGCTACAAATGGGGAAATCCATTGAGATAAGCTACTTTGACAAAAAGGAGACTATTATTACGCTGGGCCTGTGAACGAGTATCTCGGAACTGGCAAAGCTGGACGAATTTTCACGTGCTACTGTCTTGAGCATCCACGGAAAGAGTTAGAAGGATGATAGATGACTGGACGTCCTAGACTCTTCACATAACGTGGAAAAAAAATATTTGTGATATCTTATGGGACCTAAGGTCATCAGTCCCTACGTTTACACACTACTTAACCTAAATTATCCTAAGGACAAACACACACACACACACACACACCCATGCTCGAGGGAGGACTCGAACCTCCGCCGGGACCAGCCGCACAGTCCATGAATGCAGCGCCCTATACCGCTCGTCTAATCCTGCGTGGCACATAACGTGGAATTTGGAGGCTAGATGGATTGTGACCTGTGGCATTTCTGCCGACAGAGCACAATAATGGTACATGCACAAGTGCTTCGGAGTATGGGACTCTGCAGCAGACCACCCGACGACATCTTCAGTTACGATTGCAATGGGCACAGGACAATTGCGGTTCAATCGTCCATCAATGGAAAAGTGTCGGCTGTTCGGGTGAATTACATTTTTGCTGCTTTAGGTCGATGGTCGTCTCCAGAAACGCCGTCACCGAGGTGAACGGCGGCTCGAAACATGCACCGCGCCACGGTCGCAGGCCGGTTCAAAAATGATTCAAATGGCTCTGAGAACTATGGGACTTATCATCTGAGGTCATCGGTCCCTTAGAACTTAAAACTACTTAAACTTGACTAGCCTAAGGACGTGACACACATCCATGCCCGAGGCAGGACTCGAACCGTAGAGGTCGCGCGGTTCCAGACTGAAGCACCTAGAACCGCTCGGCCACAGCGGCCGGCCGTAGGCTGGTGGGAGCAGTATTATGCTATGGGAGACAGTCTCTTGCGCTTGCATGGGACCTGTGGTAGCAATAGAAGACACACTGACACTGCGAACCACCTGCATGCCTTCATGTCTTATGTCTTCACCAACAGTGGCGTCATCTTTCAACAGTGTAATTGTCCATGTCTCGGAGCCAGAACCGTGCTAGTGGTTTGAGGAGTATTATAGTGAAGTCGCGTTGATGTCTCGGTGACCAAATTCGACTGATGTGAATCCTGGGTCCCTATCGGGCGCCATCACCACGTACGAAAATCAGCGGTCCGTTATTTACTTGAATTACATGACCTGTGCGTAGACGTCTAACTACACATACCTACACAAACCTGCCAATAGACTGTCGGATAGCTGACGTGCCGAATCAGTGATGTATTTCATTCCAAAGGCGAACAAAGAAGCTATTAAGCAGGTGGTCATAAAGTTTTGGCTCATCAGTGTATTCTTTACTACTAAGACACAACTACAGTCGAATCAACTTAAGGAAATCCTTCGCACCTGGCAGCCGTTTGGCAGCTTTCAACTTCGAAGTATAAACAGCTGTAGGCGAAACCAAAAGAAGTCTATAGACCTATGAAGAGGCATTGCCGTAGAGATGTTTACAAAATCGCTTTGTGCATACGCGAAGCAGCTGCACCCAGCATCTATAAACTGTCCAGGATCATCTCGCACCGTGTCTACTGCAGGAGTACATTCGGCATAAGGTTTCGTTTCTAATAGAAAATGGGCAAAATGAATACTTGTCAACCAGTAATCTTATAAAGTGTCCTAAGTACAGGATAACTACACTTCGTTCGACAATATCATAGTGCTGTAATGTCTCTCAGAGGAAATATGTATATTATGTAGTGGATGGGTGCCAGGAGGTGCCGTATTAAAACTCGTCCGAGTTTTTCAAATGATTTATTTCTTCCACTACAGAGCTTCGTTGACCTCAGTCCGCGTCACAGGCCCCACATTGCTGAGGTAGTAGCCCCAGCAACCTGTGCAATGCACTGTGTCGAGCCGGCCTTGTACGCCAGCTGTAAAGTTCCAATAACGTCAGGATGGCTGCTCTAGCACCTGACTCAGTGGCCACCGTCCCCCTTGACTCCGCTGGAAGCCGTAGCCTGCCGCGCTGCTGCTTCTTCCTCGGCAGGTGCAGCTGGGAATGCGGCGGCAATGAACGCTCCCGTTCCAGCGTCCAAACCTGTGGTCCTTGCCTTGTAAGTCTCTGGCATGTGTTGGGAGCCGAGACGACTGTCCGCAGTAGCGACCTGAAGAGTGGCCTGCCCTGGCTGGCTGCAGACCCCATGTTGGCCTCAGAGGGTCGAACCAACGACCCACCATTGACTGGGACGCTGTCGCCCCATCTGTTGCCGTGTGTCGTCGGTAGTGTGACACGCCCCACCATCCAGGAGAGCTGCCACACTTGGATGAATCTCGTTAGAAAACCACACCTATTTATACTCAGCTTCATAGCTCTGTTTCGCTAACGCATCGCTCCGAGTCACGTACGCCCCACACCACGGTTGCGCCAGTGGGCCCCTTATTCCTATAGCTTGCGACATGCGAACTGCTGCGTTTACGCTTTTCAGCGTGGCCCCTGTGGCCTCCATTCCACTTCGCAACCGCTGGTCAGCGTAACTTACTTCAATCCAGCCCATACCAGGCCGAAATAGTGCACCAAATCTATCTTCCCTATCTACAATTAATGACTGATTTATTACGAGCGTCGTTGAACACTGTGACTGTGGCTATGGTTATAAGTTCTTTGTTATCATTGTACGAAAAACGGCCTTGCCCCAGTGTTAACTTCAGTTCACGTCAGATCACCGAAGTTTAGTGCTGTCGGGCTTGTTTAGCACTGGGAGGGGCGAATGTCCAAGTCTGCCGAGCGCTGTTGGTAAAAGGGGGTGCATTCAACCTATGTGAGGTCAGTTCAGAAGCTACTTGAGTCAAAAGTGGCGACTCCGATCACGAAAACTGACAACGGCCGGGAGATCGTGTGCTGAGCACATGCCCCTTCGTATCCATATCCTATGACGCCCATCGTCTGAGGATGACACGGCGGTCGGTCGGCGAGGCCTGTTCGGAAGGAGAGTTGTTATCAACATACTCATACAATTACTCACTACTCTGTTTCACTTTTTATTCACTGATAAACGTTATATAGTTTAGAGTGTTATGCACATTTCTTCAGGTTACTGTAAATAACTTTTTTATGGTGAGTTTTCCATTTCGCTGAAGTACGTTCTACGTTTTGGAGTGAAGGGTGATGATTAGTACTTTGACATGACTTCACTTTTATTGCCAGATCCTTTCCATTATTATCCCACAGTCAAGAAATTTCTTCTTCTTCACCCCAATGTTTTCCATTTCAGCAAGATTGGCTACGGCGGATCTTCCAGTGCAAGACATCTCCATATCTTGTGTCTTTTGAGCGGAGCGACGAACCTCGTACCTTTCTCATTCACATTCTCCCACCTCTGCTTAGGTCGTCTAGGTCATGCTTAGGTCGTCTAGGTCATCTCTTGCCACTTCTCACTATGAAAGAGCGGCTTCGCTGCAGCAGAACGCACAGAATGATATATTAATTCTAGAAGTGTTTGCCTAGTAGCCGAATTTCTGTGAATTTGAGTATATACTATAGCAGAGAGGTTCTGGCACATACCAATGACGTTTTGCGTCTTCCTGCGGTCGAATAGTGAACGACTAGATTCCCATTTTCGATAAGTTGGCTTCACAGTAACACGCATGTTGATTCCACTAACTTTCGGCTGGCGCTCTTCAGTACTATACTCCACCGTCGCGCAGACACTTCAGTCAGCCTTGTGAGTAGTCACTCCATTTTGTGTGAACGGTGGAGGTTGATACAATCACAAGTGAAAAGTGAAAGAAACCGTTAGAGATAGACTGTTACCAATTCTGTTTCCATAAGCGGGTAGTTGATGGCGTTGGTAGATGCAGGGTACGAGGACAGCATGTAAGTGTTTTGAGAAATTAAATTGTTTAAATTGTATTGTCGGTTCGCAATTTGACTATAATCATGGAAGGGATGATTCCGGTATATTAAACCACCAGAGAGTCAGTAATACTGTGCAGTGAAAGGCTAAATAAAATTTGTGTTAGCGCCCCTCCAAATATCTACGCCTCGAGCTAGCCAATGGTGAATTGACCCTCTCTCATATCAGATCTGGTTCGAATAAGGAAAAAATATCAATGACTCCCGATTACGGAAACCTTTGAAGTTGCCCAATATCTTACCAGGGGTAGATGAAACACTGGCGAGAAATGTTTTCCACACAAACAGGGGGGAAATTTTTTATTTGTGAGCGATTCTGAAAAGAACATTGTGGGTTTCTCACACCAAAGCAATTTCAATTTTCTGAAAGAGTCAGTAATTGTATTTATAGATGGAACCTCCAAGAGTTGCCTGAAGCTGTTCTAGCAAACATTTATAATTCATGGCGTAAATGAAAAAAAAAACCTATTTCTCATTTTCTCCCATACAAAGAAAAATGGTACGATTTAAGGAAACGTTGTCTTTAATTGCAATTCAAATAACAGCAATCCAGGCATTATAACCCTTGACTTTGAATCAGCAGTTCACCAGGTATTTCCTTGCATTTGATTCTAAACAAATCCTAAGGGTTTCATCTCGCGCAGACATGGCGGAGAAAGATTCAAACATTGGGATTATCAAATAATTTATATCGAAGGAATCTGAAATCGGAAAACCTCTGAAAACTTTGGACTGCCTCTCCTACACCCTGAATAAATTAAAAATTGCTTCGTTTAAGACGTGATGCCACGCAAAACTATCGATAGACATCTCGATGAGTTTTTCGATTGATTACTTCATACTTACATTCTCGCAGACAGCGACTTTCAAATGGTTCAAATGGCTCTGAGCACTATGGGACTTAACATCTGAGGTCATCAGTCCCCTAGAACTTAGAACTACTTAAACCTAACTAACCTAAGGACATCACACGCAGCCATGCCCGAGGTAGGATTCGAACCTGCGACCGTAGCGGTCGTGCGGTTCCAGACTGAAGCGCCTAGAACCGCTCGGCCACACCGATCGGCACAGCGACTTTCCATCCGTTATTTGAGCCGATTTTACTAGTAGTTCTGAACGAACTACTAACTACTGGGAGGCATTCCACTCTACTGAACACTAAATTTTACTTTCCACATCACAACATATTTCATCTGTTAGAGACAAAGGACGTTAAAACTGAAACTTAAATTGAGAAGCGAGAAGGAAAAGTTTTCCCAAAAAATGCGAGACAGACAAAACTACATGAAAGAACAAATGCAAAAGCTGTCTTATTCAAAGAATACCCGTTATGAATATCTTCTGCTGTAAGTTTCTCCCACCTATATAATTTTATTACTTATCCTTCACAATTGCAGCTTTGCTTGTACTATACTTATATTATGAGAATATCAGAAAACGAAACATTTTAACTGTACCTACTGCATTTAGACAGTCATAAGTCTGTGTAAAAGGGAAGGGAAATGTTATGACACAGTTTACGGCATATTGGAATCTATACGTCCGCCATGGAAAAATAAGAAAGTAACTACTGGGAATCAGTACATCCCCTGTCAGATAGATTCAGTGGTAACTAAGGAGAATCAAGAAGTCCGTTTCGTAATCATTTCGGAATCAGCCCTAGCACAACTAGGGCTGACGTATGTCCGGGTTTTTCCGGATTTGTCCCAAATTTTAGGGAGTCCGAGGGCGGCCAGGAATAAATTTCTGTATGGCTGCATGCAGAAAGTCGACTGATTAGAAATAAATAGATTTTAATAAATGAGGTCTAGCGTGTAACAAGTTTCGTTCATTTTATACACAGTCATCATACCTCTTAAATGAGAACGTTGAGAAACCGCCGACAATTGACGATCGCATACACCGGGCTGCCTCCCGCCCGCCAGACAATTGTGCGCAGACATTGCGCAAGTGTACCTTTCACTCTACACGTCCGTGCCGCAAACATAATATCGATACTACAGTACACTATAAATTAATGTCATTTGTATTGCTTGATTTTTTAACTCATCATGGTTTTATTTGTATCTGACAACTTACCGTCGGCAGATTGTATCTGTCCGGGAAAATAATCCTATTTGACGGAAATGTCCGGGGTCGGCTATTTAAGTGAAGGCAGGCGTAGACACAAGTGAATCTGTGAGAGTGGATTTTGAGCCGTCCCCGGTAAGATCACTGCCACTGAAAGACAAGTTTTCGGGTTCGAGAGCCAGTCCGATTCACGCTTTTAATTTGCCAAGAAGTTTTTTCTCAGGGATATACAGTGAACAGTTTCGAAAGAATCGTATGGATGCCATTGTTTCGTGAACGACTTACTTGATATGCTAAACAGGTACTGTTAATGTATTTTTTAAACTCATTCCACCACTCCTTGTGTTCTAATGTCACATATACAGAAACAAGTAAAGAAAAAATGATATGAGTAATGCATTTAGGTTCAGGCGCAACATGGTATGCTTTTTTATGATACTTTACAGTACATGTTCTGTCAGTTGAGAGGTTTCCTCAAATGAGTTGTTACTATGACCTGACGAACAGTACAGTGATGTACCATGGACTAAAAAAGAATGATTAGAGGGTAACATCCTGTCAACAACGAGGTCGTCGCAGACGAAGCAGAAGATAGGATTAGGGAAGAATGGAGCAGGAAATCAGCTGCGTTGTTTTCACAAGAACCGTTCCAATACCGTAAAGCAACTTTGATAAAGCAAGGTAAACTTAAATCTGCATCAGTGAAGTGGAGTCGTAACCGACCCTCCCGAAGCCCATATTACAATATATTACTTACAGCCATAGCGAGGAGATCCTCGAGGATTGGAACATACCACAAAAACGAAAATTCGTAATATGTGCTGACAATAGAACTAGCCACGTCTGTGTGTTCTTCCTATGGCTATTATCTGCGCCGTAGTCCGTATATGGGGGAAGAGAGTTTCTCCACCCTGAAGATGATGGGCCGGTTTTTCCCTAATCCTCCTAAATGGGTTGCGGCGGGAGACCTAAGAGGCTGGGGCAGGAGTCGACTGACTGGGAAGTAAACGTTCCGAAATCCCTGGCAGCACGCAGTATTTTTAAGTTAGTTAGTTACATGTTCCACAGATCATTTGAACGATTCTCTCATCGAAATGATGTGGAATGAGTCAGTTTACCAGACATGTATATATGTTTAGTGTTAACATTAATGGACACATTATTATTTTTATTCCTGCATGTGCAACTATTCTATTTCTTTTTTTCTTTTAGTTTTTAAGCAGAAATTCGTGAATTTAATAGAAGGAATTGTCCAGGAGAAATGATTTTAAATTAGATTTGAAACTTGCTTCGTTACCTCTCAGACATTTATGTTATTGGACGAATGATCAAAAATTTTTGTTGTTTCATATTGAGGTACTTTTTAAGCCACTGACAGGTTTGACAATGGGCAATAAAGGTCATTTTTTCCTCTAGTGTTGTAGGTATGGACATCACTGATCTTCTCAAATTTTTATAGATTATTTATGACGAATTTCATTAGCGAATATATGTATTGTGACGGCACATTTTAAATGCCCAGCTCCTTGAAAAGGAACTTACTTGACGTCCGTGGATAAACACCATATATTATTCTTACTGTTCGCTATTGTCCAATCAATTCTTTCTTTCTAATTGATAAACCCGAAAACTAATCCATAAGAAATTACTGAATGGAAATATGCAAAATTGATGCATCTGTTTCCAAGATTAGCAATTATACGAAGAGCAAAGTAGGAGAACTGAACTGTTTGAGAAGCTCAGTAATATTCTTCTTCCAGTTCAAGTTTACATCAATACCCTGGGAAGTTGAAAATTTGTATCATTCTGCCCTATTTTATGGCTCCATCACGTGAGATTGCCCTCAATGACTATCGAGAATTCAAAACTTGTATACGATTTTCATTTATCCAATAATTAAAATCTTACTAACAATATTTACATGTGTAAGATAATTTAGAGGAAGTTGTAGCAAAGTATCAAGTATCATCTAAGCATAAACAGTTTACAACCCTTACTTACACCGTTGCATTACTTCTCTCAAGCTTTGCCACAGTTACGTATTACATAAAGATTACGTTATCTGGTATATTTAACAGTATTTACATCATTTAGTCCTGGTAATATAACCTCTCATCAGTGGTGCAGGAGGCATTGGTTATCTATGAATCCTGTAGGTTTCACTTAAACTATAATTTATTAGTAGCTATCTTTTTTTTCTCCTGGGAAGTTGAAAATCTTTGTTGTTGTCTCTCTTTTTTGATTCAAAGGGGGTGACGTTAACTTATTATGTCGGTTTGTTCCCGGAACTGATTCTGTGAAATGAGCTCCTGATACGAAAGATATTACGTGTGACAAATTTCATTAAAGAGTAAATATACTTTGAAGTAGTAGTTAGCTTAACTAGTTCAATAAACAGATTTGTGCAAGACATTGAATTCGCATCACAAATTATTCGTTTTACGTGCTTCCGCACTTTAAAACTATGCCTTGGCACCTTGAACTACAGCATAACATTGTACCATAAACGTTAAGGAATGAAAGCAAGCATAGTATGTTAGCTTTTAACTTTCTACATAACATACGCTTGACAACACTCACACTGCAAACGAAAATTTGTTTGGGCGTTTCAGCAGTTCTGTTGTATGCTCCTCAGAACTTAATTTATTATCAACAATTTCCCACTGTCGGCCTAATCCGTCCTCATGTCGACATGATTATCGTTTAGGTTCGATGGAAACCTCTCACAAGTTCTGAACTGCATATAATGATTTTCCTCTAGATTTAATGCTACTGAATTAAATAGAAATAATTTATTAATGTCCACGGAAATTTCGTTAACAGTACTTTACAGGATTTAAGTACCGAATGGAGTTCTCTAAAATAGGCCTATAAATCGCTTCACAAAAAATCAGTTTCTAAAAGCAGCTATATGGTTATTGAAGTGTATCCGAACGGGAGTGAACGTGTTATGTTATGTGTTGGTGCATTAATATTTTTTTCTTTAAATTTTGGTGATACATTCCTCTAGTTTCTCACTATCCCACTGAAATTACATTTTAAGGGCGTCATCATGAAATCAGTAGGTAATTACTCACTGTAAGATGTCGGTTTCCTATATCAAACATTTTAGCAGACACTCCGAGGAACCTGTGAAAGATTATCCAATATTTCACATCTTCCTTACATGTTTAACTTCATCCTCGTTCTGAGAGATGTTTTAATCCGTATCTCCCGTTAACTTTTCTCTGTCCACATACATAAATGCGTTTGTTCCAAACAACATTTCTTTCCGCTTGTCGTCGTAATGTGCTGCCCTCTCCTGTCTGTCGATGGAGATAACGACGAGTAAGTAGAGGGATTAAGTATGTTAACTTTAATTCTTGTTAACGTATACCTCGTTGCAGCATCTCCATAAAAGAAAAATAAATGAAAGAAATCCTTAATGTAAAACCTGCATTTTAGATAATCAGGAAGTAACTATGTGGGAAAGGTTAAAGAATTTAATAACCTGCTGTTAAACAGCAGCAGACTGTTTTACGTTAAGCACAGAGAGACAAAACATACCACGCGTACTGCACTGGTGCTCAAGATGTGACAGCGCCAACATGGCAATCGGCTGTTTTAGGCTAAGAATCCGCAACTGCCTAAAATCAGTATATTAAAGAAACTAAGAGTAGCAGCCGAACGGACTTTACAACGACAACAGTTGGCATGAAGATCGACACGATTATCGGATTCTGGAATGTTCAAACCTTACACTAAGCTGGGAATCTGCCACAATTCAGAGCTGTAGCAGACAGATACAGACTCGAAATCCTAGGAATAGCGAAGTGAGGTGGAATGAATTTGGAGAAAAGAAGACCTCGAGTGGGCATACATCTCTATATTCTGGAAAGCTACATAGTGATGATCCATACGTCGAGGAAGTGGGATTGATACTAATTGCAAGAACTCAGATCTGCCAGAGGCAGTGAGGAAACGAATGTATCCCAGAGCACCAACGACACCACGCCTATACGGACTGCCCAAGATACACAAAGAATCAATACTCGACACCATCAGTTCGCACAACTACGGACTGGCTAAATATCTTGCGACACTCCTATAACCCCTTGTGAGATACTGCTGTCATCACGTGAAGATGTCGTCTGATATCGTGAGAATATTTCAGGACATACGATTACAAAGAGATGACTTTGTAGTGGGCTTCGTCGATACTTCGCTCTTCACGGAAGTACATCTGCAAGACTCCTTGGCTCTGCTGAATCAAAATTTCGAGCCTTAAGTAGTGGAACTCTATGACGATATATTAACGACAACCTACTTTAAATGCATCGGGGTGTTTTGTGAACAGACAGATGGAGTGTCCATGGGATCCTCTCTTGATCCAGGGATCGCAAATCTATATTTGTGGCTCCCCAAACTACTCGCCAAAAACCCAAGCAGCTCTACTGGTATGTTGCCGATACTTTTGTGGTTTGAGAGCATGGCTGGCAGGTAGGCACTAGATGAGTTTCTGGACCACCTAAACAGTATCCATGAAAATATTGCCTTCCCTATAGAAACCGAGGAGGATGGCTGTCTCCCCTTTCTGGATATACTAATAAGGAAGATGGCAGATGGCACACTAGTCCATTCAGTATATGGGAAGAAGATTCACACAAACCCGTACCTGCATGTAGCAAGCCGCCATCATCCAGCGCAACGGCAAACAGTACTGTCCACTTTGGTACACAGCACCTGAAGAAGGTAATTCGCAAAAATTGATACAGAGAAGTGCAGCTTAGGAGGGCGTTCAAGACGAGACAGATCTCGGGAAATTGGGAAGAGGGAGAAGAAGACAAGAAACCGTATTTGGGAGCGCTGCCAGCCAAAATTGGGAGGCTTCTAGAAACATCGAACATGAAAACCATCTTCCGACCATTGCCGAAGACGAGAGAGTGGCTTGGCTCTGCAAAAGACCGCTTAAACTCAACGCACCAGGAATTTACAGCATCGCCTGCGGATGCTTTCAACAGTACATTGGCCAAACGCAGTGATATATTTCTAAACACTGAGAGGAATACATCAGGCATATGTGGCTGGGACAATTGGAGAAATTGTCGATAGCAGAACACAGCTGTTGGGACAGCATCAGAAAGAGTCTATCGAAATTCGGATTCACGAAAATCTTGTAAACATAGACGAAGGATACCAACCGAGGGCTGCAGGGAATTCAGCGATAGCGGCAATTCGCCAACAGCGCGCCCACCACCGTCCTCCTCGCGAGACAGGGCCGGAATGCTGTGACAGAGATGCGAAAGCGCGCTCGCTACCCCCACAACCGCGACTACCACCGCTACCCCACCAACCCCACCCCGTCCGCCTGCCTCACTTTAGCCAGCCTCATAGAGCCAAGGGAGGTGCGGCACACTACAAATATAAATAAGACAGCATCCACAAAATCTCGTCACTTCGCCAGAAGATGATGTGTATGTCATTCATCTAAACGTCGCGATATTATAATACTGCCACCCGGCTGGGAACCCGAGAGCTTTTCATCAGCTTGATAAATTGGAAGTTCGTCTCTTCGAGAATTCACTTGGAAGGAGAAAAATCTCCCTAGAGCAATTTTATACACCAAGCGAAGAAGCTAATTAGGAGATTCCATACGGCACTCCAGAAAGCAGTCCAGAACACCAGTGGGAAAGCTATTTTAATTACAGTGGCTGGCTTTAATACAAGAGTGGGCGCAACAATGTTGGATTGGAGCAAGGGATGGAACGACGTGAAGTGCGCAACATGAATAATAATGGAAAGCTTTTTGTGGATTTCTGTGCCGATAATGATCTAGTCATTGGTATTTCTCATAAAGAATGTCATAAAATGTCGTATCTCCAAATCTCCACACTCAGAATCAAAATCACCATCTAACTTTTAGCAGAAGGAGAAGAAAATCCGTCATAGACCCGAGAAACCGAAGGGGAGCAGACATCGTCAATGACCACCATATTATGGCTGCACATGTCCCCATGAAGATTGCCGCTACGAGAAAATGTTTCCACACTCAAAAGAAAAGATTTGATGGAATGTTCAAACTAGATATGAGAAATTGGTTTGAGGGTCTTTTCACGGATGAAGAAGAGGGCATCACTGAACACTCGGAGAAGATGAAACTAGGCTCTACATCCACAGATGAAAAAATTGACGGCTTCATGAACCAAAGACGAAAGGAATGGATGTCAGAAACAACCTGGAATTGTTATCAAATAACTGGAAGAAGTAAAACTAAAACTGAACAGTAGCAAGACATGTCTCCAGAAGATTAAACTGCATGAGGAATGTAGAGCTGAAGACAAGCCGGTCACAAAGACTGCTAAGACTGATCACAGGAAGTGGGTCTCGGGATTGGTTGAAAAGGCAGAGACGGCAGCAGGTAGTGGCAACATGAAGGACCTTTACGGTGTCATAAGGATCCTCGCCTAAAAGAAAGTCTCCCGCAGTCGACCTGACAGGAACAAACAAGGACATCTTCTGGCCAATGGTGATGCAAAACTTTCAAGATGGCGTGAGCATTTTATGGAGCTGCTGAATAGAAGTGATAAGGAAGGGTCTGAAGGAGAAAGATAACGTGAAGATGAGGATGATCCTGAAGTGGTAGAAAATACTATCAGTTCGGAGCCACCTTCAAAAGAAGAGGTCAAGACAGCAATCAAGCTGCTAAAAAATGGTAAGACCCCAGGGGCAAATAACATTGCACCAGGACTTCTGACCACTGATCCAGAAACAGCCACTGATCTTTTTCACCCTCTTTTAATGAAGATCTGGAACTTGGAGAGCATGCCACAGGAGTGAAGAGGACTCCTTTTTAAATTGGCCAAAGAAGGAGCCATCACCAACTGCCATAACTGGACGGGAATCACCTTGCTTACAATTCCAAACAAAGTGTTGATACTGATAAACCTTAAGAGAGTCAAGGTGCAAGCTGAAATGCAGATAAGATAGGAGCAAGCCAGTTTTAGAAGTAACCGTCTTGTACAGAAAAAATAAACATGCTTAGAGTCATTATCATACAATCAAATAAATTGATCACTAGTTTTCATATTTCTCTTCTTGACTGGAAAGCCCATGTCTCCCATGAAAAGAAGTACGCGCAAATCTGAAAAAGACGCGAGACCAGTGAAGACAGTAAAGATATCAGGAAGACTTACCGTAACTACACATGCCAAGTCATCCACAACGGTAAAATTACGGAGCCCTTCCCATTTAAGTTTAAGAGTTCACAAAGACTATGTTTTATCTCCAGTTATCTGTTTATTGGTGCTGGGCGCAGTAATGAAGAAAGTTGTGGAGAAGAAGAGGAGAGGGATGGATTGGGGACTGACTGAGCGACTGGAAGATTTTGAGTCTGTCGACGATATTTGCCTCCTCTTGCAGATCCACGTTGACAAGGACGGAAGGATACAGGATCTTGGACATAAAGTCAGGATTGTTGGACCGAAAATGAATTCCTCCAAGACGAAGGTTATAAAAATCGCTATGAGAAAGCTGAGAGTGAATAATGAGTATGTTGTAGAGGTAAATGAGTTTCCATAGCTTGGGAATGTAGTTACTGAAGATGGTGGAGCTGCTCCCGATATTAGACCAAGAATCCGAAAGGTGAAGGGGCCTTCATCCAGCTATATCCATCATGGAGGGCAAGAGAGACTTCCATAACGAATAAAGTGCGGATATGTAGAGCAAAAGTGAAAGCAGTGCTGCTGTACCTTAGAAGGTTTCCTCTACATAGTGGTTGCGTCTTCCTCAGTTGATGTCTTAGGAAATAACTTAAAATCTTTTGGATAATGTGGTATCCGACAAAGGTCTTTGGATCAGAAGAATCTATCGCCGTCCAAATCTAGAAAAGGAGGTGTGACTGAATCGCACACACCCTCAGAGAAAGCCAGGCTGCTATAGAGAGAGAACCTCTGTGCTGAAACTCACAGGTTAAAAGGAAACGAGGAAGACAATATTCATCATGGGGGAGGACAGTGCAGGAAGAACTCATGCGAGACGGGAAGACATTTGCAGAGTTGAACATCCTCACTCGAAATCGAGTGCGCCGGCAAAGCTTCGTCGAAGCCCTACGCTCTGCAAAAGAGCAACAGGTAATAAGTCGTGTAAGTTAAGCTGGTGCTTCAGCAGTGACTGTGACGTCTCAGTTATAAATACTTATTTCTGTGTCAGCATTCAACTACGAGAGTCAAAGGTAAAAATTCGTTTCATATTATTGCTTGCAGTAGCAGATGAATTCACGATTGCATCTTTTATGTACACTGCTAGACGGACTTCAAGAGCCATCGCTACCGAAGATCTTGTTCTTTCCGCTGTATATGAAGTCGGTAAGGCTAACAGCGCATGGGGATCTAACGTGCAGCTGCCTACATTGTTTTTCAGTTTCCCCGTCAACACTACACTGCAGTGCAGAGTTTACTCTCGAAAATTATAATAGACTGCATTCCTACATTTAGATATTGTGATATTTATCCAGTTATCGCAAGAAAATTCGGTGTACTGATCAAGCTACATTGTGGAAAAGTACAGTGCACGGCTATGTACATCAGAAAAGCTTTGTTTAGCACGGTAGCGGACTTTAAATACAGTGGTCAGTCAATTTTTAGGCTGGACTTTTGAATGGACCACTAACAGGCCCACATTTGTGACCGACTACCACTCCGCTCCATTTTTTCGTCGGAGATATCGTTCCTCTTCTGAAAGAAGTTGTGTCTTTGCAAGTGAGTCAGCGCACTGGATCCAATCTGATGGTGCACCGTCACACAGTGTGTTTCCTGTGCGGCGTTATTTAAATGAGATATGTGGACTGGGTTGCGATGGGGAGGAAAATAAGTGCGGTTGGTGAGTTCACACGAATGTGCATATACAAATGTTCGTTGAAAAACGTTAGTGCAAATTTTGGCTCTCACGTAAGTCTCAGGCGATGATTTCCACACTTCGTGCATTAGTACACTGTTCCACATCCGTGCATTAGTTATAGTTTTTAAATTAATATTCACTCAGACATGAGTACAGTTTATGCTAGTGAGAAAAATTAGGCGATTATTATAGCAAAATAATTTTTCACGAGACAGTTCAATTAAGTTTTTATCATCACTGTTTATTAACATCATCCTTTTCTTTCAGACAATGAAATTAGCACCGGTGAGACGGTTTACAGTTTTTTTTAATAATAATTTGACTCCGGGCCCCCAATAGCAGTAATGTAGGCGGCTATAATCGAGAGTTACTCAATCAACTCGAAAAGAAGCACAAGTCCCACTGTCCTCTTTGTTCACTTACGCCAATGTATACTTTGTAATTCGTACTCACACAAATAATTGTAGCTCTTCCAGTTCATCAAATTTATGCTTGCACACTTGCACTATTAAACAATACTCTATGTCGAAGTAAATCAGCGCGAAAAATTCTTACTCAAACGACCACATGGGCCACCCATAAGTGGGGCTCACTCGCCACCCACCAGCCAACTCCACCACCCACACGCTCACCGACTGCCGAACGACTGCCCGATGACTGACCAACTGTAGGGAAGCAGCATACTCACGCCTTATAAAATTCACATCAGTCTTTCCATTGTGTGCCAGCCAGTCCGCTGTAATTAGCTCTGACATCATAAATGTTGCGCAATACTTTAAAAATCAGGTAAATAACCTGAAACGTTTCTAGCATGTCAGGAGTAATTCTAAATCAATATGTGTTGAATGTCAGTTCAATAACTTTAACCATTTTCGAAATTTGGACATTTTTCTGTAAAAATCATTGGCGCAACAGAAAAGAGCTAGAAACTTAAAAATTTATATTCAGATTCCTTTTTCATAACAAATTAAAATTTCAGTTGAAAGTCATGATTTTCTGGTTTTTGTCTTAGAAATTAAGGAAGCAAGATAGATTAAGTAGGCGAATAAATAAAGCTAGGGCGTTTAAATTTAAGTAGAAGGGAGATCCGCTATAATCATAAAGATGTGAGAAGTTTCAACAGAATAAAACTATAGCGATAGCGTATCTCCAAAGGGCAAGTTCAGAGCTCGTCTACTGCGTGTAGTGTAATTAAATTAATTATCTCGCCCAAAATATTTGACTTAGCCACGTCAGACTTTTATTATGATTACTTACCTGTGTGCTGATTGCACATTTAAATTGAAAGCTTCATCGGCCATCAGCAAAGGAAGCAATGATTTATTCGATAACTTAAAGTGGCGCATTACTAGCTCCTCAGCTAGTCGGGGGAGCAGATTTGATCAGGCGTTCCCTTGGCCGGCCGCACCGCGGCTTTATATGTAAGAACGCTGCTCGAGAAAAGGAAGGCCCCAGTTCTCTCCAGACGCTGAATAGCACACCACCTGTGCTGGGAGTCGCGTCGCGTCGGTATCGTTGATATAAACAGCCTCGGATGCAGTAATAAGTTACTCGGGATACGCGTAACCATGAAATCGTTTTCGAGTGAAATGTTAATTTTGGGATGACGTTAATGATCTATCTTTAGTTTGCGTATGTCGTATTTTCACGTGGCGCCGCAGGACAGACAGTCTACCATTATTAGCGTGGCGTTTGATGAACATTATCATCAAATTATGGCGAGCATTCACTTAAACATTTAATTTGAACAGTTATAGTTGCATCAGCGCATTAGACTCTGAACTGCTCTGGTAGTTGGATTGTGTGGATTCTTTTTGGTCTGTGACTTTCAGAATATAGTGAACATTTTAGGGAGAATGGTTTTTGATTATGAATCCCAGACAATCTCCTAATTCCTCAGACCTATAAGCTGTAGCTATAAATGTATTTCTCAGATGAAGAGGGCACTAGGAATTCTAATTACAGGCTTCACGTTTAGTAATCACTTTCTGGTTGCCAATATTGTAGTTAGAGAGCCAGTGTTGAGAACGGCAAACAGCATAAATACAAAACATTTATTCTATTATTCTACCCGCCGCCCCACACAACGACTGCTCAACGACTGCCCCCCGGTTCATATGGCTCTGAGCACTATGGGACTCAACTGCTGAGGTCATTAGTCCCCTAGAACTTAGAACTAGTTAAACCTAACTAACCTAAGGACATCACAAACATCCATGCCCGAGGCAGGATTCGAACCTGCGACCGTAGCGGTCTTGCGGTTCCAGACTGCAGCGCCATTAACCGCATGGCCACTTCGGCCAGCCGACTGCCCCCCGGCCAAGATGGCTACTCGCTTATATAGGATCGGATGTCTACCCCAATGGCTATGCAACTACCAATCTCACCAGTCAAGGTTACAAATTTTGACACATACATCCCTCAAAAGAAATAAGTACACCATCGGAACCGCGCTAAAAGGTACATCTTGTCTAGTATTTTACATTAATTTCTAGGATTATTCTATCACCTGTAAATCAAGTTATAGTTTTTTGAAAAATTTCGCCACTTAGCGCAGATTTGTTTGTTTATATCTGTGCTGCAAAGTTTTAACATAGAACTGCATATGGCACTGTGGTTAGACGTAATCTATAGCGATATACACAGTGCGCTGCTCAAAATCTTCATATCTAAAATAATTAATTAATTATGAGCGATAAATGTATAATAATAATTTGCAAAAAATGAAAACTATTGCAAGTTAAATGTATAGTATAACTTAACTAGTTTAAAATACATATGATGCCACCCAAAATATCCTATAGTGCCGTTCTTTATGTCATGAATTTTCTATTGAATTTTATAAACAATTTCCCATCAAACTTTGTTTATTGCTCTTGCACTATGCCACTCAATCCGCTATGACGAGACGTTTCTAATGAGCGCTCGCTCATCTCTGTAAGTTGTTATTTACTATTTTTATTAATTTTTCAGTATTCGTGATATTAAACAATTTTCAATTTACTATAACTTTTGCGTCTCGTGACTTAAAATAAAGATCGATCTTTCAGAAGGTGCATATTGCTGACCACGATCCACTACCGAATCGCTCTTCACCGTAAGTTACATGGTTTTCGTGTAATGCGCGAAAAGCCAAACAATGCCCCAAGCTACGGGCCACGTGGCCGCCCGGCGGCGGAGGCAGCCCACCGACACGTTGCAAATCTCGCGTGGACGCGCCACGCACTTCCGTGAATGGTGCACCATGTACCGCGCTAGCTCTCCACAAAGCAATCCTCGCATACTAGGCCTATTCATCTAGTAACGGGGGTTTGTACCGTCACTGGGTGAATACTCCGATTCGTTGTTTAGAGAAGTCACCTGACTTGAATCACAAGGATTCCTCTATATAGAGTCACCTGAAATCTTTGGTGAGTGACCGAAAGCGTGTTAGATTTGGTAACACTCTTCCATGCAACCGTGTGTAACGTTGCTACTGACACTTCGCATGCACATGATTTAGTTTTGTGAAGCACGTGCTGTTGCCAGCAGAGATATTTTGACATTAGTTTTAAATTAATGCATCGCTGCTAATTTTATGTGAATTGTTAATTGATGTAGATACTTTAAGAGATTTTCATGGTAATGAACTGTGTTTATGCTGTGGCTATTATACACAACCAATACGTAGTACCAAAAGAACTTAAAATGGAAAAATATGAAAAAAGACTCCAGTCGGAGTCCGGATTTGGAATTACAATGGTACCTTTCAGCTACTACAGCGAGCTACACAGCCTACGTAAGTGTAGGTTTTGGCATACAAATCGAGTCTCCACCTGTAATTTCTGAAATCCACAACTCCAGCTGATATACGCTGATGAGCCAAAATATTACGACCAGTATGTAGGTCCACTTCTGGGACAAGATACAGCTTCGATTCTGCACGGCGTGGATACGACAAGTCCTTGTTAGGTTTCGAGAAGTATGCTGCGCTATACTCTGTTCATCATAAGAATAAATCTGATGTAAACAAACGATTGGTCACAAGCCGTAGCACATGTACGCTGGTGTTACTTATGTAATAGGTATCTTATTGCTAAGTTACGCTGGTGTTACTGCACTCTTACGTCTGTAACAGGTGTCTTATTAATAAGTTACGTTAAATGAAAGTTTAAGATATCCTAATGTATTAACAGCCATCAGCGTTTTTATTGACTACGCTTTAGCTATGTAGTATTTATTTCAAAAATAGTGTACAGTATCTGTACTGTTGTGCTCTGTCTCGCTGTTAATGCAGGCTGCTTCCTACTCCGAGCGAAACACGCCTGTGCAACACGGTTAAAAAGTGCTGAGAAATGTTTCTAATGTTTTTAAATAATTTACGGAAATATCGACTTTGAAGTTTCCCGCGAGACTGTATTTGATACAACATAACATATTGGATGTATAGCGGGATCAGTAGCTTATTAGAATAACCTAGTGCAATTAGTGGATCGCTGGTTCTAGTCTCGCATGTCATTTTTTTCCTTCTCTTTGAAATATCTACGTATGGTAATTGTAAAATTCATCATCATTTTTTATGAATAATGCACGTCTTCTTGTTTCAGATTACATATTGAACACGAAATTTTTGTTTTCATTTCAAATATAATTTGTTAATTATCGGTATTTTATGAAAGATTGTTGATAAAGGTTGCCTAAATTAAGAAAACACAACAATTTAATCTTTTAGGGCAAAACTGAAAAACCAAATACTCTTTATATGGATTATGTACCTTATTTTATACTGTAGATGTTATGACAAAAGAAACCAGATTGACCAGCGTCGTAGAAACATTAAAAACAATCATTTTCACAGCACCGAGCACACCATACAAATGCTGAATTTTTAAATTTGCCACTGTATCATTACAACATGAACTCAACAGAGCTGTTCTGGAGCCCAGTTAAAGAAATTGGCCCGAGAAATAACAAGACTGTTAAGCTGCAAGACATACTGGAACTAATGCACGTTGCTTTTTCACATGTCACTGCCAAAATATAGAACGGCATGTCATAAAAGAAGCTGATTCTGTTGTTGATCGACTCGTGGAACGTAGAGGTTCACAGTTCTAGAACGGAAATGTGTTTCTCGGATTCGGAAAAGGAAAGAGCTAAGAGATTACCAGACGACTGACTGTAATTAATACCTTCAGTGGCTTCAGTATTCAATAATACGGTGAAATCCGTGCAGTGTGCTTTTGCATCACACACACCTCTCTCAGAAAAATTAGCCTGAATTTAAGTTAGGAATTTTCACCACTCTTGTTTGTACGTAGAACACTATGACTGGTGAGATCGAGAGCATTTTATGATTTCCGTCTCGTCAGCCAAGAAGGATGCGACAGTGCTGGAGTTTGGCCGAATATTATTTCATTCTCTTTAAAAATTAAATGACATTCGAAGTTCCATTGTTTCTTTGCTCGTTTTACCTCTGAAATGCAACTGCTCGCATCGTTATAGGTTAGTTAGACCAGCTGGCGGGCCAATGCGCCGGTAAAGCTGTTGTCCCGCATTATCGCCCACTCTACGTGCGTGTAACACAGCACAAAACGTATCCTTGTGATCGTACTTGACTGTACTAGACACAGCTTGGCTTCCGTTCCACGTGAAATTAAATCCAATGACATTGGAGCAAAAGCGGAATAATACGTGCGGTAATGCTTACTTCAGGTTTATTCTTAAGATGAACAGAGCATAGATGTCTATGGTCACATAATTCCTATAAAGTACGGGTCGGTCGTTTGTGGCTGCGAAGCTGACTGGCACCTTATGGAGTCCCATACATGTTCATCGGGTTCACATCAGGCTAGTTTGATGGCCAAGACATCAACGTGAGTTCACTGACACACTCTCCAAAGCACTGTAGTTAATTTTGGCCCTGTGACACGAACAGTTTGCAAGGTGGTCATGTCAATTTGATTTTTGTATGTCATCGATGTGCACGTCAGAGGAAGAGCAATCTACGTTACTGTTAAACAATCTTTGATCTTCTCGCGGCACAGTCTTCGTCTCTGAGCACTCTCATACATTCTTCGTTGAAGTGTGGTACGTGATAGGCGTATTCAGTAGTGGTGTGTTGACTTGTGATTGGATCTGTTAGATGACGAAAGATTTATTGTAAAGAATAGCAAGGATGAATATGATGGCGAAAAGGATATAAATTTTGGATAATGTTATCATTTTTGAGGAAAAGAAGTATGAGATCATATTTACGTATGATGTAACATAATAACATGCATTGCTTTAACTTGAGGAATTTTCATGTTATATCTGCCTATTAAACTTATGCAATTTATTGAGTTTCTTCATAATAATATTACTATAAGTGGCGCCATTAGGGTAATAATTATGGTGAGTATAGTATTACAAAGAGCTCTCATAAGTCACTTCAGATTAGTAAGAAATCATGAAAGATGTGTAAGGAGACAACAAAGAGACATGTAAGAAAGAGCAAAGGAATGGTTACAAAGATGAATGTGAAGGAGGAAAGATTAGGTAGGGCAAATATGAGAAATGATTAGGTAGGGAAAATATAAGGAATGATTAGGTAGGGTCATGATGAGAAATGGCAAGGTGGGGCAAAGATGGCAAAAGCATGGTGCAACTATGGAGCTATGAGAATGTATGAAACATATGACAGAAAGAACCAAAGAATACAGTAAACAGTGGTATTTGTTGAAAGTGTGATAAAATTACAGGCAAAAGGATGAAAAAGGGCACGAGATAAAGGATTAAATATATCTAGATAGCATGCTAATTACTGACCACGTTAGGTTTAATCATAGACTGACGTCTAACTGACTGCAGAAATATTCTTTGTTGTGAACCTTGATTACTCCCTAATCCATGTTATTCCTAATTACCTCTCCTTATCTGTGAGTGTGACCACTATCCTTACGAGTTTATTTATTGTGGGTGATCTCTATCCTTATGTGTCTCTTTCTACCTTACTCTCTATACTTCTGTGTATTTCACTGATGTCCACTCATACATATTTATTTCAAGAGATTTAGAATTTTTTGTAGGTCATTCTGTACACATAATAAGTGTTTCTTATAAAGCCTATTACTATATACTGTTTTCCATGATTTACGTGTTTCATGTTTCTGTAATTCATTATTAGAAAATCATGATGCCATTTTTTCTTAGTTTTTTATAGACATAGAAATAAGATCTTATTACTCCTGTCTCATTATTATTATTATTATTATTCACGTATGGGGCCAATAGGACCACACGAGGTACAATCAGTCAATGTCCCTTTTGACGGTTGGCCTTCCTTTGCGTCCAAATTTGTTTTATCCTTTCAGAATGAAGTCTCTTGCTTACATCAGGCCACAACGTTCCAGTCCGTTTTTTAGATTTCCCTCTGACCAACTTTCCAATGAAATATCTTTTGTCCGAGTGTTTTTCTATCTGTAACTTCTGCTTGAGTTATACCAGCTACTTTAAGATCCTCCTTAATCGCAACGATCCATTTAATTGGCTCATTTTTGACCTAGCTTCTGCTTTAGTAGAATTCTACTATTTGTTTTGTCAACCTAGTGGGTGCCAAACATGTACCCATAAAATTCAAGTCGTCGGTTTCTCATGTCATCATGTATGTCTGTGTATTATTCTATTTCCTTATTGCTTCTCAGCCTATAAGTTCGAACGTGTGTGGGGCTGTCAGATGAGAACTGTGCTTAGTGTCACTGAGTCTGCTTCCGCATAACTTACCACAACAATGACATTATTGCAACGAGCTAAAGAAAGTTTGGTCGTCTGTGACAAGGACACTCTTCTACCAACTTTCATCGTACAAATTACTACTGCCGTACGTGTCTGTGCTTCAGAAATGTAGGCCTTGTGTGATAGAGACACTCTAACCTACTTCCTGTGGGCTACAAAAACAGTGTAGATCAACAATACTATTTCAGTATAAAATGTGACATATAACTTTTCAAAATAGCCCTGTGCAAAACGTTCTATAGACATCATAAAAAATAGATAACCTACCATTGGTGAATTCTATTGATTAATCATTCACATGTCGTTGAATTTTGTAAGTATTTTTTACTTATAATTCCTTAACACATATTCTTGTAAAGCTATTTTGCTCTTTGTATTTGTAACATGTTTTGTATGTTCTTATCCTTAATGTTTAGAATTTTGTCTTCGTTCCACACTTATCTGAAATGACCCTAATACAAATTTCTACTGGGGAAGGTGGATGTTTCGTAAGGTGGTCATGTTGTTTTGATTTTTGTATGTCATCGATGGGGACGTCAGAGAGAGAGAGAGCAAGTTACGTTACTGTTAAACACTCTTTGGTCTTGTCGTGGCACAGTCTTGGCCTCTGCACAGTCTAATACGTTCTTAGTTGAAGTGTGGTAAGTGATGGACGTATTCAGTAGTGGTGTGTTGACTTGTGATTGGATCTGTTAGCTGAAGAAAGATGTACTGTAAAGGACAGAAATAGTGAATATGACGTATATATTGGAAGGCGAAAAAAATATAAATTTAGAATATTGTTATTATTTTTGAAGAGAAGAAGTTTGAGGGAAGACTGTACCTCTGTGCAAATAGGAATAATTATTTTCAGCTAGTTAATTTGTTCGGAGCTGAGAGAGAGGTCACCCAACTTCCCTGAGTCATGCATTAACATATTAACTGATTAAGCTGTTTGGTTTTTACAGAAATTCTCTGTTAACTTTAACCCCTTTTAAAACATTGTTCACTTTGTTAAGCATAGTATTGTTCAGTCTAATTTTATGTGTGAAAATCATGCGAAGTTTTTTTGAATACATACTTCGTTCTAAACTCGGTGGCTTGGAATATCATTTCACGCAGGTATAGTTACTCTCCCCACCCCATTGTTTATCAGTACGCATTACCACATGCAACAGTTTTAGTATGTAGTTAGAGACAGAAATCTAGCATAGCCGCTGTCTGCTTGCTGTCTGCTGTGTGCTTTCGAGAAATCTGCAACAACGTTGTCAAGACGGGAGGTGAGTGGAAGTTTTGATTCGGGCCAGATAATTGTTTTACTTCACTTGCGCGTTTAATATAATGTTAGGCTGCGCTTAGATCATTTACAGTGCAGTTCAAATTAATTTCTGTTTAGTCAAAGGTTAGCATACAAGTTCAAGTTGGATAACAGTTTGTGGGTACAAAGTTCGGTAATACATAGACTTTTATAGAGTTGGAGGTGAATTTGGGCTAAATTTCAAACATAAACTAATATAGTCCGGAGGTTACAAGTTATCCGGCTGGAAGAGGCAACAGGTTTGTTCCCTACAGCATACTACTGCCCCACACTGACCTGTGTCCATGGCGCTACGGATTTTACGAGCAGCGGTGCGCCTGGTTGAATGCGTATCCGGACTCGACCATCTAATTTGTCCCATAAGGAAGGTAGTTCACCGGATCGAGCGATATGTGACTCACGGTCCAGTCGCGATGATTTCGTATCGACTGCGATCGTAATTGATGAAGGCATTGGGGGAACCTGGGAACAAATGGTAGCACGCGAATAGCCGACAAGCTTCAACGTTTCTGAGATGCTCGATCCCGGGCGCCAAGCCATAACAATCTGCCTTTTGTCAAATCCGCTTATGTCACTGTATTTCCACATTTTCTACCGTATCGTCGCTAGAGTGATTCCCCATTCCTCTCTGCTCCGCTTGTTCACTTTCCTTACCGCGTCACGTGCCACGACCTCAGCAGGCGGCATTTAAACTCGCGTTGGGCAGTGGTCATAATGTTTTTGCCCATCAGTATATGATCCTTGGTCTTACTTTTCTTGTTTTGTCTAGGGCTGCAGGTCCACGGTTTAATTTGATGTCTGAAGTTATTTTAATAGTTTAACTAACAAACAAAAACGTGACCTTATATATGTTTGTTTTAACCTACAACAGAGACTAAAAACAAGCATCAGTTTCAGTTCAATATGGCCATTATCCCTGAGGTCACCATTCTTTACTCAAAAACGAATACACACGGTGTTATCTGGAACTGTCAGACCTGTAATTTCCAGTAATTCTCGAAGTTAACTAAAAAAAGAAACGAAACCTACCTTTATCTGAGGCAGCTTATTTTGTTACAGTCAAATGGTTCAAATGGCTCTAAGCACTATAAGACTTAACATCTGAGGTCATCATTCCCCTAGGCTTAGAACTACATAAACCTTACTAACCTAAGGACATCACACACATCCAAGCCCGAGGCAGGATCCGAACCTGCGACGGTAGCAGCAGCGAGGTTCCGGAATGAAGCATTTAGAACCGCTCGGCCACCGCGGCTGGCTGTTACAGTCGTCCTGAAGTCATTCTTACGGAGCTAACCAAGCAATAGGTCTGAATTACAAAGTATCTTGATCAAATTATCAGTTATACAGTTACAAATGACACCGAAGACCAATTTTAAGGAGGTTTGAGAGAATTAAAATATAATTCAGGAACCTCACTGATTGGCAATTGTGTTCGGGGGCGAATCATGTTTACGGTATACTGACTGAACGGAGAAAGAAGGGCTACAACATACAAGACAGTTACTACAAATATACCAAAATAAAATTTGAACAGAAATTAATGCTTTGGATTAGTACATTGAAACATTGGATTTTATCAAGCCAAATTATCTTCAAAGTTATTGATAGATTTTTTCGATGTTTAGTTAGTTAATAGTAATGAAAACATCATCTTTTACATGAAATAACTTATCTGTAAGCAGGTATTTTGATCTCGTACTTGGACCATGATACCTCAGTTGTTTCAAAATTCTTTTCAAAGAAAGTGTCAAAAATTAATACGTGATCCTGACTTTCAATAAATAACTGTGGGTAATATTGGAGACAAGTTGTAGAAAAGGAAACGAAATGTAAGAACTTGTATCTCAGTGTGAACAGCAGTAAAGTTATGCAGTTAATTTCATAATCTATGAATTATTTGTACAATTGGTAGTAATGATGTGGAATGAGTAATTTTAGATCCACTTTCACATTCACGTGTATATATGGCTACATGCTGGTGGTTTACAAGTATTTTAATATATGGGCCTATGTGACATATGTGAGTCAGAAATTCCTACCTACGACCTTTACATATTGCAAAAATAGAAGTTCTTCCATGGAGTAGAAAGAGTACTGAAGGAGAAACTTTTTCAGTTTTCTTTACAGGCTGCCCTATATTTTGTTTCACTTTGTTCGTAAGAGCATTGTGCTACGTTTTAATGCAAAAGACAACCATAATGTAGAGTAATGAATGTCATTTTAGCTTCTGGTATTGTAATTACGTACGTCATTTTTTCTTTTCAACTGCAGGGGATTATTTCGAACAACTTTCATGAGGCAATAAGTACACTGTGAAGCGATAGTCAAAACACCTAATTCCTTAAAAAGGTGTCTACAATAAGATCGTGGGTGAACGTCATGTATTCTTCATACAGCATGTTTTTGCGCAACGTAGACTTTCTTTCTTAAAGATGAGTAGCTGCAGAATATTACTCCACATGACAGTATTCAAAGAAAATGTGCCAAATATGTCAACTTTATGATTTGTTTAACCACAAGATTTACAATGATTCGAAGTACAAATTTGGCTGAACTAAGATGTTTTAGGAGTTCCAAAATGTGCATTTTCAGTTTAAATTCTCATCAATTTGACTCCTAGAATTTTCCAAATTCGCACTCGAGTTATTACTTACTAACCATGTGTGATCACTGGAATAGCAACTCAAGCAGTGCAGAATTGAATATGTTGCGTCTTTTTGAAACTGAAAATGAAACCATTCGCAGAATAGCACCCAGTAATACTTTTAAGAACATTATTTACCATTTCGTCTGTTACTGCAAGTGTGTTTAGATTAATCACAATATTAATATCATAGCAAAAGGCAGTAATTCTACTTGTTGTGTAGTACACAAAAAGTAGTGTACATACGTGATAAGCAATAGTGGACTTAACACAGCCATGAGGAACCCCATAAGCCATTTCTCTTCAGGATCTCACCCCTTAGATGAATTGTTATGTACAACCTTCCACATTCTTTTAGTTAGATATGACATTATCGATGTGTTGTCTGTTCCATCAGTTCCATAAAACCTTAATCTACCTGGGAGAATATTGTGATTCAGAGTCAAATGCCCTAGATAAGTCACAGAAAATACCAACAGGAACTGTTCTATTATTTAATGGTTATAAAATTTTGTAAACGAACGTGTGAATGGTATTCTCAGTGGAATAATTCTTGTGGAATTCAAACTATGATTTATGGAGAATTTTATTGTTGGGATACTGTTCTGCAATACACTATTTTGGAAATCGATGTCACTAATGACGTGGGTAGGTAGTTTTTGATATTTCTCCGATCACCTTCCTTATAGCGTGGTTTAACAATGGCATATTTTAATTTCTCTGGAAAAATGCTGTGAAGTTGTGATGAATTACATATTTCAGAAAAAACAGCGCTTATTATATGTGAACAAGTCGTTAGTATTCTGTTGAAACACGATCAAATTCAGATGAGCTCTTATTTTTCAGAAAATATATGTGAGGCTCCATATGGTCGAATTTTGCGTGAGTTATTTTTTCATCATACTGCTTTGATTTTTCTCTTCAACTGTTTGTCCCTATACTTTCTGCTACATTTAATAACGATTATTAAACATACCTGCTTCCTGTGAGTGATCATTTACAGCCTTCCATTTAAATCGATAATGGTGTTATCCTGTTCTGTGGCCTGTTGTCCTGCCTCTCGTTGCACTACATTTCATACACGCCTAAGTCTGTTGTTGGAACTGCTGATTTCTGATATAATATGCATGATCCTTGATTTTGTAATGACCTTTCTCAGTAATTTTGAGTAGTTTTTGTAGTGTGCAATTACTGCAGGATCGTAACTTGTTCTTGACAACAGATACATTTCCCTTTCCTTCCACAAGATACTTTAATCCCTCTAGTGATATATTGTTTTTTACATCGCTATTTAACGTCCCTTCTGATTATTTTATGTGGAAGGCCGTGTCAAATTATGGAATAGATTAAATTTTTTGTCACCATTTGGTTTGTAATAAAATTCATCCCACATCATCTCCCGTGAACTATTCTTAAAAACGTTTGTCCTTGATTTGTTAATTAGTCTAATTTCACACAGAGGAATATCTATTCTGTTAGGCACTATCTTATTTATCTTAACTAAATGCGCATCATGATCAAGAGGAGCATTTAATACCGGGCATACAGATATATTCTTGCTTTATTATCAAAGAAAACATTATCAATTAGAGTACTACTGTCTTTGTTCATCTGTGCTGGGATTTTAATTAGTGAGATCGAATTGTAGGATACAAATAAGGTGTCCAAGCCACTTTTACTATCTGTTTCAACTAGATGTTTACTTGAGAATGGTTCTGTAGCCGAAAAAGGTTTGTACTAAATAAGAAATGTTACTAATTAAACTAATGCAACTTACTTGATTTATTCATTACTGAATGTCATATTACGATGTATTCTATACTCTGTGCTGTGCCCAAAAGAAAACAAAAAGTTTTTCGTTCATAATGACTTTTCCCTATGGAAATTGTCTATTTTTCAATAGCAAAACACAAGCGAGTAGACGGGCACCAGTGTTCTGTTGATATGAAAAACGACGGATAATTTCATGTTTATGTTATTTCAGCTTTATACCGGGTGTCTCAAACCTTTTGGGTGAAATTTAAACAGGTGATAGTGTGTCCACACCCGATTATATTGAGACAGGGAACCAACGGTCGAAAATACATATTTACTGCGTTATGGACATACACATCATACACCGTATAAAAACAACATAGCTCGCAATAATTATTCAGAGTGACGATCGCCTGTCTCAGTGCATTCATGGCAACTGCGCATGCAGTTATGCCCCACTCTCTCAATGATCCTTGCTGTCTGTTGTACTAGAAGACACTACAAGCAGGTCTTCGTCCATTTCTAAGAGAGTTTCATACACCAACAGATTGACTTAGCCACAGAGGAAAAAGTCCAGAGATGGGAGATAAGGCGATTGTGTTGACCAAGGCACAGGACCTCCACTTCCAATCTAACAATGAGTGTACGTGTTGTTCAGATGGTCACAGGTATTAACATCGAGCTGGGCTGGTGCAGGGTCCTGTTAAAACCACATCCTTTCACGGACAACAAGGGTTACAGTCTCCAAGAACTGTGGCTGCACATCTCGCAGGAACACCAGGTAATGTGGACGGGGAGGCAGCAAATAAGTTCCTATTAGGTGATCTTGGACAATTCCTGCCCATATGCTGACAGATAATAGTTGCTGGGTTGCTACTGGCCACCGATTTGTGTGGTGTGGATATTGTTCTCACTCCAGACATGGCTGTTGCGTAAAACACTGTTACAGGTGAATGAGGCCTCATCCGTGAACGAGACAATCTGTACGAAGTTCAGCACAACAGTGTGGTGGATAATCCATTGAAATGTGAATGTGGGACTCATAATCCTTTGGTTCGAGTGCTTGCACGCTTGTTCCAACAGTGCTCCCCACACTGTATCCTTCGAACTGTGTGTTTTACGGGCAACATGTTCGGACATGTCCTTGGCGGGAACCTTGGCCGGCTCTCTGTGGCGTGAAGGACCCCGTCTCTCGTAAATTGGTATCCACAAACTTCTTTTAATTAGGATGACGGGACAGCTGTCTCTGCAGATTTGTGCTGCTTTACGAGTACTATATCCAGCCGCACCGTACGTTAAATGTATGTCTGCCAACTCTAGTGACGAGTAACGTTTTATCTTCGACTAGACGTCATGGACTGTACACAGTTACACAGCTCAAAATACACACACCACAAACTGAACAAGTGACATCAGGGATAGTGGTGTGCCTGCGGCACACGCTAATGCGCCGGTGCGATGCATGCGGTCGTCACATGACACACTTGTTATGAGCTAAACTGTGTACCGTACGACCGTATGGTGGTTAGGGATGTGCACTATTTATCACCCGCTGCCTGTTCCAGTATACAACAGACGCCCGGGATCTTTGTGTGACAGTAGCAGAATTGCACGCACCGTTACAGTACATGCGCTGAAGCTAGCTATCGTCGCGTTGAACAATTTCTAAGAACTACATTGTTGTTATGCGGTGTACATTCGAGCAACCGACCATTGGATCGTTATCTCAACACACGAGGCCTATCCAGAAAGTAATAGACGTTTTGATCTATCGCGGCGGTGGGAGGGACTACAGCAGCCGTCTTGTTGCCATAAAGTTCCTACACTTAGTCCGCATCCAGCGGTGGTAAAATGTCGTCTGTGTCCCATGTACTTTGCTTTCGGTAAAGTGTTAAAATGTCCGTGCAATAGAAAACAACTCAACTTGAGAGGTGCTTTCTGTGATTATGTTTTCGCTGGCAAAAAACTGCAAACCAGTCGAAATTTATCGCGGCCTTTGTAATGTGTATGGAAGTAATAATGAGTGAAAACTGAGTGAGGCAATAACGCATTAATTTTAATGATGCCCGTACCAGTGTTTAAGGTGAGGACCGCAATGGCAGGTATAGTCTTGTAATAAAAGTCTACGACAAAATTCGTGAAAGTCGTCGTTTCACGATTACGGAACTTTTCCAATATTTTCCCCGAGTTCCACGGAGTTTGGTGCATGAAATTATGGCAGTGGAGCTTGATTACCACAAATTTTGTGTTAGGATGGTTCCCAAAATCATAACAGAAGACCACAAGAAACAGAGATTGGCTGCAGGGCAGATCTTCCTTGAAGACTATAAGAAAAATGGTGTCCTAACTGGGGCGAGGCTTGGGTGAAGCTTGCCAATTGTGAAACAAAAGGCAGTCGATGGAATGATGGCACACAAATTTTCCCAAGGAGCCATGGAAATGTTTGGGAAAGCTATCAGCAAGAAGATCATGGTTAAAGTGTTTTGGGAGTCTAAGGCGGTGATTCCCATTGATTTGCCGGCCGAAGTGGCCGTGCGGTTAAAGGCGCTGCAGTCTGAAACCCGCAAGACCGCTACGGTCGCAGGTTCGAATCCTACCTCGGGCATGGATGTTTGTGATGTCCTTAGGTTAGTTAGGTTTAACTAGTTCTAAGTTCTAGGGGACTAATGACCTCAGCAGTTGAGTCCCATAGTGCTCAGAGCCATTTGAACCAACCCATTGATTTCCTTGAACGTGGCACAACAATTAGGTAACTCAGAGATGTACTGTGAAACACTGACAAAGTTAAGGCGAGCGATACAAAACAAGAATCGGGAAACTCTTAGTACAAAATTTTTCTTTTTTCACTACAACACATGTCCAAACACGGCCAAACGTACACGGGAGCTCCTATGGGCTTTTGAATGGGAGGTATTTGATCATGACAGCCCGGATTTGGCCCCGAGCAGCCACCACCTTTTCCCAGCAATGAAGAAATGGTTCGCTACACAACGCTTTGTCACTGACGCCGAACTGCATGCCAATATAAACCAGTGGTTTATATTTTTACACAGACGGTGTTGAAAAACAAAAAAGAAGAAACTTGTGCTACGAAGCGTCAAGTGCTCAATTTGAACGGCGATTGTGTAGAACAATATCTTAGGAGTATACCTCTAAAATGTAATAATAAAATAGGTTTTTCAATATTGTCAGTTTTTTTCAAAGTGGCTGTTTCCTTTCGGGTAGGCCTCGTAATCGGTTGTGGACCCACTACCACCTGTTTCAGTTTCATCCAAAAGGTTTGAGGTACCCTGTATTATTGTGAAAAGTCTGTGTTATGTTATGTCATAACCAACTTCTATTACGTTAAAATTTAGGGTAAGTTGAGTAAAGAGCATAGCGTCTGACGAAATCCATAAGATATAGATCTATTGGTTGCTTTTATTTCCCCAGTGCTTGATTTATCAGTATTCTTTTAGCAAACAGTGGATTGCAGACATTTTGAGAAGGTGTGTATTATACAAGGTGGGGCAAATACAAGTGGCCCGAACGAGTGGATACAATTAAACGTTAATGTATGCGTATAACAACACCTCGTGGCACGCACAGAACGTGTACGCCCGCCAAGTGATACACACCAGTTCAGAGCGTAGTGCGAACTGTGTCAGTGTGAATGGAGCAGTGCAAAGGGGGCGATGGTACTCACAGTGGAGCAGCGGGTGTTCGTTGTGGAAAGTTACGTGACAACAAAGCGGTGGAAACGGTGTGGTCAGTTGTTTGCTGAGACGTTTAATGGTGTCAAAGTGTCAACAAAGAGTGCCATGCAACGCTTAGTCCAAAAAAATGTCAGACATGGTCAGTTTTGAACAAGTCAAAAAACATTCCGTCAGTAAATGTGGCTGCAGTTCACCAAAAAATGTTTCAGAGTCCTACCAAATCAAACCGACGCCTATCGCGAGAGACAGGCATATCACGTCGATTATGCAGACGAATACTGCACTCAGACCTCCACATGCATCCCTGCCGAGTGTCTGTTGTTCATTGATTAAAACCAGCAGATGCTCCTCAGTGCCTCCAGTTTTGTGAGTGGCTTTCAGTGAAACAACAATGAATTACTTGGACATAGATATGTTGTTTATGTTTGACGAAGCCTGGTTTCACCTGATTGGTAATGTCAACTCACAGAATCACAGATTCTGGGCAGCGGAGAATCCGCATAATTTCCACGAAACGCCATTGCATGATCGGAAGGCTGGGGTTTGTTGTGGAGTGTCTGCACGCCGTGTTATTGCTCCCATCTTGTTTCATCAGACGTTGACTTCGGCGCGTTACACTGTCACCATTTTGAAACAATTTGTGGCACCATCAGCAGAGGAGGAAAGGACCTACAGTTACTTCCAACAAGATGAAGAAGGTGGCCAAACCTCTGAGCACATTTACATGATCTTCAAGCCCGATAGCGTTGTTAGCAGGGGTCAGTCTGTCAGTATGTGATAACTTTGTGTCGCAACAGTCCTCCTATTCTTCAAGTACTGCAACAGAACGTTTCAGATGAGACTGCAGCAATTCCACCAGTCCAGCTTCGATTCGCCTTCAGCAGCTTGCTGATCAGGGCCCAAATGTGCCATGAGATGGACGGTGGTCAGTTTCAACATCTGCTATCAGGGTAGTGATGTGTTTCCTTTCCTCTACTGTGTTTCTTTGCACCCCGGAACTCTGTTCTCCGGGCCACTTTTATTTGCCCCACCCTGTATAGTGCACTGACGGTGTAAAACATTCTTAATGCCGTTGCTGTACGTGAGATGTGGTGTAATTTTGACGCCCTCGGTCGGACAGCTGTCTCGCCTTGGCCGCTCTGGACGGCGCAGCAGTGGAGTAGCCGGCAACCTGACTGCGCGCGACGAGGGCGAACCAGCGGCGCTCGGCGAGCAGCAGCGCGCCGGCGGCCAGCAGCAGCGCGGCCAGGCCGCAGAGCAGCGGCAGCGCGTTGGCGGCGCCCACGCTCTCGTAGGCCGGCCGCTCCGACCAGTCGGGCTGCAGCGCGGAGCGCGCGCGAGCCACGCGCGTCACCAGGCCGCGCTCGCGCAGCCGGTTGATGCTGCGCAACCAGAAAAACACCCCTCAGCGCGTGTCACAACTCATACAGGCTGACAACCATCGAACTATATGACAAAAAAAACGCAAATTAGTTACATACTACGACGTGCACTGACTTTATGCCGGCCGCGGTGGTCTAGCGGTTCTCGGCGCTCAGTCCGGAACCGCGCGACTGCTACGGTCGAAGGTTCGAATCCTGCCTCGGGCACGGATGTGTGTGATGTCCTTAGGTTAGTTAGGTTTAAGTAGTTCTAAGTTCTAGGGGACTGATGACCACAGATGTTAAGTCCCATAGTGCTCAGAGCCATTTGAACACACTTTATGCAACATGTAAAAGCCAGATTTTTGGATTTAGGCTATCAAGTGTTCGATATGCCTGCCATCACTGGTGACGATGTGGCGCAGACGAATAGCGAAATTCGGCATGACCCACTGTAATATTTCTGGCTTCTTCAGCCATGATATTAGGCTCCAGGAAGCTATTCCCAGGGCAGTGCAGATGCAAGAAGCATAGAGATGACGCAATGTGGGATAAGGTACCGGTGATAGTTGTTAGATTCGGTACCATTCCCGTGAGAAAGACCGCCTACATGATGCTGCTGCTCTGTGATTGGCTGCTGCGTTCGGCGGTAGGGCGCCAAAACGTTAAACTTTAGTTGTTACTATTAATTAAACCTGTCATCCAAATTTCTTCTTTTTTTAAAAATAAACATCTCTCAACAGATAGCTATCAATCAGTCATTTCAAAATTATTAAAATAAAAGTATTACTAAAACAAAAGATTGACGATATTACTGCCGATGCCCTTCGGTGGCGTTCGGGTCACGCCTTGCTAGTTTGGTGCGCGAAGTGTCTCGGGCAGTCCGGCTCTCCAGTTCTGACCGTTCCAGTAGACAGACATGTCTGTTATAGCGGTATTTGTTTCATGCAATTTCATTTGCTACAGTTCCGACCGTCGCGAGGTACAGACACGTTGTCTGTAATAGTAGTATTTGATTCATGTAATTTTACTCTCCAGTTCTGACGGTTCCAGTAGACAGACATGTTGTCTGTGGCAGGATGTATTTCATGTTATTTTAGCCAGATATAATGACTATGGAAAGATATGTTCAATACATTGTGATCAAAAATAGTTTCTCGTGTCTACATCAATAAAAACGCGAGTGGCATCCCAAATGAGTTATAGTTTATTCGTAGCAGCAGTTCCTTGCGAAGTTAATTTCAGCCTCAAGAAAAAGAATCCACGACCTGCGTGCTATTTTCTGCGCTGGGGACATCATCATCGTGAAGACAGCAGGTTAGTGAAGTGTACAAGAACTTACGTATTCCACACAGGGCAGTGGAAACAACTAGGCACCTCACGTGTACTGCACGCACAGTACAAATTTGCTCAGTGAAACGTCATCTGCACTAATGCATCGGAGGTAAAGAAGGATGAAAGTATTAACACTATCTCACTTTTATTCCTTTTTCTTGCCGTACCACTGAAATCAAGTGTCTTGTGACTAGGGCCTCCCGTCGGGTAGACCGTTCGCCGGGTGCAACTCTTTCGATTTCACGCCACTTCGGCGACTTGCGCGTCGATGGTGATGAAATGATGATGATTAGGACAACACAACACCCAGTCCCTGAGCGGAGAAAATCTCCATCCCAGCCGGGAATCGAACCCGGGGCATTAGGATTGACATTCTGTCGCACTGACCACCCAGCTACTGGGGGCGGACGGCATGACCAGTGAAGCGCAGGAACATCGATGCTGTCGACGACTTCGTGAATGGCTGCTTTCAGCTCAGCAATAGTTTTGGGGTTATTGTTGTACACCTTGTCTTTAATACAGCCCCACAACTAGGGGTCGCATGTATTCAGATCCGGAGAATACGGCGGCCAATCGAGGCCCAGGCTAGTGGCCTTAGGGTACACCAGAGCCAGCATGCTGTCCCCAAAGTGCTCCTCCAGGACGTCAGACACTCTCCTGCTTCGATGAGGTCGAGCTCCGTCTTGCATGAGCCACATCTTGTCGAAATCAGGGTCACTTTGGACAGAGCGATGAGATCATCTTCCAAAACCTTCACATACACCATGTGATCAAAAGTATCCGGACGCCTGGCTGAAAATGACTTACAAGTTCGTGGCGCCCTCCATCAGTAATGCTGAAATTCAATATGGTGTTGGCCCACCCTTAGCCTTGATGACAACTTCCACTCTCGCAAGCATATATATATACGTTCAATCAGTGCTGCAAGGTTTCTTGGGGAATGGCAGCCCATTCTTCACGGAGTGCTGCACTGAGTAGAGGTATCGATGTCGGTTGGTGAGGTCTGGCAAGAAGTCGGCGTTCCAAAACACCAGAAAAGTGTTCTATAGGATTCAGGTCAGGACTCTGTGCAGGCCAGTCCACTACAGGGATGTTATTGTCGTGTAACCACTCCTCCACAGGCCGTGCATTACGAAAAGGTGCTCGATCGTGTTGAAAGATGCAACCGCCATCCCCGAATTGCGCTTCAACAGCGGGAAGCAAGAAGGTGCTTAAAACATCAGTGTAGGCATGTGCTGTGATAGTGCCACCCAGAACGACAAGGAGTGCAAGCCCCCTCCACGAAAAGCATGACCACACCATAACACCACCGCCTACGAATTTTATTGTTGGCACTACACATGGTGGGAGATGACGTTTACCGGGCATTCCCCATACCCACACCCTGCTATCGGATGTGTGTGCCGTCAGTACCGTGATTCGTCACTCCATAAAACGTTTTTTCACTGTTCAAACGTCCAATGTTTACGCTCCTTACACCAAGCGAGCCATCGCTTGGCGTTTACCAGCGTGATATGTGGCTTATGAGTAGCCGCTCGCCCAAGAAATCCAAGTTTTCTCACCTCCCGCCTGACTGTCATAGTACCTGCAGTGGATCCTGATGCAGTTTGGAATTCCTGTGTGATAGTCTGGATACATGTCTGCCTATTATGCATTAGGACCCTCTTCAGCTGTCGGCAGTCTCTGTCAGTCAATAGACGAGGTCGGCGGTACGATTTTGTGCTGTAGATGTCCCTTCACGTTTCCACGTCCCTATCACATCGCAAACAGTGGACCTAGGGATTTTTATGAGTGTGGAAATCTCGGATACAGACATATGACACAAGTGACCCATTCACCAGACCACGTCCGAAGACCATGAGTTCCGCAGAGCGCCCCATTCTGCTCTTTCACGATGTACAATGAATGAATAATGAGGTCACTGATATGGAGTACCTGGCAGTAGGTGGCAGCAGAATTCACCTGATATGAAAAACGTATGTTTTTTGGGGTGTCTGGATACTTTTGATCTCATAGTGTACCTTTTGGTAGTCACCATGCCATCAAGGAAATCGGACCAATTATTCCGTGACTAGACAAAGCACGCTACACAGTCACCCGTTAGGGGTGAACAGACTTCTTGATTGCGAAATGTGGATTCTCAGTCCCTCGAATGCGCAAATTTTGCTTATTGAAGAATCATCCGAATCAATGTGGGCTCCATTGCTAAACCAAAGTGCGCATACTAATTCCCATCATGCCACGCGGCCAACCGCGCAGTTTGAACGTCCTAACGCAAACCATTCAGAAGTTATGTCGATTTTATTTCATATAGTTCAATAATTGTCAGACAGTGACAGAAAAAAATTGAGAATACATTTGTCTAGGTAATGTATGTAAGTTATTAATGCGGCAAGGTCACAGGTTAATGTTAGCGCGAGGTAAGTCACTGCGGATTATAAATGCTGGTATGTTAACAGCCAGTGTACCGCCAGGAGAGTTTCATATGCCTGTTGCACATGGTTGGTCAGCACACGTTTGTGGACAAGGCTAGACTTGTCATCCTATGATCTCCTATATGGGCGTGACTGGAGAAATATCTCATGATCGAGCAGCCTGAGGCAACATGTAGACTGTGGTGTCACCGCCAGACACCACACTTGCTGGGTGGTAGCCTTTAAATCGGCCGCGGTCCGTTAGTATACGTCGGACCCGCGTGTCGCCACTATCAGTGATTGCAGACCGAGCGCCGCCACACGGCAGGTCTAGAGAGACTTCCTAGCACTCGCCCCAGTTGGACAACCGACTTTGCTAGCGATGGTTCACTGACAAAATACGCTCTCATTTCCCGAGACGATAGTTTAACATAGCCTTCAGCTACGACATTTGCTACGACCTAGCAAGGCGCCATTATCAGTTACTATTGATATTGATTCATGTACCGTCAAGACCGACGTTCTTCATTAACGGATTAAAGTTAAGTATTCCACCAGCTACGTCCGTTTTTCTAAATTCTAATTTCCTTGTCCTGTTCCAGACCTCACGCCAGCCTGCGTGAGCTAAAACGCGTGCCTTTCGGCCTCCTTCTAGTAACACGGTGTTGGCTCTCCTGCCAACCAAAACATAGACACTCTCTAGAGCATTCTCGGTTACAACAGCGGTAGGTAGGCGAGCGTTATCCAGTTGGAAAACACCCATGAAATGCTGTTCATGAGAGGCAGCACAACAGGTCGAATCACGAGAATGACGTACATACCCGCAGAATGCGGTGGATAACAACAGGTCGAGTCTCGAGAATGACACACAAATCTGCAGTCAGAATACGAGAGTGATCCTGCTGTCATACGAAATCGCACCCCAGAGCATAACTTCAGGTGTATGTCCTGTGTCTAGCACGCAGACAGGTTGTTTGCAGGTCCTCAACTGGTCTCCTTCTAACCAAGACACGCCCATCACTGGTACCGAGGCAGATTCATCTTTCATCAGAAAACACAACAGACCTCCACCCTGCTCTTCAATGTACTCTCCGTTGATACCACTCAAGTCGCAATCAGAGGTGGTCTGGGTTCAGTGAAATGCACGTTATAAAGCGCCTGGTTCGGCGCTGTCCTTGAAGTAATCGATTTGTAACAGTTCGTTGTGTCATTTTGGTGCCAACTGCTGCTCAAACTGCTGCTACAGATCCAGTACGATGCTCCAGAGCTATACCCCGAACATGATGGTCTTGCCTCTCGGTATTGGCACGTGGCCGTCCGGTACCAGGTCTTTGGCCACCCAACATTCTCGTGGCCACCAGTGCCAGCAGCCATGTACAGTGGTAGTAAACTGCACACTAAACTGGACGCTAGTATGATACCAGGTGAGGTAACTTCCCAGGAAAACGCGAGGATAGTTTGTACTTGTTGATTCAAACACTAGTAATTCTGAGAAGGATGCACTCATTCGACAATCAGGAAGTCGGTTTTGGCAAGCCACTCTTGCGACTATCCTGTCTTGTATCCTCAGCGTATCTCAGCGCTAAAGCTCAACCAGAAAACCAATTGAAATGTCCAGCATCAGTTTAAATTAAAGGATGTTAAACACAAGATATAAAATCAGAGTATGTAACCATTGTAATCACATTATTCCATATCAAAATTTCTGCTATCAGACTCTGATTCAACTCTCATACAGTCGAATTATCAAATAATGATGGAAAATAGATCGGCCGTTTGGATTGACACTTTTTGCAGGGAAAAAGTGGAACCCCAACGTTTTCATAAAGCCACCAATTTTGGTAAGACATTGTCCTATTAAATGATGGTGTGTCAAGTTTTTGAGATACACGGTGTTTCACATACAAGACAAATATTGTCTCCAGCATTGTCTGTAATCGATATCCATGTAAGTAGGCACAACACGGTGCTCCTTACAAATACCTTGGACTCTCGTAGCTGGCGTACTGTTTTAGATGAGCGAGGAGAAGCATTGGGAAAGAAGTATGAACAAATTGTTATACCAGTTAACGCTTCACAGTGTTGCGGTACTAGCATCTATTCACAGATATGAGTACAAACTCAAACTGGAGATGAGCGAGGAGAAGCATTGGGAAAGAAGTATGAATAAATTCTTATACCAGTTAACGCTTCACAGTGTTGCGGCACTATCACCTATTCACAGATATGAGTACAAACTCAAACTGGAGACGTAAAAATTAATGGCAGTGCACAGTTGAGATCAGTGACGCAATCTGTAGATGATGGACAAATTGATCCAAAACCACTCTTTTTTTCTGATGAAGCATGGCTGGGTTTGTTAGGGTACATAAGCTCGCAGAACAACTGACATTCGAATTCTAAAAACCCTCATGAGTTACATGAAGAAAATGTCTGATTTAAAAACAGCAGCTGTGTGTGTAAACAGTGCAGCATGAAGTAGTGGACTGTTTTAATTCAACGAAATACTGCAACTTTTTTTCAGGGAACTAACAAGTAGTGAAAAGGCTTGTGGTCATTTTGTTTATAATAATGTAAGAGAAGACACCACCAATACATCTACGAGAGTATTACAAGCTATTTTTGATCATAGCAATTTGTGCACCGTTCTGAGTCCACATACTACTGTCATACTCACCTGAACTGCTAAACGGTGCCACGATTTTCTGAGACTCCTTTCCAAGATCCCACCTAACCCATTGACTTTATTCTCAGTTAGAATTAATATGCAACCTGCCACACAGATACTGTCCAAGCAATGGATGGCAGTGTCATGTAGTGATAGCAATGCCTATATGGATATATTTGACGATATTTGGTTTGAGGGCACTCAAATGCATGGTTATCAGAGCTACAATGGAGGCAAGAGGGGGAGGGGAGGAGGTTACTGTTTCCCACGCAATGCTGGCGACAGCACTTCCATCATACACCAAGAGCCCTTTACTTCTAATTGTCACCTGAAATTCATGCACAATGGATCGATAACTCACTCCTGAAGATAGAAATGGCTTTGGCTTATAAACCACATTTAAGTAATATTTCATTTAAATTTCGATTGCATACTACATATAGTTGTGACAACACATTGCTCATAGTTTTATGACCTACCTGGAGCAAATCATATTAAATATGTTCATCCTATTTGCTGTATACCACAAATTTCAATAAGAAAATCTATTACAATTAAAATTTTAAACTTTTTAAAAATTTTAGTATTACAATTTTTAATTTTCTAATTTTCTTACTTATTTAAATTTTAAATTGTTTCTATTTTTAAAATTTAATAGATTTTTAATTTTTCATTTGAAATCTAAAAATGTTTTGATTTTTCACATTTCAAAAAGTAAATAATTATTTTATTTTCCGTTTTTAAACAATATAATAAAATTTGTTCCTTGCAGATTAAAAGAAATGTCTTATAAATTAGCTTTCCCTAATGATTTTTAACAAACAAATATATAATTACCAGTTGGAAAGATTTAAATTTAACAAAAATATTTTTGTTTAAAGAAATAGTAAACCAATAGAAAAACAAGATAAATGTCATAATTTCAAATATTATTTTAAACCATCTTTAACTACCAATTTTTGAATAGTGATGCTATTGATTATATTAAACAATATTATGATGAAGATACATATGAATTTGAATTCTACAGTCACAGTAAAAAATTGTCAGAATTAAGGGAAGGAACAGAAAAATTTGTGAATCATCATGTAAATATTAAAATTTATCACAGACTTTTTATCTCTGGTGAAATAAGAAAAGAATACTTCTCATCCAATAACCAAAAAGTATAAGTATTTTTTTTAAATTCACAATTAATATTCAATATTGAACATCATAAATTAAATTTTTTTCTCATACAAATTATATAAGTAAAAGTATCATTAGAAATTTTATCATTAAAAGTAGCAATCAATTTCATAGGGATGTTTAGATTAGTTACAATATTTTTTCTTCTAGTCGTATTTATTAAAAAAAGAATAGTTTGTGATGAAATTATATTGGCTCATTTCAGTATCTCCTTTTAACCGTGTTACTCGTTTAAAACCATTAAATGAATTGTATGCTTATAAAAATTATTTTGTGGATCTAAATTCCACACTTCTTGAAGAAAAATTTAATTTTTCCGAAGTTTTAAACAAATATTTTTTAGTTTATTATTACTAAATAATGACAAATGGACCAACTTATTATTAATTCTTGTTAGAAAGACAACAAAAATAAAATTAGGCATATCAAATTCTGCTGAATTATAATGATTTTTTGCACCTCCCGCAGTACTATATTGATTACTCATTCTGGCAATCTCTTTGGTTTGTAATATAAAGAAAGACAGTGATACATTAGGATTTTCTTAATTTTCCTTGTTCTAATTCTACTTCATCAAATAACGATTTTTCCTTCATTGGATAATGTACCTTTTTTTCGACTCCAGCTTTATTTTTATTAGACCATCTAAGAAAAGCATCTCCAACACTAGAACTTACAGTAAAAATAACAGTGAAATCCCCTTCCCACATAATTTCTTTATAATCTTCATAAAACTCCCAAACATTGCTAATACATAAATTATTTCATTTTCTTTACTTTTTTTTAGCATTATTACTGTACATCCTTCCATATAAATGTTATCAGAAAGGGACAAAGCTAAATTTAATAAAAATTGATGAAGAAATAATAGGATCTCCTATTCTTGATAAAATATTTGTATTTTTTATGGTTACAAAATCAAATAATTCCCAACACAATTATCAGTTACCTTTTATTAGATTATGCATCATATTTAGGGTAACCTGATCCATCAGTTTGCCCAACTTTATTTTTTCATTATGAGGAAAGGATAAAATTGATAGCTATTAAATTTTTCCACTTACATAGATAAAATTTTTATAAAAAGTTAAAAGAAACATCTTATTGAATACAATTAAATATTTTATGATGATTGAAATGTAATAAAAATTTAATAAAATAATCTTACTAAGTATAATTTAAAAACATATAATTTCCAACCATTACCATTCATGCCATTCCTAATTTTCGTTTCCCAAACATTATTCCTATAATTGACATTGCTGCTAGTTTTATAATGAATGAGGCATTCTCAGTATACATTCTTTCTTTTGCCATTAACTGAATTTCTTTATGTACTTCATGTCTTTTTCCCAATTCTTTATAATCTCTATAAGCAGTCTTTTGTTTTTTGCAAGGTACATATCAGGGATTTACTCATTTATCACCTTTAGCTAATCTTTCATCTAATGTTGTCCTTGGAAGACAATATTTATAATGAGGATTATGCATTTGAAAAGGTAATTTATTAATGAAAGTATTAACTACTCCTTTTCATATTTCGTGACTTCTAAAATGTGTGAGGTAAATTATTGAAAAACACAATTAAATAAGGTATTTCATTTGGATAATCAATAATAAAATCTCTGAATTTGTTTGTTACAATTTTTGTTATTCTAACTTTTTCATTATAAAAATTTTTTATTTTCTCCTAATTCTTCACCATGGATTTCAGCGAATGTATCGATTAATTTATGGACATCATCCATCCAAAAACATTCAATTGGTTTTTTTGTATATCTTATAATAAATGTTCATCTGTTTTCTCATCTTCACTTCTAAATTTATTGATATTTTTTTAAAAAAATAGGCATCAGTGATTTCTTTTGTCAAATACTTATGCTATTACCCAATTTTATTTTATTTGAATTATTTTCACTGTATTATGCATCTGAACTGTGTAATATATCAACATAATATGATACATCAAAAGTATCAGATTTTTTATTTATATCATTTGTAGCTATTTGTTTTTTAGTTGAAACATTAATTAATCCTTCTGTTCCTTCACATGTTTTACCATCAAATTTTAATTTATTACAGTCAAATTTTGGTGGGTACCTTCTGAAATATTTAATGTGTGAAAAGGTCTTAATCCAAAACTATTGCTGTTGTACTCTAGCATTATTTCATTTACTTCTTTTTAATGTCTAATACTTGTTCTCCATTTCTTAACCTTTTCCATTCTTTAGTCTGTTCTTCATATTATTTCAATAAACATTGTATTTCTGATTTGCTTAAAGTATAATCTGTACCATTTTGTTTGATTGTTGGTATATCATTAGATTCTTCTAAATAATGTTGTTGTTTATTAGAATAAGGTACAATTTGTTTTCAACTTCATTATTTTTACAATAGACTTTAAAATTTTATCTCCTATATCTTTGATTGCATCAAAAAAACGTTGCTCATCTTTATCACATTTGTCATACTTAGTTCTAGGTTGTTTTCTTCCAATTTTAAATTTTTCCTTTAATCATTGATTTAGCTTTCAATTACATTTAGCATGTTTAACAACCTCCACATCAAATTTTACAAAGATTTGTTAAGTCTAAGAACATTATAATTTATGTCTATAATTATTTTGCTTAATGTATTGTGTTTAATATTTAACTTTTATGTCAATTTTTTTATGCTTTTAAAAATTTGAATTTTGTTTGTGTATTTCCCATTATTAATTTTTCTTGTCATATCTACTGTAATAATTCAAAATTTAGCACCATTACAACATTTACTACACATGTCTTTAAAATCAACAACTTTTAAACAGCCACAAACAAATTCATGATATATATGACTTAAATTTGTATCACCTTGTCTAAAAAAATTTAAATAATTTAAATCCTTTTACTAATTGTTTAAATAAGTTTGAGCCACATAAAAACATAAAAACAATACATTCCTTTATGTCTGTCTCTACTAAAATATTTTTAACTCTATCTTTATTTGTGAGAACTTAATCATTAAATTAAACAATGGAATTATCTCCACATTCATCTAATGGTATAATTTCATCAATATTTCCAATAAAAGTAGAAGTTTTTCATTATTTTTAATTTCAATTTTTCGCATCTTTTTATAACTTCCAAGTATTTTTGTTGATTTAAACTTTTATAATAAAAATATAAATGATTTATTTTATCCCAATTTAAACAACTTTGAGCTAAAATATAATAATCAGTCAGTAATGTTGTCATTTTTCCTTTTTCAATCGTTCCTTAGTTCATCATGGTGTGTTATGTGTAAACAACTAAATGAAAGGCTTTTTGATTTTTGCCATATGCATTTCACTTCTTTTATTTGTGAAGCATCTTCAGTGGTCTGTAATATATGTTTCTTTTTAAACATATAATTAATGTATTATGCACTAGTTATGATATGTTACTGTGTTACACATTGTAATGTTTTTAACAGATTTTCAGATTAGAAACAACAGTTGCAGCATAAGTACTGTGGTGTCAAATTATCGTTTGGTGTTACAATTTACAGTGTACTTGGTACAGATTAGTCAACATGCATGGTCCTGGAGACACTCCTGCTGACCGATTTCATGCATTTTTACACCTACGTTATTATAACACATCGTTTACACTTTTAATTGTGTGTGTGTGAGTGTGTGTGTGTGTGTGTGTGTGTGTGTGTGTGTGTGTGTGTGTGTGTGTGTGTGAGAGAGAGAGAGAGAGAGAGAGAGAGAGAGAGAGAGAGAGAGAGAGAGATAGACAGACAGACAGAGAGAGAGAGAGAGAGAGAGAGAGAGACAGAGAGAGAGACAGACAGGCAGACAGAGACAGACATACAGAGAGACGCAGGGGCTATGGGATACATAGGGGAAGAGACAGAGAGAGAAGGAATGGGGGAGAAGATTCATTAATATTCTGATTGTATTTCAGATTTCTGTTTGCTATTGTCTTTGTGACTAACATGATCAGAGAGTTCTTGCTTGTAATTATTTAATTGTTAATTACCTTCTTTTTCATTGCAAGGGCTCTTTGAATATGAAAGTGTTCTTGTAATGGCAGAAGCTTTTAGTTGTGATTGTTCACTTTAATAATTTTCATATCCTGTTCCATGTTTGTAGTTTCTGTCCACATTTTACCAGGTGTTGACAAAAGGCAGAATGTCTATTTTTGGGCTTCCTGGTTCTTATATGTTCTTTCTACATAGTTTTGAAGTTTCTTCCTGCCATCCTCAGATATACTCATTCAAATGTTTGATATTCTAACTGGTATTTACTTATCCCTGTGTCTTTAGTAGATTTGCTATGCTATATGTTGATTTCTGTTTCTATGTTTAAGTATACAATTTCTTTCTGTTAGTCATGTCATTAGTGTTTTTGTTTTGTGTTTCTGTGTGTGCTGTAGTGTATGTGGGGTTCTTTGGTGTTCTCCGCTTGTTTTCATTTTTCTTTAGTTGTGTTTTGATTTTTTGGTTGACCCTTTGTACTATATGGATGTTGTAACCATTGTCTATTGCTATAAGTTGTATTGTTTGTAATTCTTTTTCATAGTTTTCTTTACTGAGTGTGATATTATTTAGTCTGTGTAATATGTGTCATAGGGCTGCTAAGTTGTGATTTTGCAGATGGTATAATAAGGTATGTATAATTTTATCTGGGGCTGTTGGTGTTCTGAATGTCAGATGTGTGCTTATTTCTGTCCATCTTCATTGTTATAGACAGCAAATGTATTTGTTTTTGAATTTATTTTTCCATGGTGTATTGAATATTTTTATGTGTGTTGTTTATGTCTACATCAAGTTTATCTACATTCTCCTTTGGTTTATCTACCATACATGTCTGTACCAGTAAACAGTTTTGTTTCCTTTCTTTGTGATGACTGTTTTCTGAAGATCATGTGACTGATGAATATGTTTTCCAATGACCCTGAAATTGGGGATCCCATTGAAAGCTATTCTTTTTTTAAATAAACATCGCTTTTGAATTGGAAGTAATGTAGGGATGCAATTACTTTGGAGGTTTTGGTTATTTAATTAATATTATAGTATAAATGATTTTGATGTAGGTTAAGTGTTTTTGATAATCTTCACAAAATAACTGCTATTAACCAGACAATAAAAATAATGCATAAATCAAATTTTCTGTCTATAAGCCTAAAAGATAAGTTGAAACTGTCCCAGCAGATGTGGAAATAATTTTATTTGCTGAACTCGTGTTAGAATCAACTTAAGATAAGTTCTTAGAACATTAATTATTTAATTGTTTTTCTGTATCTGAAGAAACCCAAAATGCAAATAATATTAATTTGTTTAAAAAATTAAGTAACTAAAATTCAATATTTTATATAATATTACTAGCTGTAAATATTTAAATACTAGATATCACGAAATAATTGTTTGTAACTCAATAATGAATATCAAATTATTTGGCCAAAGAAATATAATATATTAATGACTGGATTTGATTTTAATTATTTTGAAAAAAGAAATATCAAAGTGAAACATAAAGGAATGCAAAAAATATAAAAATAATGAGTCACGATTTGGAATTCACAATACATCTAGTTTTTGGAAATCCAATAAATTGTTATATTTCATTTTTAAATTAATTTTCATTTTATAATCTAATAAATTGTTTTCTTATAAACAGAAACACAAAGTAAAATAAAAGTATATTAAATTCCTTAAAAACATTATTAAGTTAGAGTTAAATTGTTGTATTATATTTCTAACAGTGAATACATAAGTACTAAATATAGTAAAAGAATTTGTTTAGAGGACCAGTAATGAATTTAAAATTATATTACCAAAAGGATACAATAAACTAATTGATGATTACAATTTTATAATAAGGGGATCTTAAACTAAAATATATTTGAATAAGAAGTAATAAGCTTCATGATCTAGAAATTACTATTATGTTTAATGTGATTAAAGCTCATGACTTTCTTAAAAGTGACTTCACTGTAAATGTACGTTATGATTGTTTTAAATTACATTATATAAAAGTGTATTATAAATTAAATAAAGATAATTTAATTATAAATATAACAAAATATAACAAATGCCTAACAAGAAACAATATAAAGCCAAGGAACAATTTAAACGATTCCCTTATTCTAAAATTGAAAATGATGCTGACAGTTTTAAAAATGATGAACTCAAACCATTATATGAACTATATCCTTTCATAACAAATTATTTTTCTGGAAACAAAAAATAGAAACACAGTCAAATATTATGTAGCCAAAAAATCGCACAAAAAGTTTCAGAGTATAAATTTCGAAAATTGTATAAACTCAGTTGATTCCAGTCATTTCTTGAATGCCACAAAACCACATCTTAACAAAATAGTTAAAGAAAATTTTTAAATATTGGATGGTTTGGCAACAAATTTTTATTTATTTTGTGAATTCATAATGCAGATAAATAACGGTATATGGACATCAAACCTAAATTATATCTCTGCTCCAGAAAAAGGCATACCTAAAAAATTTAAGAAATATAAAATAGATATTTTAAAAAAAATTGCTAAATATCAAGCTCATGGTTCTGGACATTAAATAAAATTATCGTAATACCGTTAGCAAATAATAGATGTGTTTCTTTAAATGGCTCATCTCAAATCGAATCACCTGAAAAAATAAGAAACACAAGCTTGTATTAATGTAAAAAATAATGATGGAAAATGTTTTTTGTGGTCTGTAGCTTCCACATTAAATCCAGTAGATAGGCAGAAATAAAAAATCCAGATAATAGAAGTAGTTATAAAGATTTTTTAAACAGTTTGAAGAAAAAATACCTAATATTTGTTTACCTTTTCAATTTGATGATACTCCAAAGATTGAGACTAAAATTGAAGTAGCTATTCAAGTTTATTCTTCCAATGAAAATATATCTAATAAAAATAACAATTATATTAATTATACAGAGTAATCAATGAAAGTGTCGAATACTTTGATAAGTGGTAGTACTCGACAAAACAAGAAAAATAACTCCAGTGAACAGTGGTCTGGAAACATATACTTCTGGCATAAACAAGTCTTTGTAGGAAGGGCTGCACAATTCTTGGTTGCGGTTATTAGCACAGTCGTTGCATTGTCACTCTGTCAAATGTGTCGGCAGGGTCTTATCATATCTTACTTGCAGTACTCTATCTACCATTATCTACCTCAGTTGTCTAATTTGAGTCAAATTGTAGGCTACATTAGTAGTTTCTGTACTGTATGCCTGGTTATGTAGCATGGTGTTTCACGTCCTTACAAACTCAAATAAACTTCTGTAGTTACTGTTATTCAACTGTTTGTATGTCCAATTGTGTAGTACATTTATGTTCTCTCTCTTCCACTACTTGTTAGCAATAGAAGCCAACTACTCGACAAGTGCCTTGTCGCATTGATATTCTGCTATTGTTTAGCAAATGTACGTAGACTGTGAGCCTGTGCCCTCTATGTTGAAAAACATCCACAGTACAGAGTGTCCACTGATGAGCTGTTCAGCGGACTTTTCCAGTGTCTGAGGGTCACAGGCACCCTCGCACATTCGAAGACTGACAGTGGAAGGCGCCACTCAGTCTGCATGCCTAACATGCAGGAGCATGTGCTACATTCAGTGGAATAAACCTGTGGAAACAGTGTGCGAAGATTAGCAGCAGTAGAAGGCGTATCTCACTCTCTTATCTGGTAGGGGTGGGTACTTCATGAACAATTGCTGCGCCCATATCACTTACAGTACATTCAGGCCCTAAGGCCACAGGATCATCATGGCAGACAGTAGTCCTGTCAAAGGCTCTTGCAGAAGTGAGCTGCAGGCCCACTGCTTACATCCAAGATTTTCTTTACCAATGGTGCAGGGTTTACAAGAGATAGTGAATTTCCATAAGCAGCATGTATGGGCAGATTTAAATCCCAAAGCAATTCAGGAAAGATGGTACCAACACCGCTTCTCAATCAACGTATGGGCAGGCATACATGGCAATATATTAATAGGGCTGTACATGCTACCACAAAAATTCAATGGAGCACTTGTCTTGACTTTGTCATTAATGTACTGCCTACCTTGCTGGACGCTGTCCATTGCAGCAACGAATACAAATTTGATTCGTGCATGATGATGCATAAGCACACTTTCGTCACAGTGTCCACAAAGTTCTGATACAGACATTTCAGGACCACTGGATTGGTCAGGGGTGGGGAAGGGTGAGAGGCACACCTTGATCTGCTTGTTCTCCAAGACCTCATGCCCTTAGACTTTTAGTAATGGGGACTTTAGAAGAAATTGGACTACACCATGCCAGTCATTGATGTGCAGACTTCACAGTGTCATGTATTCAGTGATGGCCAGCAGGTCAACAACTGGGTATACTTCAAAGGGTGTATCATTCTTTATGCCAGAAGGTGATGGAGTGCATTATCATGAATGGGTGTCACATCGAACACCTCCTGTAAACAAGTGTTTATTGCAGAAGGTATGCATATCCAGACAGATGTCAGCTGGACTTACCTCAGAAAGGATGCATATCGACACCCGCATTTATTGAACTTATTATTATTATTATTTTTTGTTTCAATGCGTTCTACCATCTCTCACAGAATTCCACACATTTTTTAACACCTTGTATAAATTGACATTCTAAAACTCCAGTTGTTTATAGAGGACCAACTTGCCATAAAAATTTACAGAATATATTAAAAAAGAAACTGAATAAATTGGGGAAATTTATTCCGAAATAGAAGAAATGAATCCAGTAGCTTCTGAAGTACGGTCAATACATAATAAATCTAAATTTTGTTCTTCATGCAGAAAACATTGTGCAAAAAATTGTAAAAAAGCTCGCCATCAGAACAATTTGACTGGAAAATATATAAAACCATTATCTAATAATTGTAATTTACAATTAAAACATCCTAATTATGTACCAGTTTCTTTAAACAAATGCAGCATGGTTTTAGAAAGCAACGCTCATGCAAAACTGAGTTTGGCTTTTTCTCACTTGATATAAGTGAACTATGAATGACAGGCAACAGGCAGATACCACATTTCTAGATTTCCAGAAAGCTTTTGACACAGGACCCCTGTTGTAGGCTGTTGACGAAGGTACTCACAGATATAGGGTGGCTTGGAGACTTCTTAAGTGACAGGATCCAGTATGTTGCCCTCCATGGCGAGTATTCTGAGACAAGGGTGTTGTCAGGAGTGCGCCAGGGAATTGTGATAAGACTGCTGTTGTTCTCCATATACATAAATGATTTGGCAGATGGGGTGGGCAAAGGTTATTTGCTGATGATGGTGTGTTGTACAGTAAGGTGTCGAAGTGGAGTGATTGTAGGAAGATACAAGATAACTTAGACAAAATTTGTAGTTGGTGTGACGAATGGCAGCTCGCTGTAAATGTGGGAAAAAATAAGTTAATGCAGATGAACAGGAAAAAAACCCTGTAATGTTCGGATACAGTGCTAGTAGTGTCCTGCTGGGCACAGTAACATCATTTAAATATCTCGGCGTAACATTGCAAAGCAGTATAAAATGGAACGAGGATTTGAGGACCTTGTTAGGGAAGGTAAATGGTCGATTTCCGCTTGTTAGGAGAACCTTAGGGAAGTGCGGCTCGCCTGTAAATGAGACCACATATAGATTTCTGCTACGACCAGTTCTTGAATGCTGCTAGAGTGTTTGGGATCAGTATCAGATCAGATTGAAGGAAGACACAGAAGCAACTCAGAGGTGGGCTGATAGATTTGTTACCGGTAGGTTCGAACGACAGTTCGTACAACACATGTGTTAATGCTTTTGGAATTCAAATGGGAATTCCTGGAGGGAAAGCGACGTTCTTCTCGAGGAACACTACCAAGTGAATTTAGAGACCAGGCGTTTGAATATGACTGCCGAATGATTCTACTGCCGCCAACATGCATTGCGCATAAGGACCACGAAGATAAGATACAAGAAATTAGGGTTCATATGGAGGCATATAGATAGTCTTTTTCCCCTCTCTCTATTTGGGAGTGGAACAGGAAAGGCAATGACAATGGCTTGTCGAGTATCTATGTAGATGAAGATGTAGAAAGTAACAGAAGATTCACAAATATATGTTATGGAAGCTAAAACTGAAGCACAAGAGGAGCTTATGGTCAACAGATTAAAAGTATGATTGAGATGCCACAAGAATGCGACATCAATATGAAAGGACTAGCAACTGATGAAACTGAACTATCTGAGAATTTATGGCAAGAAATAGCAACACAGAGGTAGGACGATGATCAGCAATTCAACCAAGAGATCAGCGATTTATAAGAGATGTACAAGAATAGAAGAATAAACCCGAAGAAACTGATGGGAAAACTGATAATGGAACTTTGACAGTGAGCGAAAGTAATATCGTAAAACTAACGAATATTGACAAGGGTACATCCAGGTGAAGACAGCGTAGACGTGTAGACCAAAATGAGAATTGGACACAATGATATCAGCCAAGTAGTTAAAAATTTGCACTAGACAGAGTGGACAGAAAATTTTTCATCTGGGGAGCTACGAAGAAAGAGGAGGGAAATGGTTACAATCAATTTGAAGAGGAGTTTCTGAAGAGATACTGGTTCAAGAGTGTTCTATGTGCAACAATTAAAGATGTACTGTATTGCTAGTCTCTTAACATGTACAGCAGTAATCCAGATGACAGAATAGAATCAAGATAGATGTAAGAACCAGGAACTCTTTTGTTAGTATACCAAATGGCGATTGGTACGCTCCCAACTGGCTGTGTCATGTTCTTCTCCTCTCCCATCTTTCCTGGCAATAGATTAAGAAAACAGCACAAACAACAACAGAAACTATTAATTAGATTAAGCACTAGTTGTCCAAATATTTCAATCAGGATCAGTTTAGTAAGACTTGTGAAATAGATATCTTAACATTACGAAGCTAACGTTAATATAATTGTGATAATCTCTAAGGAATATGATTTTTTCTAATTGTTCAAAGTTAAAACTACACAGATATTATAAGCAAAAGAATAGAAAATGTGCCATAGCTGAAAGGAAACCTCTATCTAAATTCTGAGTGAATCTAGTTAGCACCAGTAAATAATCCCACAGAATCTTGTAGATTTATTGCATGAGTTATTAATAAACAGAGACACTGTAAAAAGGTGGAATATGATGAATACGAAAAAGTCTAAAATGACATACAGATCACGAGCTGCTTGTTTAGATGAGTAATGTGAATTTAAGTACGATTGATTTAATGAACCATGGTGATGACTACAATGTCTGTGTTTATACAGTGTCTTCACATTACAATGCCCTTCAGACATGCATGCATGTCTGAAGGAACAGAAGATGTTCTCACAGATTACAACTATGATAATTATTGCGAAATGGTTTAGCATTTTGCCAGTTCAGATTGATAACTGTCGTTTCTGACAAATGAAAATTTGTGCCGGATCGGGACTCAAACCTGGATTTACCGCTAATCATGGGAATCACGAAATGTGCGAGCGTAACTTCATGACTAATGGAAGTCTGGGTCAGTCTTGTAGGCATGTTCAGATAGCCAAAGCGGTTAAGATGGTTGCTCGCGATAAGTGAGAAACTCAGGTGTGACTCCCATTCTGGAAAAAATTTTCATTTGTCACAAATAGCTTACGTCAATCCGCATTAACAAAATTGGAAATCATTTCCTAATAATGTAATGAGGTCTATGACAAGTGGAGAAGTTAAGGAACATGGGGGAATTTTTATTTAACTATTGATGTGAATAAAGGTGGTTATTAGACACTGAAAGAGTATATGTTTGAGGCGAAATAGTATACTGAGTTGAGAGAGATATTTGTAATGGAGGTTTATGTGAGTTGAAAGTTTTATGGGATAGAGAGCACTTTAAGAGCTAACATCTGAATGAAGTCATTAACATTTACACATGTTATCCTGTTTCTGTATATGTGCATTTACATGTCAGTCATTATGAGAGAAGCATGATGATAACAGTAAAGTGCTGCTCATGAATGACAAAGGAATAAGGGTGTAATGATGTAGTTCACTTTCAGAGCAGATATGAAAGAATTAATTTTGAGTATCACAGGTAGAGTTATTGGCCTATTTAATGAATAAGGAATACCAACACTTCAAATTTTGAATCTTGTGTCAGTATAAGGAGATATTTAGTATGCTGCTGGCAATAACAAGAAACAACCACAATAAATATCCTATGGCAAAGAGAAAAATGACCATTCCTTCTAAAATTTCTCTCTGGGAAACCACGTTAGTTGTAGTTATAAACAGTTATCTAAGACATGTTAAGAGCATTAACTTAGCATCTACGTTTTTGACTGAGAGCTAATAGAAAGTTAAGAACTGTCAATTAGATACATAATTTGATGTATTGGAATTATGTTTGGTTTCTCATACATCACGTCAACAGTCAATAGTTTAGTAAAGATAAGAATGGAATAGAGATTAATTTGTGGTATTTCCTCCCTATTTTTCACATGAGATTCCTGTGGTGACCTGACATAATGATGATAGTATGAACGGCAAAAGCCGTACTGAAAGGATCGCAAACCAAAGGGTTGGCTGAAATAAATGAGTGTTTTTGAGCTGTGCTGCGAAAAAGGTAACCAGCGACACTTATATGTTCGACAGCCCCCACAAAGGAAAGGATAAATTCACTGAAGTCAAGTGTAAGAGAAAACTTGTGAAAATACCTTTTTTTCGTTAAGATTACTGAATTTTTTAATGATATTTTTTGAGAAGTCATAAGGACTTTGTGCATGATGTATTTTAGCTCAGTGTGTCTCCATCGCCGTGGACTGACCCTCAGAAAACAGAAAGAATTACACTTGCTAGTGACAAAGCATCTTACCAAAAGATGATTATAAATACACATTTTCGATATTACGCGTTCGTGTCTACGGCTCTGGCCAATGGGTTGCAGCGTGTTTCGTGTGTGCATCTTACGGCGTGAACGGCTGGGAGATTCCGAAGGGGAGGTTCAGCTGTCTGACTGGAAAGCTATTCCCTACCCTTTCGTCCTCGAAGTATGAGACTTGTGTTCATAAGTTTATCCGTTAAATGTAGGAGACTGTGATTGGTGTGTGTGTAGTGTAGCGTCATGATCATGTTGGAGATGATGAGAGAAGCCTACTCCTCTCGAAGAGCAACAAGGTGTCTGCCGAGCTTAACGCCCCCATTCGACAGTTTCGCTTGCACTCACTTCGTGAGAGACTGCGGAGCGGTTTGGAATTGAATCCAGGACACTTGGCTCAAAGGTTGACGATCAGGGACTCCATGCCACCACCCCTCCTGCCTCTCTACTGTACAGGCAAAGGGTAGAGATTAGACGTAAATATAATGCGTATGACGTTGCCAGCGATTGTCTCCAATTATGTTTAACGAGAATATATCACTTTACTGAATGTGAACATACACAACTTTGATTACTGCAAAACCTCCATTCCTTGAATACAGTATTACTGTGCAGCCAAGTACCGATTGAAACATCTCACACAGGAGTTAAAACCGATTAGCTCTTATCCATTAGATGATCGTCAATAAAACAAAATGTTAGACTGCTTGATCATTCGATGACTAAGAATCTCTAATTTAATTGGGAGCGTCTCAATATCAACAACATAAGCGACTTGGAAAAGCTCAGAATGTTGCGGAGACGGCGAATATCGGCCGTTTTTGTGTTCCACTATTGTGAGTATCTATGGAAATGTGGTTGAAGGACAATGAAAACACTCGTAAGCTACAAGGTGCTGGACTTCCCAACCTCATCACATTATATGGAGATAGAAAGTTTAATCGCTCTATAAGTGGGACAGGCGGCGATGTGTGTGAGATCTGACGACAGAGTACAATGCTGGTGCAGGCACAAGTTTTCGGAGCACACAGTTCAGCGCACGTTGTTGAATGTGGGGCTTCACAGCAGACA